>NC_057807.1:612873837-613193438 GCF_018294505.1 Triticum aestivum | reverse complement strand
ACATCACATGTGGTAGTGTGTGTGTGTGTGTGTGTGTGTGTGTGTGTGTGTGTGTGCTCTGTCGTATATGCAAGGTGTTGTTGAACTAGAAATTGATGTATTTGCCAATTTCATTTCATATTGCACCCAAACTGGGCAAATACATAAATCCAGAAAAATATTAAATACACGTAAATAATACATATATCACCGAAACAAGGTAAAAACATAAATAAACTGGGTATGCTAATTCAGTCTCATTTCTTCGGTTTTGTAACCCAGAGATGGTTGATGTTCTGCAACCTTCGGGCTTGTCGCATTTGGGCGTGCAACATATATTTTTAAACAGCCGTCTCTTCTTTACTTTAGTGAACTAACTTTTGGCATGGAGCTCCCTTTAATAGTCGAGGTGGAGACATGCGTGAACATCCGAGTGAATGACATTCACAGTGAAGTAGTGTAAGTAACTAGTTGAGACTATCTGTATCAAGAGTGATGTACGTTTCCTACTTGTATTATATCAAAGGGATGGAAGCCGCCAAGATTAAGGTCTACCTTGGTAACATCAAAATAATATAAAGACAGATTGAATTGTTACAAATGTAACTGTATCTAATTTTGCTTGTAGTTCTCTATTTGGTGTTACTCAAAGCGCTTTGTAATTCGAGCAGCTACCGTCCACACCCTTCTCGATACCATGTGTTTTTTTTTGTAGGCACACAACGAATCGGTTTTTGTAAAAAACTCAGGAATCTCTGTGTTTTACCGCCCAAAGAATTCAAATGAATTTTAAATTTTATTTTATTGGGTATAAATATAAGTATGTAACATGTAAATCATCAAATATGGTAGAGCATGCCCCGGTAGGAGATACCCTTTAGTTCCATGGTGTATATATATCTCATTCTCATATAGAAAAAATAGTAATAATAAAAAGTCACAAAAGTTTGGAAGTTTCTTTTACAATAGACTTTACTTTCTTTTTCACTAATTCAGTCTCTTTCTTCGATTTTGCAACCAACAGATGGTTGGTGTTCTGCAACCTTCGTGCTTGTAACATGTGGGTGTGCAACAAATATTTTTAAACAACTGCCTTCTTTGTTTCAGTGAATGGAATGTTGGCATGGAGCTTCTATTAATAGTCATTTGTGAGCATCCGAGTGAATGAAATTCATAGGAAAGTAGTACAACTACCTAACTAATTTAGACTATCCGTATGAGTGACATACGTTTCCTAATTTCTTATATTATATGTGGGATGGAATCCGCCAAGATTAAGGTGTAGCTCGGCAAGATCTTAGGTTTTCACCCTGGTGAAAGTCCGAGTTCCAAAACAATGATTTCAAGAAGGTCATTGTCAGATACAACCAATGAAGGCCTGACCTTGGATTTACACCCTGGAAATCATGGCCCGATACTTGAGGAGCACCACCAAGGATGTGTTGCGCCTATGTTGCCACCTCTTCTTGCCAATGTTGCTGCTGCAAGTCGTCAAACACCTGACACACAGGGATAACCTGTGCCACATTGTCTTCAACACAACTAGTACCCTCAGCCAATACCAACCTCGGATCGCAGACACCATGATTTCTCCACCTATGTTAGTTTCATGAAAATCTATATTAAGACATGTCCCACTGTACTAACAAGAAGGTGAAGCTTCGTGCCTCGCCCAAATGAAGCCACTCTGGCTGATGATACGGGCGCGCGCGACCGTGTCGAATTCACTATAGATATCCAGTAGCGCCCTGCGCCAAACTGCGGAAATCTCCAAGAAGAAGGCCGGAAATCGAGGAGGAAAACTTGAAGCAGATCGACGCCTTGGTGCTCAAAGAACAACAGAGCCAGACCCCCATTATTCTTAGAAGCAGACCATTAGGCCATGAGAGTGGAGCTGGGCCTGGCTACCCAAGATCTAAGCCCGGGCTGTGTGAAAAATTCCCAACTACTATATATATTTTGTGTTGTCATGGGGTTCAGCCCAATCAAAGGATGCCCAAAGCATGGATAGGTTGGCTCACCGGTGGAAACGCATAAACTAACTCGTCCGCACAGGATGCTCGACTGGCTTTAACTTTGCCTCAGCGCCTCCTTCGGCTGTCCCAACTTCCCCAGATAGGCCCCTACTCCCTGGTCCTGGTCCCCGCTCTCCTATGTGTCATTACCCGCCTCGCGCCAGCCCTGCTTCGCTACCTGACTGGCGGCCTGGCCTTGGTAATTTTTTTTATTTTTCCACTTGCATTGTATTGTACATGTGACCTTTGTGTATGAACCACATTGATCAAAAAAAATTATTGGAAAAATGTGTGTGTGTGTGTGTGTGTGTGTGTGTGTGTGTGTGTGTGTGTGTGTGTGTGTGTGTGTGTGTGTGTGTGTGTGCACGCGCGCACGTGCGTGCACGTGTGTTCAGTCATATATGCAGGGTATTGTTGGACTCAAAATTGATGTATTTGCCAATTTCATTTCATGTTGTAGACAAACAAAGGTGATGAGATTTTCTTCACCGGTGCCCGCAATGCGGATGACTACACCTACCGTTTCAGAAGGTGGGAATCAAGCGGCTGAAGGCACTTAATAAACACCACGTACTAAGACAACTAAAGAAATGGAATCATCGACTTCTTCTTCAAGCAACCCATCTACAATGTCAATTCGAGAGAGTAACAATATTCGTATTCCTGATAATGACCGTGTACAATTCCGTAAAGGTGTAATTGAACCTTATCCTGGTCTTAGGAAACCTATTGAAAGCTAAGATCTGGACAATAGAGTGCTGCTAGAAGGATTATATTAATATGTGTCTATGCCAACCAACTGATCATAAAATATAAAAAGCACCTCAAGGAAATTCTTCAAAACAATGAATCTTTCATGCTAATTCATTCAAGAAGCATTCCGGTTGCTTTGAATGTAGTGTTGCTAAAGATGTGTCCTTTTGTTTATATTACTTTCTTTTTACGCAATCTGGAGCAAGAAATTATGGTATTGAGGCATTCACAACGGTCAGATTGAGAAATTGATAGGATGGACCTAGTGTTTTTGATACACATGTTGGTAAACATGATAGTACTCACAACAAAGCTAGACAACATTAGTGGCTTTCAAAAATGAAAGGCAACGTGTGGTACAAGTGATGGATCTAGCTACCAAAAAGCATGGGGAAGAATAAAGAGCTCATATTCTCATTATTTTGGGTGTTACTAGATTTCTTCTATTACAATCTCTTGTTTTCTTGGTCTTGATGAGAGTTCGAGCTCAAATAATAGGGGACCTTTTGGAGATGATGACTGGCTCATGAAGAAGGATCACACACAATTCCCATTCGTTTTTTAACTACAAATATAATTAGATTTTCCATAGAGACCGCTTTCCTCTTTTACTAAGATCACTAGAATGCTTTGACCGCAGAGCTCCAGAGTATTTCATCTACATGCCCTCGTTTGTCAGCCCATGTGAACCATGTTTCGCCCGGATCAGCCTGCCTGTTCAGTGTCTTTTTGCTAGTTCCAAACCAAAGTAGGCCGCTGACTCGGAGAAATATGCAAGCAAACAACTCACCTAGGCGGAAGAATCGTCATGTTTGCTACGCGTGGAGGGATGTACTTAAATGGTGCGGCCGATCAATGGTTTAGTTAGTTAATCTGCAGTAGTGACTGTTCAAACAAGTTCAAGAGAAATATATAACCGTGCATCTGGGACCGAAATAAGGCAAATAGATATAGTTGGAAAAATATAAAATACATCTGATCAGTGGCTTATTTAAGTGAGGGGCAATACTACTCTACAGATATAGTGTGCAATACTACTCTATAGATATAGCAACTCCACCACAAAGAATAGTATTGCACACACCACATGTAGGGGCATATAATAAGTGAGCGGCACACAATTTCATACTATATATGTGTATGCACCTCCTCTACATGTAGATTAATGCGATCAAGGTCTCCATGCATGGCATAGTTCACACATCAGACCAAGTGATTTTGAACACCCCAATCTTCTCCTTGAGCCCCAGCGCCTTCCACACCGCCGGCGACGCGTCCACGTAGTTGTATGAGGACGACGGCGCGAAGTTGTGCTCTGCGTCGCCGTACACGGAGTCGCACTCGTCGACGACCTTGGCCAGGACGGCCTGCCCGTTCCCGTTGATGCGGATCATCTTGTTGCACCTGCGCTTGCCGTCAAGGCGCAACCACCCTGTGGACAGCGTCACCACCAGCTCGTTGTCCTTGTGGTAGAGGTTGTCGCAGAATGATTTGCCGCCTCCGTCTCCACCTCGTGCGAAGCTGTTCAGAGTCAGGATCGCTGGGGTGTCGGCCGACACCGGGGGTGAGCACCTGAACTGCGGGTCGCGGTGGCCGTCTTTGCGATAGACCGAGCCGTGATCCCTGTTGCAGTCGCCGGATTTGCCATGCAGGAAGCCACTGATGTGGCAGCTGCCGTGGTGGTGGCTGGTCTTTATAGTAATGTTCGCGCTGCTGACCACGGACGCGGAGATGCCATGGACGTGGAGGTTGATAGCAGCAAGCCATGCCCGGATGGCGGCGTTTGCGTCAGGAGCACCAGGCGCGTGCATGGGCGTGCATGGGGTGAGTCGGGCGCGGCCGGCTCCGTGGCGTGGGTGTACGTAGGCATGTGTGCGGTGGTCGCGTCGGGTGCGGTCCGTGGCCGCGTCGAGCCATTGTCTGGCCATAGTCTGAGCAGTGTCTGACTTGTAGATAGTCTGGGCAGAGTCTGACTTGGGTCCGACTTGTGTATGGCTTGTGTGCGTGGGTGCGTGCGTGAGTAGGCTAGGGTGCGGGCGTGCGCTGTGCATGCTGCACCGTAGGACCAGGAGCGGCTGTTGGCGCGCAGGTCAGGGTGACCGAGTCGGGGCTGTTGCGGGCTCGCCGCGTCCTGGGCGCGTTCGTGCGTGGAGTGGACGCGGCTGGAGCGGGCCGGACCGTGCGCTCGGGCGGGTGCAGACGTGGGGTTCGTGCCCAGCGTCTGGCCCGGTTATAAAGCCCGTGAGGGGCGCGTTGTAATGGTTGCGGTGGTGTGACGAGTACGAGCTCGTGGGGGGCGTAGTTGCGCCAGGAAAAAACACCCCGTCCCGTGTCCTTCTTCTACATTGGTCTTCTTCTTCCTCGGTTCATCGTAGACAGAGAGAGGGAGAGGTAGAGCTGAGCTAGGGCTAGAGAGAGCGTGAAGGCCACAGTAACAACAATTGGTATCAGAGCATCGGGTTCGGAGGAGCTCGCCGGCGATGGCGCTCGTCCCGTACGGCGGCGGAGCACGGTAATGCCGTGCTTGCGGGGAGCGCGGCGGCCGCGGCAGACCTGCGTGGTGGGGCAGAGGCTGCGGTGGGTTGCGCAGATCGCATACGTGCGCGGCGGGAGCGCGGGCCGGGAGCGCGGGGACGTGGGGAGTGCGCGCAAAGGGCATGGCGGCCGCGTAGACGAGGTGGTTGCGAAGGACCTGCGTGATGGCGCAGAGGTCGCGACGGCTCGGCACGACAACCGTGGAGGTATGTGGCACGGAGACGCGGCGTGGCGGCGCACGGGACTGCGGGCTCCTGCAGCGGCAGCGAGTGGAGGCGTACATGACGGCGCGATGTCGACGACGAGCCTGACACGTGCAAGCAGTACTGCGTGCAAGGGTCATGGCTTGGGGCGTGAATGATAGCAGCAAGCCATGCCCGGATGGCGGCGTTCGCGTCAGGAGCACCAGGCGCGTGCATGGGCGTGCATGGGGCGAGTCGGGCGCGGCCGGCTCCGTGGCGTGGGTGTACGTAGGCGTGTGTGCGGTGGTCGCGTTGGGTGCAGTCCGTGGCCGCGTCGAGCCATTGTCTGGCCATAGTCTGAGCAGAGTCTGACTTGTAGATAGTCTGGGCAGAGTCTGACTTGGGTCCGACTTGTGTATGGCTTGTGTGCGTGGGTGCGTGCGTAAGTAGGCTAGGGTGCGGGCATGCGCTGTGCATGCTGCACCGTAGGACCAGGAGCGGCTGTTGGCGCACAGGTCAGGGTGACCGAGTCGGGACCGTTGCGGGCTCGCCGCGTCCTGGGCGCGTTCGTGCGTGGAGTGGACGCGGCTGGAGTGGGCCGGACCGTGCGCTCCGGCAGGTGCAGACGTGGGGTTTGTGCCCAGCGTCTGGCCCGGGTACAAAGCCCGTGAGGGGCGCGTTGTAATGGTTGCGGTGGTGTGATGAGTACGAGCTCGTGGGGGGCATAGTTGCGCGAGGAAAAACCACCCCGTCCCGTGTCCTTCTACCTTGGTCTTCTTCTTGCTCGGTTCATCACAGAGAGAGGGAGAGGTAGAGCCGAGCTAGGGCTAGAGAGAGCGAGAAGGCCACGGCAACAACAGAGGTATGAGAGGAACATGAGCAAACACGGGTAGCAGCTTCTTCATGATAGCCATGTCTGCCAGGTACTCAGGTTGCATGCAAATCGATTCTGCAATTTGTGTGACTTTGCCACGATATATTGGTTGATCCTTCTTCTTTATATAGGGTCGCCCCAGCCTCGGGGAACAGCAACAACTGACGTAACTTGTAACTGGGCATATGCTAATTCAGTCCTGTTTCTTCGGTTTTGCAACCCACAGATGGTAGGAGTTTTGCGCCCTTCAGGCTAGTTACATTTGGGCGTGCGGTAAATATATTTAAACAGCCTTTCTTCTTTGTTTTAGTGAAGGAAATTTTGGCATGGAGCTTCCATTAATAATACAGTTGCAGACATTTCTAAAATCCAACTGAATGAGATTCCAAGGTAAGTGCAGCTAACTAACTAGTTGAGACTATCCGTATCAAGTGTGTCGTACGATTTCCTACTTTCTTATCTTATACCTGAGCACGAAATCCACCACGATTAAGGCCTCGCTCGGCAACTTTAAAAAATATGCAACAGGATCATTAAATTACATTTGTAGTAGCTCACTTGTAATTACCCTTTATATAGTTTCCATTGTAATTTGTTGTTTGGAGGTCACCGAAGCTCTTTGTAAGAGCGCCCCCAACTCGCTATTTTTGAATTATATCATACGAATTAAATTAGCACTTAGATATAACCTCTCTGACACATTCTATCTTATTGTTGTACCTAAAAGAGCTCCCGTTTAATGTGTTTTCTGTGAGAAGTAGTATGCTTTGTCTTGTTGCTAAGAACTATAATGTAGTGCGCCAACGCTTTTCGAGAATCCACTTTAACCATAGACCAATAATACATAAATCATTTTACTGAAAAATTATACCTTTGAAAACTTCTTTGGAATACGAATTCAAAGATATCTATCATGCTCCCGCTGCAGTAGCCCATGTTGGTAAATTTATGGTCAAAGTTAAATCTTGAAGAGCTTGGGCTCACTACATTATGAAATGGAGGGAGTATAGAAGGATTAAGATAAACCAATTCCTTTCTCTTTTCTTATTAAATAGGCCGTCACATAAGATTTTTTTTTTCTTAGGTGTCATGAATAAGATAAGGCCCAAAGTGGAGCACTAGGAGTGCCCTAATTTTACCTGCTCCAAGCACATTAACCCCTCTAGGCGCACCTTCAGTCTGCAGCTCCCTCCACCAATGCTGCATATTTGGCCTAGATGGCAACAACGTAGGACGCAAGGCAGCGGGTGAGGTGGAACATGGTATAGGGGAGAACATGTCCCCGGCTTGCGGTGGCCAAAACCCAGAGAGGTGAGGTAATCTCTTTGTCAAGCTTGTAGTTGGCACTCAAACAACACTCAGTAATCATGTGTCGTCCGTTCTTCACATAATGATTCAGTTAGATGACGGGCAAGATGAAGTCAGTTCGATCGAACTGCTAACATCGTTCGCTGTTGTTACCCTATCTTTGAGTTGTCGTTAATGTTATCTTTTCCTGATTGTGTCTTGATACTTAAGCCGAGATGGATGGCGTGTAAGGTTGCAAACTCTGTGAGAACGACACTTAAGCCGAGATGGACGGCCAGTAAGGATGCAAACTGTCAGCACAACGGCCGGCTCAACACTTCAGAACTCTGATGAACTCAAAGAACAGAGCTGGAAGAGGATTTTTGTGCAGCTATAAGACGTGCTGCGTTTTCTGATTCTTCTCTTATTTATGGAGAGGTTACATAGAACACTAAAAACCCTGAAAACCAGCTACTAACCCGGATCACGACGGAGTTGTGGACGCTGCCATCCCAACGTCCCTCGCCCGCTATCCTACTTGATCGCCACGACCCACTACTGCCGCGCCATCCCACGACGGAGTCCCAGCGATCCCCTAAACTCTAGGAAATCAAAACGTGCATGCCAAGTCGTGAACAGACTCACGCTACATGGCCTTATTTCTGACGAAACTGAATCTAAACTAGCAACAGGGTTTAACTGACAATCACTCCCTAAACCCTGTGCTGTTTTACTGCACCTCAACGACACCAATTGCTGCTCGCAGTTCCTGAAACTTGACACGTCCCAGTGCCTTCGTCAGTATATCAGCAAGCTGTCCATTGGTGCCGATGAACTCGATCTCCACACGCCCGTCTTCCACGCACTCCCTGATGAAATGATACCTGGTATCGATGTGCTTGCTGCGGTCATGAAAGACAGGGTTCTTGCAGAGGGAAATTGCTGACTTGCTGTCCATCTTCAACGTCAACTGCTCGGTCTCCTTCTTCTGCAGCTCACCGATGAGGCGAGCTAGCCAGATACCCTGGCATGCCGCTGTGGTTGCGGCAATGTACACTAGTAGAAAAAGGGTCAAATGTGAAGCACATTAGTGCCGGTTTGTAAAAAAACTGGCACTAATGTGATCAATAGTGCCGTTTCGTGGCTGCGATCAATAGTACCGGTTCGTGTTGAGCCTTTAGTACCGGTTCGTGCCACGAACCGTACTAAAGGGGTAGTGGCAGGCTGGCGTCAGGCCGGGTCCCCACGAGCCCCTTTAGTACCGGTTTGTGTTACCAACCGGTACTAAAGGTCTAACCTATAGTACCGGTTCGTGCCACGAACCGGTACTAAAGGGGACAAGCCTTTACTACCGGTTCGTGCCACGAACCGGTACTAAAGGGGCCAATTTTCAAACTCTACCCCCCCCCCGTGTATCGCCATTTCAGTTTTGAAAAAATCAAAAGAAAATGATAAAACTTCAAAAAATAAAATCCTTCGAGAGGTAGTTAGGAAAATTTGAAAACTTAAATTTGGACCTGTTTTGCAAAAAGTGTAGGGAAAATGTAAAACGGCTATAACTTTTGCATACGATGTCGGAAAAAACGTATAATATATCAAAAAATTCAGCACGAAAATCCGCATCCGATGGAGACCGCCTACGGCTTGTTTGGAATTTTTTAGAATCCTCAAATTCGAAAAGGAAAAAAAGATATGGTCAAATTTTAGTTTTTAAAAAAAAAATTGGTTAAATTTGGTCAAACTACTTATTCAAGAAGTATTAATGTTACTACATAATTATTCAAGAATATTAGTGTTACTAAATAATTGTTTCAATTTTTTGAATTTTGGTCAAACTATGGTCAAACTTATTCAAGAAATATTAGCGTTACTAAATAATTACTGTTTTTTCAGAATAATAGTTTCAAACTCAAACGGTGAAATGTGTGACTTCATGCTCAAGCTAAACTCCTGAGGGTTAATAGGATTGACATCTTACTATTGTAAGGAAAACAACAAGTGCAGACTCGGAAACGAAGGAGAATAAAACCCGAAAGTTAAGCATGCTCGGGCTGGAGTAGTGAGAGGGATGATTGACCGGTCGGGAAGTTAGATGATTTGGAATGAGTGATCCACACTTGAGTAGTTAAGAGAGGTGATTAGAGACTAAATCACCAAATAATTCAGAAAAATTAAAAATCGAAAAAAAGTCAAAAAAAATTTCAAAATTTTCAAAAAAAAAATTCAAGAAAAACCTTTAGTACCGGTTGGTAACACCAACCGGTACTAAAGGTCCCCCATACTAGGGCGCGAGCTCACGCCACGTGGTGGCACTTTAGCGCCGATTCGTGCCGAACCGGTACTAAAGGGGGGGGGGGCTTTAGTGCCCACACTTTAGTGCCGGTTACATAACCGGCACTAAAGGCCCTTACAAACCGGTTTTAAAGCTCCGTTTTCTATTAGTGGTACTCTGCCTCACAAGATGAAAGAGCGACCACTTTCTGCTTCATGGACTGCCAACTGATCAGATTAGGCCCGAGGAAGAACATAACGCCGGTGGTGCTCTTGCGGGTGTCCACGTCGCCCGCCATGTCGCTGTCGTTGTACCCGCACAACACAGCTCGTTTGTCTCTGCGTGTGTACTTGCATCCGAGGTGCTGTGTTCCGGCGACGTATCGGAGAATTTGCTTGACGGCGACCCGATGCTCGGTGGTGGGCGCCTCCATGAAACGGCTCACGTAGCCCACCGAATAGGCGATGTCGGGGCGTGTGTGCACCAGGTACCGCAGGCTGCAGACGACGCTGCGGTACTCTGTTGCATCTGTCGCCGGCGCGGCGCTAACCTTGCTAAGCTTGAACCGAGGCTCCATTGGTACATGGCACGGGTTGCATCCAACCATGCCGCTCTTCTCAAGGATCTTCATGGCATATGCGGCCTGGCTGAGCGTGATGCCGTCCACCTCCTGCTTAACCTCTATGCCAAGGTAGAAGCTGAGCAGGCCCAAATCACTCATGTGGAAGAGCTTCTTCATCTCCTCCTTGAAGTGTGTGATCTCCAGCTTGTCGTTGTCGGTGATTACAAGGTCGTCGACGTACACGCCGACCAGCAGCCTCGCCATGCCTGTGTCGCGCCCGTAGATGGCATGTTCAGACTCGCTTCTGCTGAAACCGAGCGACAGCAGGCAGCTCTCTAACTTGGAGTACCACGCTCGTGGTGCCTGACGTAGTCCATACAGCGCCTTGTCAAGGCGCAGCACCTTGTGTTCTTGTCCGGCGACAGCAAAACCAGGCGGCTGAACCACGTACACCTCCTCCTTCAGCTCGCCGTTGAGGAAGTCGCTCTTCACATCCATGTGATGGACTGGCCACTCTTCTTGTGCTGCGAGAGCGAGGAGCAGGCGCACGGACTCGAGGCGAGCTACAGGAGCAAACACCTCCTCGAAGTCCACTCCCTGCCTCTAGACATAGCCCTTCGCCACGAGCCTCGCCTTGTACTTGTGCACATCGCCGTTGGCGTCTCGTTTCAGCTTGTAGACCCACTTGAGTCCGATCGGCCGAGAACCTGCAGGCAGATCAACAAGGCACCATGTTTTGTTGTCGATGATGGACGCCATCTCCCCGTCCATGGCGCGCCTCCAGCTTGCATCCCGCTCGGCCTCGGCGAAAGTGCGTGGCTCATCAGTGGTCCCAAGGTGGAGCTCCTCTTCCTCGACCATCACGTAGTCGAGATGGTCTTCGTGCACCATCACGTAATCTTCATAGATCTTCGGTTGCACGATGCCGTTGCGTGATCGCGTCGTCATGAAGTGACGAGGCTGTGGCGAAGACTCTGCTGCCTCTGGTGACGGAGCGCATGGTGGAGGTGAGGGAGCTGGAGCAGCCGATGCAGGTTCAGGTTTAGTTTGAGCCCGCTCTGTTGACGTTGCAGGGTTCTGCTGCCCATTCTCCGTCGCGGCAGGGCTTGCTGCGCGTGGCGATGCCCGCCCCACGGTGTGCGTGTAGTAGTCGACGGTGAATCCGCCCGTATCGACCACTGCACCAGGCGCTGTCCAGTTCCAGCTTGCCTCTTCATCGAACACCACGTCCCTCGTGACGTGGATGCGTTGCCAAGACGGATCATACACACGGTAGGCGGCCGAGCCTCGCTCGTACCCGAAGAACACCATGGGTGTGCTCCGGTCATCCAGCTTGGCGGGGTGCGGCTTCACGACCTTCACATGTGCAACACACCCAAATACACGCAAGTAGCTCACGTCTGGTTTGCGTCCCTGCCATACCTCATATGGTGTCTTGCCGTCGACGCTCTTCGTCGGCGAGCGGTTCAGCAGATACACCGCGGTGGTCACCGCCTCGCCCCAAAATTTCGCCGGCACGCCCCTGGCCTTCATGATGCTGCGCGCCACTGCGACGATGGTCTGGTTCCGGCGTTCCACCACCCCGTTCTGCTGCAGCGAGTACGGCACGGTGAGCTGGCGCCCCACCCCCTCGTCGACGCAGTAGGTGGAGAAGGTGATCGAGGTGAACCCGCCGCCACGGTCCGTGCGGAGGAGTCGAAGCTTGCGCCCCGTCTCGACCTCCGCGTGCGCCTTGAAGTGCTTGATCGCGTTCGCCGCCTCGTCCTTGGTCCTGAGCAAGGTGAGCCACATGTAGCGGCTCTGGTCGTTGACGAGGAGCAGGAAATACCGCTTGCCGGCGGGCGTCGCCGGCGCAATTGGCCCGCAGAGGTCTCCATGTACAAGATCAAGCAGGCCCTCGGCGCAGTACTTGGCGGCTTGCGGGAAAGGTGTTCGCCGTTGTTTCCCCGCCAGGCAGCTGTCGCATAGCTGCTCGACGTGCTCGATGGACGGCAGACCGCGCACCATGCTGCGGCTCGCTAGCCTGCGGAGTGCGTCAAAATTCAGGTGTCCGTACCTGGCGTGCCATCTCCATGCGTCCTCGCCGTGGCGTGCGGCGAGGCACACTGGCTGCGTGATCTCTAGCGTGACCACGTACAGTCTGTTGCGCGCCCGTGGCACTCGGGCCAGTAGGCGGTTCTGGCGATCCCGGAGGCGAAGAAGACCGCCGTGGATGTGGACGTCGCAGCCATTCTCGTCCAGCTGGCCAAGGCTGACGATGTTGCTGTGGAGACGAGGTATGTAGTAGACGTCAGTGAGTGCTCGGTGCTCACTGTTCTGGCAAGAGAACAGAACAGTTCCCCGCCCCTTGATCTCGACCACAGAGGCGTCGCCGAATTTCACCGTGCCCGTGATGCCGGTGTCCAGCTCGGCGAAGGCAGACGCGCAGCCCGTCATATGGTTGCTGGCACCGGTGTCCATGATCCAGGTGTCGTCGCGTTGCGTCTCCTTGGTGAGGTGGACGTGCTCCTCGACCAGCTCGCGCTCGGCAAGGCCGGTGACCACCGTGGCCACGTCCTCGGTCCGCGCCATCTGCGGCGTCTGTCCCTCGTCAACAGACACCGCTGTCGCCGTCAGGAGCGCGGGCCCGTCATCGTCGTCGCGAGTGTACATGCCCTCACGAGGTGCAGGGCAGGTTCATCTTCGTCCGTCTTGGCCACGTTGGCCTGCTGCCCCTTGCGCTCGCGATGCGGCTCTGTGCAATCCCTGGAGAAGTGGCCGGCGTATTTGTTGCAGTTATAACATTTTACCTGTGACATGTCTCGTTTGCCGCCAGAGTCGCGACGGTCGTTGTCGCGGCCTCGTCCCTGCGGCTTGCCCTTCTGCTTGCCCTTTCCGCCGTTCGAGCCAGAGCCTTGCCCCTGCTCGCGTTGCTTGCCTCGGGCTAGCCACTCCTTCTCCGTGAGAAGCAGCTCCCCACCGACGAGGTTCGTTGCGGTGATTGAACATCGCTCGACCGACGATCGCAGTCGCCCGATCAGTTCCTCGACTGACAGATCGCTCAGATCGAGTAGAGTCTCAATGGAACACGCGATCTGGGCGTACTGGCTCGGCACCTCCCTGAGAATCTTCTGGACCACTTTTACCTTATCTACGGTGTCCCCGAGGGAGCGCAGGTTGTTGACGAGAGCCGTGATCCGCAGGCCGAACGCGTCGAGGGTTTCGCCCTCCTTGAAGGCGATCTGCTCAAACTCCCTGCGAAGGTGCTGCGCGGTCGCCTCGCGAACGCGGCTCACCCGCAAGCGCATCAGCCTGACGGCTTCCCACACCTCGTGTGCGGTTTCCTTGACGGTGAGGACCGGAACCATCTCCGGTGGCACGGCCCGCAACAACGCTGACAGAGCGGCCATGTCGTCGCGGTCGCCAGGCACACCCATGCCCGACATGGCCTCCCAGAGACATTGAGCCCTCGACGTAGTTGGTGGCGGTGAGCGTGGGGTAGACGATCGTCCCGGCGCCGCCTCCTTGCACGACACGTTCGTGGATGACGATCTCGGTGCCGTTGCCGCTGCGCCGCGTCCTACTGCGCCCCCGGCTTTGTTCTCTTGCCGGCACCGGGCGCCCAACGGACGGCGCCCTGCTGCGGCGCTGTCCACCATCGCCGCCATCCGTCCTTCCGTCCCCTCCTCCGTCGCTGCCGACCATCGTGCCCAGGACCCGAAAACGAGGCTCTGATGCCAAATGTCAGCACAATGGCCGGCTCAGCACTTCAGAACTCTGATGAACTCAAAGAACAGAGCTGGAGAGAGGATTTTTGTGCAGCTATAAGACGTGCTGCGTTTTCTGATTCTTCTCTTATTTATGGAGAGGTTACAGGGAACACTAAAACCCCTGAAAACCAGCTACTAACCCGGATCACGACGGAGTTGTGGACGCTGCCATCCCAACATCCCTCGCCCGCTATCCTACTTGATCGCCACGACCCACTACTGCCGCGCCATCCCACGACGGAGTCCCAGCGATCCCCTAAACTCTAGGAAATCAAAACGTGCGTGCCAAGTCGTGAACAGACTCACGCTACATGGCCTTATTTCTGACGAAACTGAATCTAAACTAGCAACAGGGTTTAACTGACACAAACTCCGTGAGAACTCTCTCAAGACAAAAACATATGTCTTCAAGTATAAAGTATATCTAGGGTTCACTAGAGTGTGTTGAACATATGGTCAACTTTCCATATGATTTATCTAGAAATACGGTAGATAAAACAAGATAAATACAGTGGACATGATAATTGGAAGAAACGAAGTAATAACCAAACTAGACATCCAATATACTAGTAGATAAGGTAGAAACAACATTAGGTATAGGATTGCTAGTACTAGTAACCAAAATATGGTCCCTAACATTAGGTATAGGAATACATGCGGTGTGGTGCAAGAATATGCATTCACAACGGTGTTGCTCGGAGAAGCCATGTTCCCGAGGAAGTTGTTGACGTCAGGGATGTAGTCGTTTCTAGCCACGCCAGAGAAGATGCATGTGGGCGAGTGAATGCGCTCCACATAAAATGTGATATCCCCTCACCCATATAGGGTTATAAGTGGCGTGCTCTTGGAGGCCTACTCTCTCTCTCTCTCTCTCTCTCTCTCTCTCTCTCTCTCTGTGTGTGTGTGTGTGTGTGTGTGTGAGAGAGAGAGATGCATGCCGGGAAGCAGGATGGAGATGTCTCAGGCGGCGTATATCTTTGGAAACAATGAGTGGTCTCCTGTTCGCTTGTCTATGCTACTTTCTATGGATAGAGGAGTGGCCTCTAATAGACTCCAGAAACAAAAACTGATCCACTATACATGAGACGAAGGGGGACGGTCTACAAGTTTTTTCAACTATGACAAATAAGAGAGACATGTGACATAGGTTCTAGCTCAGCTCGGCTCATCATGGAACACAATGCACACGTGTGAGGCATGGAATATGTTTAAGGAGTGTACGTGTATGTGTCCTCTTCTCAAACTCCTAGAGATATGTAGAACAACCAACCATATATGTTGGTCTAACTCACCCTCTACTAGCACGGTGGCAGTAAACATTATGCTCCATGTCATGCATGAATGCGCCAAAGAAGACTTCGGGATCTATTTAGAAATTGTGGCAGAAATTCAAATGGGCGAAGCTCAATAATTCCACTAGAGTGAACTATACTTTATTTCTTTTTCTCCTATAATTTTGCCCAGCTCTAGGGTTCTTTATTAGGTTCAATTTATAATGGACGAGACTATTGCTAACATACGTTGTAGGTGTTGGCGCCGCCTCTCGCAGCGCCGCTTCTTCTTCTACCTTGAGCTGCCTCACACAACTCTCCATCTCTCTTAAGCTACTCTTCTCCTCGGTGGCTTTCCACAAGAACACTCACACACACACACAAGGGGAAGACTCTACACACACACACACACGCATATAGCAAGAAGAGCACACAAGCTTTGCCCAGAGGCACTCTTACTTGGCAGCCACAAACACTACATTGTTTCCCCAGCCCTCTCGGCCTCTATATTCATCCTCATTAACCAAAGCAATATATACAAGGACCTGGCACTTATGCCACACACCCACGCGGAGCCGTCACATTCGGCCACTAGCACCACCTCTCCACGTACTAGTACATGCCACTAACCTCTGCCATATCCTTCTCCTGGAATCTCTCTAGGAGCAACAAGACGCGGCCGTGCTGCTAACAGACCCATGCATGCGCTAACAAACTCCCAGATTTTCCTCAGCTATTTTGTCCAGCCGGTTGCTGCATCATACAGCCGTGCCTCCTTGGGCATCACTGCAGCCTCACGCCGCCATCGGCATCACGTCATGCTAGCCGTCTCGCACGGCAGCCCGGCATCTCGCCTCCTCCGCATGTCGTCGCTGAAGCTTCGCCGGACAAACAACACACTAGACTAGAGTACATGCAGAACAACATAGACATGCACCTACATATGACAAGATTAGTTCTAACAATCACCTCCCT
Organism: Triticum aestivum; assembly: GCF_018294505.1. Lineage (NCBI taxonomy): Eukaryota > Viridiplantae > Streptophyta > Magnoliopsida > Poales > Poaceae > Triticum > Triticum aestivum. The sequence continues at coordinate 613,176,984 of NC_057807.1, read as the reverse complement.
AATCTTGTCATGCCAACTCGCCAAAACCTCATGCGGATCATCCGCAACATCTTGCCAAGACTTTGCAGCGGCAAGATCACACCACCTTGCCTCACGCTGCAGCTTCACCATGGTGCATCATCAATCTCCACTTGAACGTTCTTCAGCAGCATCACACCACTGGTCACGTACGTCTTGCCGTCGTCGTCGCAACACCTCATCTTGGGGATGGTGTCACACCACCCAGAACACCTCCGCGGCTAGCTTCACATCGATCCTCATGATGGCCTCACCCGCTGTACATCGATCTTCTCAGCGGCATCTCATCACCGTCTTGTCGGCATCGCACGGTCGTCATGGCAGCGTCGCACTGCCATCTCCTCCTAGCGGCATCACACCGCAACCACCTGTTCGCGCGGCATCACACCGGCGAAGACCTCCTTGTCGTGGACGACGCCGTCGCAGCGCCGGACACCACCGTGCACCATCTTGTCGTGGTCGACGCCGTCGCAGCGCCGGACACCACCATGCACCATCTTGTCGTGGTCGACGCCGTCACAGCGCCCATCACCACATCGTCCTGCCGCACGCAGCAGCCACCTCTTGACATGGACGGCGCCTTCGCAACGCCGATCACCACGCCATCATCACCTCGCGGCATCGCACCGAAACCGGCCATCAGCGGTACCGCACCGCTGCCAGCCATCACCTCGCACCGACGTCCTCCACCTCACATGGAGTCCACCGCGTCACCACCGTCGCAGCCGTTGCCTCCGCCCAGCACCACAGCGGCCACCATAGCCGCCGGCACCGTCGTCGCCGCCACGGATCAACAAGGCTCTGATGCCAATTGTTGGCGCCGCCTCTCGCAGCGCCGCTTCTTCTTCTACCTTGAGCTGCCTCACACAACTCTCCATCTCTCTTAAGCTACTCTTCTCCTCGGTGGCTTTCCACAAGAACACTCACACACACACACAAGGGGAAGACTCTACACACACACACACACGCATATACCAAGAAGAGCACACAAGCTTTGCCCAGAGGCACTCTTACTTGGCAGCCACAAACACTACATTGTTTCCCCAGCCCTCTCGGCCTCTATATTCATCCTCATTAACCAAAGCAATATATACAAGGACCTGGCACTTATGCCACACACCCACGCGGAGCCGTCACATTCGGCCACTAGCACCACCTCTCCACGTACTAGTACATGCCACTAACCTCTGCCATATCCTTCTCCTGGAATCTCTCTAGGAGCAACAAGACGCGGCCGTGCTGCTAACAGACCCATGCATGCGCTAACAAACTCCCAGATTTTCCTCAGCTATTTTGTCCAGCCAGTTGCTGCATCATACAGCCGTGCCTCCTTGGGCATCACTGCAGCCTCACGCCGCCATCGGCATCACGTCATGCTAGCCGTCTCGCACGGCAGCCCGGCATCTCGCCTCCTCCGCATGTCGTCGCTGAAGCTTCGCCGGACAAACAACACACTAGACTAGAGTACATGCAGAACAACATAGACATGCACCTACATATGACAAGATTAGTTCTAACAGTAGGCCCTTGATGGTGACTTGAGTTGTTGAGTATGGTAGTTGGGATCACTCGTAAAATCCCACTCTAGCCTCCCTTCTTGTGGCGGCAATGTCAGATTCTATGATGGTTGACAGCTTGGCAGTGCTGGGACGGTTTGGGTGCAAATCAGGTTACCAACGGTGTTGCTAAGGAAACCTTCTTTAGTTGTAAAATACCGCCGAGGCACTAGCTGATGTAGTTCCTTATGGTATTGGCGTCAAGGCGGTAGAATGATTAGGAGATCTAGGTTGCTCAAATAGTTTCAGCGTAAAATGCCCACTCGTCACCTTCGAATAGTTCGATGAGGCACTCTGCACCCACCATCAACAAACCTATTAATTTAACGGTCAATGTCGGTTCCTGTTTGCTGTTGTTTTTATATTTTAGAAGATAAAATTGCATATCTCGAAAAGAATTAGAAAAATTCAGAGGCGCTTAGGATGTCTAAGAGACCTTTGTAGCAAAGAGCCAGGGCAAGCTGAAGGCAATAGGGCGTAGATGCCCTATGTAGGCGCGATAGGGCCCATGGTGGTTTGGAGCCCTATGGAATCATTTATTCTCTCCATAGCCTCAGTTCTTTAAATACCAATGTTATTGACCTCCGTCATATTTATCAACCACTTTTCTTCTCTATTACTTCATATTCTAAGGCGATCTTCTTTTGAACCTTATATGGTTCTCTGCCAAAACCTTATATGGTGCTCTATTACTTCATGTTCTAAGACGCACTTCTCCGATTTGGGTTCGAGCTTATCGGCCTAAGGCCTTTTGACATAAGTGACGCATTCCCAAACTTTAAGAAACGACAGCTTAGGTTTCTTGCCAAACCATTGTTCATACGATGTCGTCTCAACGGATTTAGATGGTGCACTATTTAACGTGAATGCGGTTGTCTCTAATGCATAACCTCAAAATGATAAAGGAAAATCAGTCAGAGACATCACAGAACGCACCATATCTAATAAACTACGGTTACCACGTTCGGACACACCATTACGCTGTGGTGTTCCAGGTGGCGTGAGTTGTGAAACAATTCCACATTGTTTTAAATGAAGGCCAAACTCGTAACTCAAATATTCACCTACATGATTAGATCGTAGAAACTTTATTTTCTTGTTACGATGATTCTCTACTTCACTCTGAAATTCCTTGAACTTTTCAAATGTTTCAGACTTGTGTTTCATCAAGTAGATATATCCATACCTACTCAAATTATCTGTGAAGGTCGGAAAATAACGATACCCGCCGCGTGCTTCAACACTCATTGGACCGCATACATCGATATGTATTATTTTCAATAAGTCATTAGCTCGCTCCATTGTTCCGCAGAACGGAGTTTTAGTCATCTTACCCATGAAGCATGGTTCGCAATTATCAAATGATTCATAATCAAGTGATTTCAAAAGTCCATCCGTATGGAGTTTCTTCCTGCACTTTACACCAATATGATCTAAACGGCAGTGCCACAAGTATGTTGCACTATCATTATCAACTTTGCATCTTTTGGCATCAATATTATGAATATGTGTATCACTACGATCGAGATTCAACAAGAATAGACCATTCATCAAAGGTGCATGGCCATAAAAGATATTAATCATATAAATAGAACAACCATTATTCTCTGATTTAAATGAATAACCTCTCGCAATAAACAAGATCTAGATATAATATTCATGCTCAACGCGGGCACCAAATAACAATTATTGAGGTATAAAACTAATCCCGAAGGTAGATGTAGAGGTAGCGTGCCGACGGTGATCACATCGACCTTGGAACCATTCCCGACGCGCATCGTCACCTCGTACTTAGCCAATCTTCATTTATTCCGCAGCTCCTATTTCGAGTTACAAATATGAGCAACTGAACCAATATCAAATACCCAGACGCTACTACGAGCATTAGTAAGGTACACATCAATAACATGTATATCAAATATACCTTTGTTCACTTTGCCATCCTTCTTATCCGCCAAGTATTTGGGGTAGTTCCGCTTCCAGTGACCACTCCCTGTGAAATACGAGCACTCAGTTTCAGGCTTGGGTCCAGCTTTGAGCTTCTTCACGGGAGCGGCAACTTGCTTGTCATTCTTCTTGAAGTTCCCTTTCTTTCCCTTGCCTTTTTTCTTGAAACTAGTGGTCTTGTGAACCATCAACACTTGATGCTCCTTCTTGCTTTCTACCTCCGCGGCCCTAAGCATTGCGAAGAGCTCAGGAATCGTTTTCATCATCACTTGCATATTATAGTTCATCACGAAGCCTTTGTAGCTTGGTGGTAGTGACTGAGGAACTCTGTCAATAACACTCTCAACTGGAAGATCAATTCCCAGCTGAGTCAAGTGGTTATGATACCCAGACATTTTGAGTATGTGTTCATTCACAGAACTGTTCTCCTCCATCCTACAACTATAGAACTTGTTGGAGACTTCATCTCTCTCAACCCGGGCATTAGCTTGAAATATTAACTTCAGCTCTTGGAACATCTCATATGCTCTGTGGCATTCAAAACGTCTTTGAAGTCCCGGTTCTAGGACGTAAAGCATGGCACAGTGAACTATTGAGTAGTCATCAGATCGAGCCTGCCAGACGTTCATAACATCTGCAGTAGCTCCTACAGTAGGTCTGTCACCTATCTTCAAGGACATAATTCTTCATGGCAGCAATGAGGATAATCCTCAAGTTACGGACCCAGTCCGTGTATTTGCTACCATCATCTTTCAACTTAGCTTTCTCTAGGAACGCATTAAAATTCAAGGGAACGGTAGCACGGGCCATTGATCTACAACATAGATATGCAAAACCTATTAAGACTAACTTCATGATAAATTTTAGTTCAATTAATCAAATTCCTGATGAAATCCCACTTAAATAAACATCCCTCAAGTTGTCTAAGTGATACATGATCCAAATCAACTAACCCATGTTCGATCATCACGTGAGATGGGGTTGTCTTCAAAGATGAACATCTCTATGTTGATCATATCTACTATATGACTCACGTTAGACTTTTCGGTCTCCAGTGGTCCGAGACCATGTCTGTACATGCTAGGCTCATCAAGTTTAACCCAAGTATTCTGCATGTGCAAAACTATCTTACACCCGTTGTATGTGAACGTAGAGTCTATCACACCCGATCATCACGAGGTGCTTTGAAACGACGAACTTTGGCAACGGTGCATACTCAGGGAGAACACTCTTATCTTGAAATTAAGGGAAGGGATCGTCTTATATTGCTACCATCGTTCCAAGCAAAATAAGATGCATAAAGGATAATCATCACATGTAATAAAAATATGTGACATGATATGGCCATCATTATCTTGTGGTTTTGATCTCCATCTCCAAAGCATCGACATGATATCCATCGTCACCGGCTCGACACGTTGATATCCATCGCAGCATCAGGGTCGTCTCGCCAACTATTGCTTCTACAACTATTGTAACATCCCAAATTTTCAATTTGGAATGTTATACATAGGTCATCATATGCATATCATATTTTATTGCATTTTGGTTGATCCTAGAAATTCTAAGCAACTCAAGGACCCACGGAGAGAGTTGGGAATTTCATTTATTTTCATATTTGAATTTTCTCAAATTTGAAAAGAGGGTCATTTTGGTATTAATCATTTTTCCTCTCCAAAAATATTTCCAATATCAAAATAAAAGAGAGGGGATAAAATGACTTCTCCAAAATAAAAGAAATATTGGAGGAAAAATGTTAAAATCAAATAATTTTTTTATTTGGACTTTTAATGCTATTTTATTTGAATTAGGAAAAAAGCATGTTTCTCAAAATTGCACTAGTAGCCCAAATAAATGTTCAATTTGTCCACAATACTATTAGAGGACCGTGAAAATTTATTTCAGGATTTTTGGACTCCGTTTAGTATTTCTTTTGTTTGTTTTTCTGCGTTTGTTTACAAAAACGCGCACCGACCTAACGGGTCGTGCCCGAGCCGGACTCTCCCAGCCGGCCTTTATAAGGAGAGGCCCGACAGCCCCGCCCGAACCCTAGCCCCGCCTCAGACCCTGCGTCGCCGCCGCCATCCTGCACGACGGCGCCGCCCCGCTCCGCCGCCTCCCTGCCCCGCGCCGCCGCCACCCGACCCTGCCGGAGCCGCCGCCGCCACCACCCGACCCTGCCGCTGCCGCCGCAGCCATCTTCATTTTTTCGGTTAAGTAAAAACCGTCAGTTTTTTTTAGAAAACCATAGATCTGTTTCTTTTTAGATAGATCGGTTCGGTTTTTCAGTGGTTTATTAATTTAGCAGACATTCGTCCGTTCGTTCGTTTTATCGAACGCTGTTCACTGATTAGGTTCTGTTAACGAACCTTCATTTGTTAGCCTGTTCGTTTTGTTTTATTTTCCAGGGTTTATCTGCCATTATTTTCGATCGCGATTTCTGCCCTGATCTTCGATCTAGTATAACTTTTTGCTCGTTTATCCAAATTAGATGAAACCAGCGCCGAAATCTTCGTCTCGAAACCCTCTTTCTGTTTAACCAACTTGAGCAAGATTTTGGTACTATAAAATTTGACTTTAGTCCATAGTAGTAAACGAATCTTGTTTCGTTTGTAGTTGAGTTTCGTTGCTCCGTTTGAGTTGATTATTTTTGCAAAGCGGAGTTCTTCAGTTGAACTTTCTGGTTAGATCTTCTTATTTGATTTTTACCCGTGCTTCTTGCTTGAGTGCTTATGTATGCTATTGTTTGTTTGCGATAGAATTCTCGGAGTGCGAAGCGTGCTACTACGAGTCTCTAGGTTTTTGCAGATTGTCAGCAAGGAAAGTAACACTTTGATCATATCCCTTTATTACCCAGTTTTTATGCATTAGTTCCAATCCTCAAACATAGCATGGTTTGGGAAGTAGATGATGAGGTAGAAACTATTACCCTTTTATTATCAAACCTTGGGAGTTACTTCTACCTTATGCTCAGGTTGCTATGCTATGCTCGTAGACGTGGATTGGGTGAGTGTATCCATGACAGATGTGAGAACTGTTAATTAATGGTTAACTTAAGGTGGCTACTTAAATACACATCTGGGTGGATTGGTTGGGGGCTCCTGGAGAATCCAGTGTTGTTCTAGGATATCCCGGAGTACCCGTGTGATCATCCTACGGTTCGCCACCCAGGCTCAAAGGCATCATAAGATTATTCATGCTGGAAACTTCCGTGTGCAGCCACAAGCTATTATGGGCTCTAGCATAGTTGAGTAGGCTGCATGACCTCTTTCAGTGGTGGGCTAGCATATATAAGGGAAAGTAGGTGTAACTATCCATCCAGAGTAGAGAGTTAATGTTTCTAAAAGACTGTGTCTCGGTCATCCGTTTCTCAAACGTCATGTAGTGCGAGAAATCTAATGGGGGAGATCGAGTCTTGTGGGGAAAAGTGCGCAAACCTCTGTAGAGTGTACAAACTAATCATGGTTAGCCGTGTGCCCGGTTCTGGACATCTTGAGTATCTGGTTCTTGGATTATCATGTTGATCTCATCACTCTAAAGAAATTTGTTGGGTTAATTGATATTGTTTAATTGGGATTGAGTTGGAGGAACCTTCTCAATGCACTGGTGGAAAAAGGGCCTTTGGTCGCGGTTCGCAACTGCCATTAGTCGCGGTTGCGCAACCGCGACCAGACGGGCGCGACTAAAGGCCCCCCCCTTTAGTCGCGGTTGCTTAAGAACCGCGACTAAAGGCCCGTCCACGTGGGCGGAGGACCTTTAGTCGCGGTTCTTGTGGCTAACCGCGACTAAAGGCCGCCACAGGTTTTTGAAAAAAAAAATTGAATTTTTTTTTCAAATTTCTGAATTATTTTAACCTCTAGTCTCTAATCACCACCCCTCATCACTTCTCAATTTATTCTTTTATCACCCCTCATCATTCCAAATCATCTAACTTCCCAACCGGTCACCCATCCCTCTCACTACTCCAGCCCAAGCACGCTTAACTTCCGGGTTCTATTCTCCCACGCTCCAAGTCTGCACTTGTTGTTTTCCTGACAATAATAAGATGTCAATCCTATTAACCTTCAGGAATTTTGCTTGCGCATGAAGTGACACATTTCACTGTTTGAGTTTGAAACTATTGTTTTAAAAAACAATAATTATTTAGTAACACTAATATTTCTTGAATAATTAGTTTGACCATTGTTTGACCACAGTTTGACCACAGTTGACCACAGTTTGACCAGATTTGACCAAAATTGAAATAATTAAAATAATTATTTAGTAACACTAATATTCTAGAATAATTAGTTTGACCATTGTTTGACCATAGTTTGCCCACTGTTTGAATATTTTTCAATTTTTTCCACTCTAGATCTTACAAGCCCCGTAACTTTTTTTCTATTAGGTTTTTGAGGATTTTGAAAATGTTTAACGGGGTTCCCCCCGTTAAATTTGGATGTAACTTTTCGAGTAGATGATTTTTCATATAAAAAACTTTTTCATCCGAGTTAGTATGCAAAAGTTATGCCCATTTTTACAAATTTCAGAGAGATTTTGCAAATAAAGTCAAAATTCACATTTGCAAATTTTCCCAACAACTAGACCACATATCACATGAGAAACTTATTTTCTTTTATTTTTTTGACATTTCCATTATTTTCTTTTATTTTTTTTAAAACTGAAAAGGCGATCCAGGGGGGGGGTAGAGTTTGAAAATGGGACCTTTAGTACCGGTTCGTGGCACGAACCGGGACTAAAGGTCTCAACCCCATTAGTTCCGGTTCGTGCCACCAACCGCGACTAAAATGGAGGAGCTTTAGTCGCGGTTGGCCTGGCCAACCGCGACTAAAGGCCTTTGGGCACCTTTAGTCGCGGTTGGCCTGGCCAACCGCGACTAAAGCCCGCGAGCGCCCTGGGCCCAGGCATTTGGTCGCGGTTCATCTGCCGAACCGCGACTAAAGACTTCATTAGTCGCGGTTCCTACAGTTTCGCGACTAATGGGGCTGGACGGAAGCCTCTTTTTCTACCAGTGATGTTTAACAACCATCATGATAGTTAAATAAAATTTATTCGTTTGTTGTAGGGAAAAATTGGCTTTATGCAAAACTTTAACCATAGAGCTTTCCACCATCCATATATGCATGTAGTGATAGCATTTATTATGTTCATTACTCCTTTGTGTTACATTGCCAGCATATTCCATGTGTTGACCCGTTTCGGGCTGCAACATATGATGTTGCAGACTTTTCAGACGACGAGTAAGGTGCCATAGGTCGTTGTCGTTCACTCAACTATGCCATTGGAGTTGATGGAGTACCTTTATCTTCCAAGCCTTCCGCTGTTATCTTATTTAGACGGCCTTAAGCCATATTATTATAATAAGTTCTCTTTTGAGACATTCGATGTAATAGGTGTGTGATTGAAACTCTGTTATAAATCCTCAAGTACTATGCGTGTCAGCATTACCGATCCAGGGATGACACTACACACAGAGACTAGGTTGTTTGAGGTCTGGTCGCTACAAGGTGGTATCAGAGCACACGCTGACTGTAGGACACGACCACTAAGTTAAACCATAGGTCACTCTTCTCTACTCATTTCTGACTCCTCTCCCTTCTCCACTCTATAGGATGGCGGACTCAAGGAATAAGTTTACACAACCAGATGAAGACACTCCTTTTGGACGACACTTGAAGGAAGTTACTAGGTACCTCAACATCGGAATACCAAGCTTCACCGGGACCTACATCGCCACTTTACCAGAAGAGGAGTGTCGGTGTCAAAACCGGCGGATCTCGGGTAGGGGGTCCCGAACTGTGCGTCTAGGCGGATGGTAACAGGAGACAAGGGACACGATGTTTTTACCCAGGTTTGGGCCCTCTCGATGGAGGTAAAACCCTACTCCTGCTTGATTAATATTGATGATATGGGTAGTACAAGAGTAGATCTACCACGAGATCGGAGTGGCTAAACCCTAGAAGCTAGCCTATGGTATGATTATTGTTCGTCCTATGGACTAAAACTCTCCGGTTTATATAGACACCGGAGAGGGCTAGGGTTACACAGAGTCGGTTACAATGGGAGGAGATCTTCATATCGTATCGCCAAGCTTGCCTTCCACGCCAAGGAAAGTCCCATCCGGACACGGGACGGAGTCTTCGATCTTGTATCTTCATAGTCCGGGAGTCCGACCAAAGGTCTTAGTCCGGCCATCCGGACACCCCCTAATCCAGGACTCCCTCAGTAGCCCCTGAACCAGGCTTCAATGACAACGAGTCCGGCGCGCAAGTTGTCTTCGGCATTGCAAGGCGGGTTCCTCCTCCGAATATTCCATAGAAGATGTTGAACACCAGGGTAGTGTCCGGCTCTGCAAAATAAGTTCCACATTCCACCATAGAGAGAATAATATTTGCATCAATCAGATCTGCTGACGTATTCCACGGCGTGACATCATGCCACAGCCAGGCTTTTATTCTGTTCCACCTCAGCGTGTTTAGCGAGGCGGTTTCCTTGGCATGTCTTGTCAAAGCAGAGATCGTGTCCCCTTATTCCGGGATTCTCATCAATACGGGCGTGGGTAACCCAACCGTGACTTAGGTATGACTCCCTAATCGAAAGCGAGTCTGAAATGGTTACGGGGAGGGCTTTTGGTATTCACCTCCTTTATAAAGGAACCAAGGCCCGGCTCCCTTCTTCTCAAACCAATCAAATGCGCCCCTTGCTTCGAGTTCCAACACCCAAAGCTCTAGTTTTAGGCGCTTCGGACTTTTGATGATGTCCGGCTCCGACCTTCAAGGCCGGTGGATGCCTTCCTCCATTACGGAAGAAGATGTACGAAAGCTGAGAGATGCCAGGTATCTAACCGGCGAAATCTCGCATAGACTGCCTGCTCAAGGGCAAGTTGTTCCCGCTCCCCAGCCCGGTGAAAGCGTGGTGTTCGTATCTCACTTCCTTCGGGGGCTAGGCTTCCCGATCGATACCTTTGCGAGGGGGCTTATGTTTTACTACGGGCTGGAGTTCCACAACCTAGCGCCGGAGTCCATCCTACAGATCTCATCATTGTCGTGTGCGAGGCCTTCCTCCATATCACCCCTCACTTCGGATTGTGGCTAAAAACTTTCAAAGTGGAACCGAAAATGGTCGAGGGGCAGCACGCTGAGTGCGGAGGGGCTATAATAAGCAAGATGGACGACGCTCCATGGCCCTAAGGCTCTTTTCAAGAGGAGCTCGGCTTATGGCAACGGGACTGGTTTTACATCACAGCCCCTAGGGGCACCACATGGGTGGCACCACCTACTTTTTGCTCGGGTCCCCCACCACGGCTGGCGTCATGGGTTAATGAAGGACTTATCTGGGGGCCGCCCAAAGACGTGCCCTTGCTGCAGGGCCGTATTCGAGATCTTCTAGAAAGATATATCAATTTGACCATAGTGGCGCAAGTCATGGTGATTCGCCGCACACTGCCCTGCAAACGTCGACCTCTCCGCCTGTGGGAGTTCAATCCGGAGGGACCACGAGTCCTACAACATTTCATGGGAATGACATCCGTGGAGATGTACAAATTGTTCTTCGGATCACAAGCAAGGTGTCCGGATTTGTCCGAGGACGCAGGTCTGAGCTGCAATCGCCCGGATGCCAAAGTAAGTAGCCCCGTATTTGGATACACCATCCATATTTTTATCAAATCTACCCTTTAGCAGAGTTGTCCTTTGAACAGGAGTGGATGGCGAAGGCAAAGCTTATCAGGTGTCCAGCCCCCCTGCCCGAGACCGTGCTGAATCCCATGCTGACCAGGATGCTGGAGGTCGTGCCGTTGGCGGAAGGCGAAGGGGGAACCAAGGAGCTACCACCTCCGCGAAGGAGGCCGTTAGGAAGGGAAGAATCGAAAATTCCCCCGATCAGGGAAAGAAAAGGACTGCCTCCGAAGACCCGGAGGTGATAACCTCAAAATGGGGAAAGAAATCTTCGTCAGAGGGTTCGGCACCGGAGAACGCCCCGGCCGAATCGCCCCCTAAAGGGGACCCGCTCTCCCCCGAGACGTAAGTGAAGGGATGGGTTCCATAATGAATCACACTCATGTTTTATTCCTGAGGAAAATAACCAAAACATTATCTTGCAGTTCGGATCTCAACCCTTCTCAGCAGAGCTCATCTTCAGGGGATCTTCGTCTAGAGATGATAGAGAGCGAAACGCCTCCCCTTGTTGCACCGTCTCACAAGGCTGGCGACCCCGAGGTATCGTCCCGGAGGGTTTTTTCAAGTCCGAACCCTGGAAAAGGTCGTCAGGCTAGTCCGGCACCCTCTTGCGCGCCGGCGGAGGGGCTGAAGGATCTGCTTGGTAGGGCATCCATCTCAGAAGAACATCGTATGTTGATGGATACGGTGATTGGAAGGATTTCATCCGCGGAAAGCGGATTGTACGAGGCTGCCAGAAGTTTACTAACAGGCTTTGAGGTACGTAAAAAGGTGTACCTTTTGGTAGAGCCGCATATTAAATGTGCCCTATATGAATAGTAGCCCCTGAGACTCTGTGTGTCTTCACGAGTGACGGCGCACAGAGGATCATAACCCCAGGTATAATATGTCCCCTATTCCATGAAGGTGGCAAGGCGTTCGGTGGCTAGCCGGACTGATGAATCTGCCGAACTAAAGCGGCAACTTGACGTAGCAGATGCCGACATCGCGCTTGTAAATAAGCGGCTAGACGAGGCTCAAGGTATGTTCAAAAGACACCCAGTAATAGGAGCTTGATGCTCGGGCCTTATATATATATATATATATATATATATATATATATATATATATATATATATATATATATATATATATATATAGATGGTGCTGCTGCCATGGAGAACCTTCGGGCGGAACTTTCCCGAGCCAAGGAGCAAGCAAGGAAAAGTGATGCGGCTGCCGTTAAGGCGGCTGAAGAGCTAAAAGCCGAACAGGCTGCTCACTGCCAGAGCAAGAAGGAAATAGCCGAGATGGCCATAAAATTGAAGATGCTACCGACCGCTGTAAATTTCTTGAACAAGAAGATAGGGCGGCTCAGAAGGACCTTGAAAAGATCACTGCCGAAGCCAAGGATACTCGCTCTGCCATGAGAGCGATGAAGGAGGAGCTGCGTCAGGCCGGAGATATCACGGCTGGAAAGCCTTATATGCTGCGGATGAAGTTCGGAGACCCCAAGTATGTTCCATTAGACCGGCAGTGGAGTGCGGAAAACGCTTATCTGGATTTGGCAGCAAGTGCGGCGGACGCGACCGAACACTTCCGCAGCCGAGGTGACCATGAATTGGAAGAGCTTTTTTGGTCGCAGTACCACAATCCAGAACGCCCACTGTCAGTATCCGACCGTTTAGCCGCCTGGGCGGAGCTGAACAGGTTATCCGGACTCGCCATGAGGTATGTTGCGAGTCGTCTGTGGCCGGAGAAGCCGGAGCCGAAGAGTTATTTTGGCTTGGTGCAGCAGTTCCTTGGTTCGGTGCCGCATGCTGATGCAATGAAGAGGTCGGCGTGCATAGAGGGTGCACAGATGGCTCTTGCCCGTGTCAAAACATACTGGGCAGATATGAAGGCCAGTATTGTTGCGTCCCAGGATTCGGACGAAAGCCGAGTACCTGCCAAGCACTATTTTGAGGAAGTTCTTCCTGGCGCTCGTATAATAGAGTCGCTGTGCTCGAAGGATGTTGTGTTCGAATAGCTTATACTATTTGTAAAACGAATTTTGTATTTATGAAAAAAGCTTTTTATACTTGTGCTTGCAAGAATCATGATGCCTCCTGTGCGGCCGTTTAATGTATATATTTGTATATAACCTGAAAGATGGCAGTCGTTGGCTTTAGCCCCCACGCATAGAATGCGGGGGTGTTTGCACAAAGGTGCCTTTTCACACTTAATCCAACGTTTTGGTCCTACAAAGGAGGTGGTGGCATGGCGAACTAGGCAACCGGACTATAATGCTTTATTACTTTCACTTAGCCATAGGAGTTTGACAGTGGGGCTACTGAATAGCCCCTAGTGGCACCGTGCTCGCCCAAATTCGAGGCACGAGTGTGCTTGACCGGGAAGCAGCCCTTCGTTAATGCGGGGGAATCCTAAAGATTCCGAAAGTCATCGAGTGGTTGACCAGTCTCTCGCTATATCATGACAGTCAGTTTTTGGCTTTCTCTACTGAGGTGCTCACCTGGCCGAACCGGGGCACAATCGCAGTAGTTCTCCTGGTGCCGCGTTAGCCGATATAATGGAACATAAGGCAGCAAAACACAGGAGCCGGGCAAACCCAACATTTGACCAAAGACATGATTCGGAGCTGATGCATATAGGGCCAAACTCGCGACGCCGAACACTCCCTAAGGTATTCGGTCTTTATGAAGACAGGCCGAAATAGAGCCCTTGGTAAAAAAAGCCCCTAGTGTCCAGGTACGTGCAAAAATTCTAGCGTGGCCACATGCCAAGACGCCAGCCTCCTCCTCGGCTATAGAGAAAACCGGGGGATGCTATCAATAAGAGACAGTAAAAAAGGTTTACGCAGGGTCTTAATCTGAAAAGAATCCTTGAAACGGGTCCCTGCTGCACGTCTGCACCTGTGTCTCCGTTGTGCCGTATCCTGGACGGGCGTAGCACGATGTTCGTCTGCGAAAGAGAGGAACTTAGTAAAAATAAGTGTGCGAGAAATCTATATCAAAATAAATAAAATATAGTTGGAGCAAGAGTTGAGCCGTATTGTCTCCGGGCATGAGCACACGGAGCCCCTTGCACGGGGGTATGCGGCTATTAAGCATGTTTACGCCGGACTCGTCGAGCCGTGTCCGGGATAGTAGGGCTGGATTTGTGGGTGGCTGTCTAGGCAGCCGCACCCTTGCCCGTACTTTGGGGGTCAATTTATGTTCCCCTGTAATGAAATGATGCCCTTTGGGCCGGGCATTTTGAGTGTAAGGGATGCGTAATGCGGTATTGCGTTAAAGCGGGCGAAAGCTTCACGTCCCAGTAGCGCTTGATAGCGACTTACGAATGCGGCGATGTGGAATGTTAGCTTTTCGCTTCGGAAGTTGTCGGGTGATCCGAACGTGACTTCTAACGTAAGGGAACCCATACTTGGGGTATCCGGGCCTGGCATTACTCCTTGAAAGGAAGTGTTGCCGAGGTGGATTATAACGGGGTTTACCCCGAGTTTGCGGACTGTGTCCTGATATAACAGGTTCAAGTCACTGCCACCGTCCATAAGGGCGTTTGTAAATTGGAGTCCATTAATAATTGGATTTACGACCAAGGCAGTCCAGCCTGCGTTCTGGTCTCCTCTGGAGTAATCCTCACGATCGAAGGTAATTGGTTGTAACAACCAGTGGGGTTGCTCCTCCGGGGCTGGCTGTACAGCGCGTGTCTTCGTAGGTGCCGTTCTGCTCTTCCCTTTTGTCACATGAAGTGTATTTACTGTCTTGACTTCTTGTGGGAACTTCTTTTGTTCTCCGGTGTTCTACTTGTGGGGTGCATCGTCATCTTCGCTTGGTGTGTCGAGCCCCTTGTGTTCGGCGTTGAGTTTGTCGGACTGCTTAAAGACCCAACAATCTCTGTGGGTATGTTTGTAGGCCTCCCAGGAGTGCTGTGGATTTGACATATTTTGTCCAAAATTTTGTTGAGGTTGGATAGCTCGTCCCTATCGTCTTTGGGGGCGGCTTTTTCTGATTTTGCCGAGAGCTTTTGAATCCGGCGTTTACTGCCGTGCTCATCGGGCTGTTGTCCTTTATCCGACGCGGTTCTTTGTTACGGCGCGGCTTCCCGTTCCCATCTCTGGGTTCGGACGTATTCGGGTCGCTGGTGCTGCTTCTTGCCAACCAGCTATCCTCTCCCACACAAAAGCGGGTCATGAGGCTTGTTAACGCGGCCATTGTTCGTGGCTTTTCTTGGCCGAGGTTTCTGGCGAGCCATTCGTCTCGGACGCTATGTTTGAAAGCTGCTAGGGCCTCTGCGTCCGGACAGTCGACTATCTGATTCTTTTTGATAAGGAATCTATTCCAGAGCTTCCGGGTTGACTCTCCGGGCTACTGAGTTATATGACTCAGATCATCTGCATCCGGGGGTCGGACATAGGTCCCTTGAAAATTTGCCCGGAAAGCATCCTCAAGCACTTCCCAACTTCCCATGGTGTTTTCGGGAAGGCTTTTAAGCCAATGCCGGGCTGGCCCTTTGAGCTTAAGGGGTAAGTATTTTATGGCGTGGAGGTCTCCTCTGGCCATGTGTATGTGGAGGATGTAGTCCTCGATCCAGACTCCAGGGTCTGTTGTTCCGTCGTATGCTTCTATGTTCACGGGCTTGAATCCGGCTGGGAATTCATAGTCCAGCACCTCATCGGTAAAACATAGGCGGTGTGCAGCGCCCCTGTATTTAGGCGTGCCGCGATGTTTGGGTATTTTTTGCATTGCATCACTCACTTGAGCTTGCTTTCTTGGCCTATAGATGGATCTGGTTGGGCCAGTTTTCTGATGCGAATTCTTGGACGGATCGCGCGCCATATTGAGTGCGGCGTCCTTTGATGCGTGAGATTGATCGTAGGGTCGTCTATCTGACCTTGTGGCTTCCTTATTTTTTGACTGTGGGGGCTTTATGGCCTCTTCATCAAATTCCGGTAGTAGTTTCCGCTTCGGATAGCTCTTTGTGTGGCGACTGCTTTCATACTTGTGTGCGGTATTGAGTACTTTGCCCCATCTGATCCTGAGTGCATCTTTCGCTGTCTTGAGCCTCCGCTTCTGCTTTCTCAGGCTACGTGCAGTGGCAACGAGCCTTTGGTGGAGATTCTGATGTTCCAGCAATTTTTCTGGCGTGAGGTCGTCCAGGCTATTATCTTTCCCGGGGATTGGTTGTTCGGATTGTCCGTCCTGTTTGGACGGATGCTCAATGGCATGTTCGTCTTCCGTTGATTCACCCTGCTCTATGGCTGGGTCTTTGTCGAGGTGGGGCTTGGCCTTGCACTTACGCCGCCACTTTGATTGTTTTTCGGGGGAGCGATCCCTGGCCGCATCCTTTTGGTCCTCGTTGTCATTTCTGTTGTGTGTGTCCACCATGCATACATCGTATGATGAGGTGGCTTTCCGGCGCCCTATAGGTGCTGGTTCCTGATCGTCTCCTTTATCGGCGTCCATACCGTCGATATCTTCGGAGTCGAAATTGAGCATGTCGGTTAGATCGTCGACAGTGGCTATCAAGTGGGTGGTGGGTGGGGTTCGAACTTTGTCGTCCGCATCCCAACCACCCCGACCATAGTCCGGCCTAGGTTCTTTCGACAAAGTGAGAGACTTTAGTGAATTTAGGATATCGCCAAAGGGCGAGTGCTGAAAGACGTCCGCGGTGGTGAACTCCATGATCGGAGCCCAATCGGGTTCGATCGGAAGGGGTGCGGAATATTCAGAGTCCGGAACGGAGTCCGGCACCTTGGAGTCACGGGCCTTGCAAAGGACTAGGCTGGTATTCGGCTCTATCGCCGCAGAGATTGCGGCTCCTGGGGCGGCGTCCAACTGTCCGTCCTTTACTAGCGCAGTCGGCTCTGAGCTAATGGTCGGAGTGGACCCCTGAGCGGCACTCTGGGCACTGTCCGGCGGCAGAGCTAGATCATGCCCATCGAGACAGTGCGGCGCGCCCGGTCGTCGCTCGAATCCGTCAAAGATCAAGTCCCCACGAATGTCGGCCGTGTAGTTTAAGCTTCCAAACCTGACCTGATGGTCAGGGGCGTAGCTTTCGATCCGCTCCAGATGGCCAAACGAGTTGGCCGCAGTGCGAAGCCGCCGAATACGAAGATCTGTCCGGGGAGAAAAGTCTCATCCCGGACCGCATCGCGATAGACGAGCGAAGAAGCCATCGGGCCTAAAGGCGACGATATAGAGGAACTCTCAATGAAAGCACCAATGTCGGTGTCAAAACCGGAGGATCTCGGGTAGGGGGTCCCGAACTGTGCATCTATGCGGATGGTAACAGGAGACAAGGGACACGATGTTTTTACCCAGGTTCGGGCCCTCTCAATGGAGGTAAAACCCTACTCCTGCTTGATTAATATTGATGATATGGGTAGTACAAGAGTAGATCTACCACGAGATCAGAGTGGATAAACCCTAGAAGCTAGCCTATGGTATGATTATTGTTCGTCCTATGGACTAAAACTCTCCGGTTTATATAGACACCGGAGAGGGCTAGGGTTACACAGAGTCGGTTACAATGGGAGGAGATCTTCATATCGTATCGCCAAGCTTGCCTTCCACGCGAAGGAAAGTCCCATCCGGACACGGGACGGAGTCTTCGATCTTGTATCTTCATAGTCCGGGAGTCTGGCCAAAGGTCTTAGTCCGGCCATCCGGACACCCCCTAATCCAGGACTCCCTCAAGGAGCATTGGATGATTCCAGTTCAAGTTCCAGGAAGGACATTGATGCCAGTTACTGAACTCATAGAGTTTTCCTTTGATGCACCAACTTGGAGTCTAGGAAAGAGCATGGCAGCCCACATCGCCATGGGACGCATTGGAGAAGTTTATCACAAGGATTTGAAGGACACAATTTAGCAGATATGTGGGCGCCGAGATGAGCAATGGGAGATGACCAGCACTAGGAGGGACAGGTCTATTGCAGCTTTCATCCAGGAGTTAAACCAGCACATTCGCCGCCAGGAGAACCAGATGTGCGCAAGCATGATAGATCTGAATAAGGCAATGACCAGGATTACGGGGCTGGAGGAGGAACTCAAGTCTACACGCGATGGATATGAGGAGGAAATGACAATACTAGTGGAAAAGAATGATAACCTGACGAGGAAGCTAGGAGTATTCATGGGAGACCCCGCGCCAGGAGGTGATGACGACCATTCCAAGGACATTCGTTCACAGGATTACATCATCATCGACGACACCGATTCTGACCCCGACGATAGCGATGGTGACTACGTTGATGAAGCTGGAGCGGATATCATGGAGTCTTAGACCGATCAAAACTTCTAGTCGGCCACCATATCAGTAGTACTATTCCCCCGTGTATATAGAATAGTCCGAGCACATTTCTAATGATAGTTAGACCAATTGTATGCCCTTGTTTGAATTGATTGGAGTGATATGGTTATGTTTGTCTCATGTGCACATGGGTAGTGTTTTCCCTTTAGACCTCATTCTATTCTGTTCTCTCACCTTTTCTAAACCCATCAGATGCCTCCGAGATGTGACAGATTTTCTTTCCCACCAGAGCTCACCCAGTTGATCCAGCAGCAGAATACCTTGATGCAGCTACTAGTTCAGAATCAGAACCAAGGCAACAACAACAACAACCCACCACCACCACCACCACATGTTGATCACTTAGCCCGTTTCCTAAGGCTGAATTCGCTGGTGTTCTCTAGTAGCACCGAGCCGATTGTAGCAGATGATTGGCTCCGCAAGATTGGAAGGGTGCTCACCACTGTAGTATGCACAGACGCGAAGAAAGTGTGTTTTACCGCACATCAGCTTGATGGACCCGCAGCATCATGGTGGGAGAATTTCATAGCCACTTACCCCATTGACATTGTTACATGGGATCAGTTTCAGCAGGCTTTCTGCACTGCCCATGTTTCAGCAGGAGCTATGAACATGAAGAAGCGCGAGTTTCGCAACTTGTGGCAAGGAGGATGCACAGTGGGCCAGTATGTGGATGAGTTTAGTAAGCATGTTATCCCCCTGATGACGTAGCTAGAGATGCTGCTAAGCAGGAGAAGTTTTTGGAAGGACTGAATGATGAGCTGAGCATGCAGTTGATGGTGGCAACATTCAACAACTACCAAGAGTTGGTAGATAGAGCTCTTATGATTGAAGGGAAGCAGCAGTAGATAGATAGCCGCAAGAGGAAGCATGGACAAGGCAAGTACAATTCAGGAGCTGAGCAGAGACCTCGTTTTACCCTGAACTCGGGAGGACATATTCACCATAACCATGGAGGCCCTAATTCCAATGGAGGAAGTTCGCATAATCATAATGGCCCCAAGAATGGGAATGGGAATGGAGGAAGCAGTAACCATAACCGTTCCAACCCAGCAACGCTCGCCAAGAAGGATCTAAGTCACATTACTTGTTTCAAGTGCGGGAAGAATGGACACTATGCCACCGAGTGTTCTGAAGCAAAGAATGGAAATGGCAATGGAAGCTCTGGGAAGAAGCCTAACCCTTTCAACAGGGGGCAAGTGAACCACGTTAGCATGGAGGAGGTTGAAGAGCAGCCGGATGCAGTTATAGGTAAGTTTTTGGTTAACTCATTTACTGCAATCGTTATTTTTTGATACTGGTGCATCGCATTCATACATATCAAGGTGATTTGTGGATAAGTATAAGTTGCCCACAAAAGTTCTTAGGACACCTATGTTAGTAAGCTCGCCAGGAGTGAAGCATATGGCAAGCCAAGGATGTTTTCAGATGCCATTGACCATAGGTAGGCATATTTTCCCCTCGGATATGATAATTCTGGAGTCGCAAGGATTGGATGTGATTTTGGGTATGGATTGGTTATCGATGTATGAAGGAAACATCGATTGCGCCAGTAAGTCAATTATGCTCACCAGCCCAGAAGGAAGAAGGATCAAGTATGTATCCTGGCATGTGCCGAAGAGGACTTAAGTGAATTCCTTATCAGGAGTTGTACAGGAGGAAGTACCAGTGGTGAAGGATTGCCCTGACGTATTTCCGGAGGAGTTGCCAGGCATGCCACTGGATCGAGACATTGAGTTTTTGATTGAGCTTTTGCCAGGCACCGAGCCAATATCAAAGGGACCGTGTCGGATGCCCGCAAAGGATTTGGAGGAAATTAAGAAGCAGATTAAGGAGTTACTGGATAAATGTTATATTCAACCAAGTTCATCACCTTAGGGAGCCCCAGTACTTCTAGTGGAAAAGAAGGATGGATCATTAAGGATGGTTGTTGATTATCGTGCGTTGAATGAAGTGACGATCAAGAACAAGTACCCGTTGCCGATGATAAATTATTTGTTTGACCAGTTGCAAGGAGCTAAAGTATTTTACAAGATCGATCTATGATCAGGATACCACCAGCTGAAGATTCAAGAGCAGGATATACCTAAGACAACTTTTACCACGAGGTACGGGCTATACGAGTATACAGATATGTCATTTGGTCTGACTAACGCGCCTGCCTATTTCATGAACATGATGAACAAGGTGTTTATGGAGTTTTTGGATAAGTTCTCATGGTGCTCATTGATGATATATTGATCTACTCGAAGAATGAAGAGGAGCATAAGGAGCATTTGCGTTTGGTTCTTGAGAAGCTCAGAGAACACCAGTTATATGCCAAGTTTAGCAAATGTGAGTTTTGGTTGAAGGAAGTTGGATTTCTCGGACATGTTATATCCGGAGAAGGAATAGCAGTAGACCCCACCAAGGTTGTTTCTGTGACTAAATGGGTAGCACCCACATCAGTTGGAGAGATCAAGAGTTTTCTTGGACTCGCAGGATATTATCGGAGGTTCATTGAGAATTTCTCTAGGATTGCAAAGCCCATGACAGAGTTGTTGAAGAAAGACACCAAGTCCAAATGGACTAAGGAGTGTGAAGCCAATTTTCAAGAGTTGAAGAAATGTTTGGTTACAGCCCCAGTGCTAATTCTTCCAGACCAACGTAAGGATTATCAAGTGTATTGCGACGCTTCTCGTCGAGGACTTGGAGCAGTGCTTATGCAGGAGGGACGAGTTGTCTCATATGCCTCAGCTTAAACCTCATGAGCAAAATTTTGCTACACACGATTTGGAGTTATCAGCCGTAGTGCATGCGTTTAAGACATGGAGACATTTCCTCATTGGAAACGACTGTGAGGTATACACGGATCATAAGAGTTTGAAATATATCTTCACGCAGAAGGAGTTGAACCTCAGGCAAAGGAGATGGTTGGAGCTCATTAAGGATTATGACATGAAATTGCATTATCATCCTGGAAAGGCTAATGTAGTAGCCGATGCATTGAGTCGCAAAGGTTATGTTAATATGCTCATGACTGGAGGATTACCCAAAGAGTTAGTAGAGGACCTTCGCGCGCTAAGTTTCGAAATAGTTCCGAGACGTTATGTAGCAGCATCGAAAATTCAGTCTACTTTGATGGATAAGATCAGAGAAGCCTAGAAGACTGACAAGGAGATTGTCGAGATAAAGGAAAAGATGAGTAAAGGGAAGGCTAAAGGATTTTGTGAGGATGACCACGACACTTTATGGTTTGAGGATCGTGTATATGTGCCTAATGACCCCGAGATTAGGAAGTTGATTCTGCAGGAGGCCCATGATTTTCCGTATTCGATTCACCCAGGAAACACTAAGATGTATCTGGATTTGAAGGAAAGTTTCTGGTGGACAGGAGTGAAGAAGGATATTGCTGAGTATGTAGCAGTATGTGATGTATGTCAGAGAGTTAAAGCAGAACATCAGAAGCCAGCAGGATTGCTACAGCCATTGCCGATACCCGAATGGAAGTGGGACAAGCTTGGCATGGATTTTATCACTGGATTGCCCAGGACTCATTCAGGCTATGACTCTATATGGGTTGTAGTCGATCGATTGTCGAAAGTAGCTCATTTCATCCCAATAAAGACCACTTATACAAGTGCTAAGTTGCAAAGATATACAAGACCAGGATCGTATGTCTGCATGGAGTTCTGAGGACCATTGTATCAGATAGAGGAACCCAGTTTACCTCAGAGTTTTGGAATCAGTTGCATGAGACTTTGGGTACCAGGCTAGAGTTCAGTACAACTTCTCATCCAAAGACAGATGGACAGACCGAGAGAGTCAATCAGATTCTGGAGGACATGTTGAGAGCTTGTGCGCTAGATTATGGATCTAGTTGGGACGACAATTTGCTGTATGCAGAGTTCTCTTATAACAACAGTTATCAAGCCAGTTTGAAGATGGCCCCTTTCAAAGCCTTGTACGGAAGGAGGTGCAGGACACCGTTATTGTGGGATGAAGTTGGAGACCGTCAGTTGTTTGGACCAGATTTTATTAAAGAGTCTGAAGAGAAGATTAATCTGATTCGCAACAGACTCAACGTAGCCCAGTCCAGGCAGAAGAGTTATGTGGATTCCAAACGCAAGGAGACAGTTTATTAAGTCGGAGATAGATATGAAGTCAGAGATAGAGTATACCTTCGTGTGTCCCCACTTTGAGAAGTTAAGCGTTTTGGAGTTAAGGGAAAGTTAGCACCACTATTTGTGGGACCATACAAAGTTTTGGAACGTATGGGAGAAGTTGCTTACAAGCTGGAATTGCCAGGAGGATTTTCAAGAATTCACGATGTGTTTCACGTTTCCCAGTTGAAGAAGTGCCACGTGGAGATGGCCGATATTCCTTAGAGAGATATAGTGCCGCTGGAAGCGATTCAGCTGGATAGTGATTTGACTTACGAGGAGAAACCCATGAAGATTCTCGAGTTTGCCAGCCGAGTCACACGTAGCAAGGTTATCAAGTTTTGCAAAGTTCAATGGAGCCACCATACCGAGAAGGAAGACACCTGGGAACGAGAGGAAGACCTACGGAATGACCACCCATGCCTATTTTCTAGCCAACCCGAATCTCGAGCTCGAGATTCATCTTAAGGGGGGTAGGTTTGTAACATCCCAAATTTTCAATTTGGAATGTTATAGATAGGTCATCATATGCATATCATATTTTATTGCATTTTGGTTGATCCTAGAAATTCTAAGCAACTCAAGGACCCACGGAGAGAGTTGGGAATTTTATTTATTTTCATATTTGAATTTTCTCAAATTTGAAAAGAGGATCATTTTGGTTTTAATTATTTTTCCTCTCCAAAAATATTTCCACTATCAAAATAAAAGAGAGTGGATAAAATGACTTCTCCAAAATAAAAGAAATATTGGAGGAAAAATGTTAAAATCAAATAATTATTTTATTTGGACTTTTATTGCTATTTTATTTGAATTAGGAAAAAGATGTGTTTTTCAAAATTGCATTAGTAGCCCAAATACATGTTCACTTTGTCTGCAATATTATTAGAGGACCGTGAAAATTTATTTCAGGATTTTTGGACTCCGTTTAGTATTTCTTTTATTTGTTTTTCTGTGTCTGTTTAAAAAAACACGCACCGACCTAATGGGCCGTGCCCGAGCCGGACTCTCCCGGCCGGCCTTTATAAGGCGACGCCCAACAGCCCACAGCGCCACCAGCCCAGCCCGAACCATAGCCCCGCCTTGGACCCCGCGCCACCGCCGCCGCCTCCCCGCCCCGCACCGCCGCCGCCACCCGACCCCGCCGCCACAGCCGTCGTCTTTGTTTTTTTTCGGTTAAGTAAAAACTGTCGGTTTTTTTGAAAACTGTAGATCTGTTTTTTTAGATAGATCGGTTCGGTTTTTCGATGGTTTATTTATTTAGCGGATGTTCGTTCGTCCGTTCGTTCGTTTTAACGAACGTTGTTCACCGATTAGGTTCTGTTAACGAACGTTCATTCATTAGCCTATTCGTTTCGTTTTATTTTCCAGGGTTTATCTGCGATTATTTTCGATCGCGATTTCTGCCCTGATCTTTGATCTAGTATAACTTTCTGCTCGTTCATCTAAATTAGATGAAACCAGAGCCTAAATCTTCGTCTCGAAGCCCTCTTTCTATTTAACCAACATGAACAAGATTTTGGTACTGTAAAATTTGAATTTAGTCCAGATTAGTAAAGGAATCTTGTTTCGTTCGTAATTGAGTTTCGTGGCTCCGTTTGAGTTGATTCTTTTTGCAAACCGGAGTTCTTCAGTTGAACTTTCTGGTTAGATCTTCTTATTTGAGTTTTACTCGGGCTTCTTGCTTGAGTGCTTATGTATGCTATTGTTTGTTTGTGATAGAATTCTCGGAGTGCGAAGCGTGCTACTACGAGTCTCTAGGTTTTGCAGATCGTCGGCAAGGCAAGTAACACTTTGATCATATCCCTTTATTACCCAGTTTTTATGCATTAGTTGCAGTCCTCAAACATTGCATGGTTAGGATCTGAATAACATGTGGGTTTGGGATGTAGATGATGAGGTAGAACCTATTGCCCTTTTATTATCAAACCTTGGGAGTTACTTCTACGTTATGCTCAGGTTGCTATGCTATGCTCGTAGAAATGGATTGGGTGAGTGTATCCATGATGGATGTGAGAATTGTTAATTAATGGTTAACTTAAGGTGGCTACTTAAATACACATCTGGGTGGATTGGTTGCGGGCACCTAGAGAATCCAGTGTTGTCCTAGGGTATCCCGGAGTACTCGTGTGATCATCCTACGGTTCACCACCCAGGCTCAAACGGATCATAAGATTATTCATGCTGGAAACTTCCGTGTGCAGCCACAAGCTATTATGGGCTCTAGCATAGTTGAGTAGGTTGCATGACCTCTTTCAGTGGTGGGCTAGCAGATGTAGGGGAAAGTAGGTGTAACTGTCCATCCATAGTAAAGAGTTAATGTTTCTGAAAGACTGTGTCTCGGTCATCCGTTTCTCAAACATCATGTAGTGCGATAAATCTAATAGAGGAGATCAAGTCTTGTGGGGAAAAGTGTGCAAACCTCTGCAGAGTGCACAAACTAATCAAGGTTAGCCGTGTCCCCGGTTATGGACATGTTGAGTATCTCGTTCTTGGATTATCATGTTGACTCATCACTCTAAATAAATTTGTTGGGTTAATTGATATTTTTTAATTGGGATTGAGTTCGAGAAAACTTCTCAATGTTTAACAACCACCATGATAGTTAAATAAAATTTATTCGTTTGTTGTAGGGAAAATTAGCTTTATGCAAAACTTTAACCATAGAGCTTTCCACCAGCCATATATGCATGTAGTGATAGCATTTATTTTGTTCATTACTCCTTTGTGTTACATTGCCAGCATATTCCATGTGCTGACCCATTTCGGGCTGCAACATATCATGTTGCAGACATTTCAGACGACGAGTAAGGTGCCATAGGTCGTTGTCGTTCACTTAGCTATGTCGTTGGAGTTGATGGACTCACTTTATATTCCAAGCCTTCCGCTGTTATCTTATTTAGATGGCCTTAAGTCATATTATTGTAATAAGTTCTCTTTTGAGACAATCGATGTAATAGGTGTGTGATTGAAACTTTGTTATAAATCCTCAAGTACTGTGCGTGTCAGCATTATCGATCCAGGGATGACACTGATACATAGATACTAGACTGTTTGAGGTCTGGTCGCTACAAGATGGTATCAGAGCACACGCTGACTGTAGGACGCGACCACTAAGTTAAACCATTGGTCACTCTTCTCTACTCATTTATGACTCCTCTCCCTTTTCCACTCTATAGGATGGCGGACTCAAGGAACAAGTTTACACAACCGGATGAAGACACTCCTTTTGGACAACACTTGAAGGAAGTTACTAGGTACCTGAACATCGGAATACCAAGATTCACCGGGACCTACATCACCACTTTACCAAAAGAGGAGCATTGGATGATTCGAGTTCAAGTTCCAGGAAGGACGTTGATGCCAGTTACTGAACCCATAGAGTTTTTCTTTGATGCACCAACCTAGAGTCTAGGAAAGAGCATGGTAGCCCACATCCCATGGGACGCATTGGAGAAGTTTACCACATGGATCTTAAGGACACAATTTACCAGATATGTGGGCACCGAGATGAGCAATGGGAGAGGATCAGCACTAGGAGGGATAGGTCCATTGCAGCTTTCATCCAGGAGTTAAACCAGCACATTCGCCGCCAGGAGAACCAGATGTGCACAAGCATGATAGATCGGAAGAAGGCAATGACCAAGATTACGGAGCTGGAGGAGGAACTCAAGTCTACACGCGACGGATATGAGGAGGAAATGACAATACTAGTGGAAAAGAATGACGACCTCACGAGGAAGCTAGGAATATTCATGGGAGACCCCGCGCCTGGAGGTCATGACGACCATTCCAAGGACATTCATTCAGAGGACTACATCATCATCGACGTCACCGATTCTGACCCCGACAATAGCGATGGTGACTACATTGATGAAGCTGGAGCGGATATCATGGAGTCTTCCACCGATCAAAACTTCTAGTCGGCCACAATATCAGTAGTACTATTCCCCATGTATATAGAATAGTCCGAGCACTTTGGTAACCATAGTTAGAGCGATTGTATGCCCTTGTTTGAATTGATTGGAGTGATATGATTGTGTTTGTCTCATGTGCACATTGGTAGTGTTTTCCCTTTAGACCTCATTCTATTCTGTTCTCTCACCTTTTCTAAACCCATCAGATGCCTCCAAGATGTGACAATGGATTTGCTTTCCCACCGGAGCTCACTCAGTTGATCCAGCAGCAGAATACCTTGATGCAGCTACTAGTTCAGAATCAGAACCAAGGCA
The DNA here is from genome assembly GCF_018294505.1 of Triticum aestivum. NCBI lineage: Eukaryota > Viridiplantae > Streptophyta > Magnoliopsida > Poales > Poaceae > Triticum > Triticum aestivum. The sequence continues at coordinate 613,150,120 of NC_057807.1, read as the reverse complement.
ACAACAACAACAACCCACCACCACCACCACCACCACATGTTGATCACTTAGCCCGTTTCCTAAGGCTGAATCCGTTGGTGTTCTCTAGTAGCACCGAGCCTATTGTAGTAGATGATTGGCTCCGCAAGATTGGAAGGGAGATCACCACTGCAGGATACACAGATGCGGAGAGAGTGTGTTTTGCTGCACATCAGCTTGATGGACCTGCAACATCATGGTGGGAGAATTTCACAGCCACTTACCCCATTGACATTGTTACATGGGATAAGTTTCAGCATGCTTTCCGCACTGCCCATGTTTCAACAGGAGCTATGAACATGAAGAAGTGCGAGTTTCGCAACTTGCGGCAAGGAGGATGCACAGTGGGCCAGTATGTGGATGAGTTTAGTAAGTTAGCACGTTATGCCCCTAATGACGTAGCTACAGATGCTGCTAAGCGGGAGAAGTTTCTGGAAGGACTGAATGATGAGCTAAGCATGCAGTTGATGCTGGCAACATTCAACAACTACCAGGAGTTGGTAGATAGAGCTCTTATGATTGAAGGGAAGCAGCAGCAAATAGATAGCCTTAAGAGGAAGTATGGACAAGGGAAGTACAATTCAGGAGCTTAGCAGAGACCACGTTTTACCCCGAACTTGGGAGGACATATTCACCATAACCATGGAGGCCCTAATTCCAATGGAGGAAGTTCGCATAATCATAATGGCCCCAAGAATGGGAATGGGAATGGAGGAAGCAGTAGCCAGAACCGTTCCAATCCAGCAATGCCCGCCAAGAAGGATCTAACTCACATTTCTTGTTTCAAGTGCGGGAAGAATGGACACTATGCCACCGAGTGTTCTGAAGCAAAGAATGGAAATGGCAATGGAAGCTCTGGGAAGAAGCCCAACCCTTTCAACAGGGGACAAGTGAACCACATTAGCGTGGAGGAGGTTGAAGAGCAGCCAGATGCAGTTATAGGTAAGTTTTTGATTAAGTTATTTACTGCAATCGTTCTTTTTGATACTGGTGCATCGCATTCATACATATCAAGGGGATTGGTGGATAAGTATAAGTTGCCCACCAAAGTTCTTAGGACACCTATGTTAGTAAGCTCGCCAGAAGCGAAGCATATGGCAAGCCAAGGATGTTTTCATATGCCATTGACCATAGGTAGGCATGTTTTCCCCTCGGATCTGATAATTCTGGAGTCGCAAGATTGCGCGAGTAAGTCAATTATGCTCACCACCCCAGAAGGAAGAAGGATCAAGTATGTATCCCAGCATGTGCCGAAGAGGACACAAGTGAATTCCTTATCAGGAGTTGTACAGGAGGAAGTACCAGTGGTGAAGGATTACCCCGACGTATTTCTGGAGGAGTTGCCAGGCATAGCAATAAAGTAAAGCAATTACATAGCGCTTAGTGATTGACACGTAGGTCATACAATAATTAAAGACAACCCTAAGGTTCCTGCTTGTTGTCGTGCTCATTGACATGCAAGTCGTGAACTTATTACAAAACATGATCAACTCATACATCAACATATATCACATCATATCTTGACCATATCACATCACAACATGCCCTGCAAAAACAAGTTAGACGTCCTCTACTTTGTTGTTGCAACTTTTACGTGGCTGCTACGGGTAACTAGCAAGAATCGTTCTTGCCTACGCAAAAATCACAACGGTGATTATCAACTTTGTTGTTTTAACCTTCTTCAAGGACCGGTCATAGTCAAACTTGATTCAACTGAAGTAGGAGAAACAGACACCCGCCAGCCACCTTTGTGCAAAACAAGTTGCATGTCAGTCGGTGGAACCGGTCTCATGTGCATGGACATGTAACGTTGGTCCGGGCCGCTTCATCCCACAATAACGTAGAATCAAAATAAGACGTTGGTGGTAAGCAGTATGAACATCACCGCCCACAACTCTTTTCTGTTCTACTCGTGCATATCATCTACGCATAGACCTGGCTCTAATACCACTGTAGGGGAACATTGCATGGAAAACAAAAAAATTCTATGCAAACGCAAGATCTATCCATGGAGATGCATAGCTACGAGAGGGGAGAGTGTGTCTACATACCCCCGTAGATAGTTAAGCGGAAGCGTTAATCAACGTGGTTGATGTAGTCATACACCTTCACGATCTGCCTGATCAAGTACCGAATGTACGACACCTGCGTGTTCAGCCCACGTTATGACGTCCTCTCCTTCTTGATCCAGCAAGATGGGCGAAGTAGTAGATGAGTTCCGGTAGCACGACGGCGTGGTGATGGTGGTGATGCAACTATCTCCGCGGGGCTTCGCCGAGCACTACAAAAATATGACCGAGGATGAACTAGAGGGAGAGGGGCGTTGCACACGGCTAGGGGGAGGGGAGGCAGCCCTAGGGCGCTCCCAAAAGGGCCGCCGGCCAGTCCTAGTGGTCTGCCCTAGGTGTGCCCCCTTCCTTTCTTGGCGCTTGATAACCCACAAGTATAGGAGATCAGTTGTAGCCTCTTCCAATAAGTAAGAGTGTCGAACCCAATGAGGAGCTAGAGGTAGAACAAATATTCCCTCAAGTTCTATCAGCCACCGATACAACTCTACGCACGCTTAACGTTCGCTTTACCTAGAACAACTATGAAACTAGAAGTACTTTGTAGGTGTTGTTGGATAGATTTGCATGATAAGAAAGAGCGCGTAAATAAAAAGTAGGGGCTGTTTAGATGAAGACACAACTAAGTTAGTTTTAGTAGAGAGCTTTTTGTCACAAGAAAATTATTTGTCCCTAAGCAATCGATGACTAGACCGGTAATCACTATTGCAATTTTATATGAGGGAGAGGCATTAGCTAACATACTTTCTCTTCTTGGATTATATGCACTTATGATTGGAACTCTAGCAAGCATCCGCAACTACTAAAGATCATTAAGGTAAAACCCAACCATAGCATTAAAGTATCAAGTCCTTTTTATTCCCATATGCAAACAACCTACTTACTCGGGTTTGTGCTTCTGTCACTCACGCCACCCACCATAAGCAAATCATGAACATATTGTAAACCCTACAGCAGGATCCCTCACGCTTGCGTGACATGGAGAGCACCATAGGACAACACCAATAATAAAACACCAATCACGATCATCAATCAACCCATAGGACAAAATGGATCTACTCAAACATCATAGGATAGCCATACATCATTGGGAAATAATATATAGCATTGATGAAAGTGCAACTATCCCTAGGTGGTTTTGGTAATTCCTAACAACATATAGCCATTGAGCTAATGTTATTTCTAGATAACTATTTTAGGAAAGCTCAATGAATGGCATCACATGGACGAGAAAAGTGGACCCGTCAAAATGCTAAAGACAAAAGGATTGGCTCAAGCTCAAAGCTCAAGACTCTACATTTTATATTTTAGTGATCCAAGATCACATTGAGTCTATAGGAAAAGCCAATACTATCAAGGAGGGATGAGGTGTTGCTTAATGAGGTTCTTGCTCAAAGTGCTTAGTGATATGCTCAAAAGCCCTCAACTACTTTCTCACATCCACATATGACCTAAACCAAAAGTCAAACTCGGCCCCACCGATTCTTTCTATCCGGCGCCACCGAGTTCAGATGTCATAGACACTGCCACAAACCCTAGGCAAATCGGTCTCTCCGATAGGGATCTCGGTCTCATCGAGATGGGATTGTAATCTCTCTGTTTCCCTTCGTAACATTTCGGTACCAACGAGATGAGCGGTCAGTCCCACCGAGACTGCAATGTAAACTCTCTGTTTCCTTTTCATAACATTTCGGTCTCACCGAAATGAGCGAGCCGGTCCCATCGAGTTTACCTGACCAACTCTCTGGTTAGCTAATTACCAAAATCGGTCTCACCGAGTTTGTGTAATCGGTCTCACCAAGATTACGTTATGCCCTAACCCTAACCATATCGATCCTACCGAGTTGCATCTCGGTCCCATCGAAAATCCTAGCGGTCACTAGATTTGTTGAATCGGTCCAACCGAGTTTCACAATTCGGTCCCACCGAGATTGGCAAGTTGTGTGTAACGGTTAGATTTTGTGTGGAGGCTATATATACCCCTCCACCTCCTCTTCATTCATGGAGAGAGCCATCAGAATGAACCTACACTTCCAATTACATTTCTGAGAGAGAACCACAAACACTTGTGTTGAGGCCAAGATATTCCATTCCTACCATATGAATCTTGATCTCTAGACTTCCCCAAGTTGCTTTCCACTCAAATTATCTTTCCACCAAATCCAAATCCTATGAGAGAGAGTTGAGTGTTGGGGAGACTATCATTTGAAGCACAAGAGCAAGGAGTTCATCATTAATAGACCATTTGTTACTTCTTGGAGAGTGGTGTCACCTAGATTGGCTATGTGTCACTTGCGAGCCTCCGACAAGATTGTGGAGTTGAACCAAGCAGTTTGTAAGGGCAAAAAGATCGTCTACTTCGTGAAGATCTACCGCTAGTGTGGCAAGTCCTTCGTGGGCGAGGGCCATGGTGGGATAGACAAGGGTGCTTCTTCGTGGACCCTTCTTGGGTGGAGCCCTCTGTGGACTCGCGCAGCCGTTACCCTTCGTGGTTGAAGTCTCCATCAACGTGGATGTACGATAGAACCACCTATCGGAACCACGACAAAAACATATGTGTCTCCAATTGCGTTTGAACTCTCCAAACCCCTTTCTTTACATTCTTGCCAGTTGCATGCTTTACTTTCCACTGCTCATATACTCTATGCATGCTTGCTTGAATTGTGTTAAGATTGCTTGACTTTTGCTAAGTTAGCTAAAATCTGCCAAAGACTAAAATTGGGAAAAGGATAAGTTTTTATTTGGTCAAGTAGTCTAATCACCCCCCTCTAGACATACTTCCGATCCTACAAGTGGTATCAGAGCTTTGGTCTCCATTTTCTTTGATTTCCATAGCTTTTGGTGGTCATAGCCTTGGTTTTACAACCTAGGAGAGTATGGCGTCTAGCGAGGGAAATTATCACCGTAGAGGTCCTTACTTTGATGGTACTAATTTTGCTAGTTGGAAGCATAAGATGAAAATGCATATTCTTGGACATAACCCCGCCGTTTGGGCTATTGTGTGTATTGGCTTGCAAGGTGAATTCTTTGATGGGAGAGAACCGAACTGTGAAGCTAGCGCAGATGAGTTGAAGATGCTGCAATACAACGCTCAAGCTTGTGATATCCTCTTCAACGGATTTTGCCCCAAAGAATTCAACAAAATCAGTCATCTTGAGAATGCAAAGGAAATTTGGGATACTTTGATTGATATGCTCGAAAGTACCGACTCCATCAAGGAATCCAAGTTGGATGTGCTTCATGGTCAACTTGACAAGTTCAAGATGAAGGATGGTGAAGGCATCGCTGAAATGTACTCTAGGCTTGCTCTCATTACAAATGAGATTGCCGGCTTAGGAAGTGAAGAGATGACCGACAAATTCATCATCAAGAAGATCCTAAGAGCTTTGGATGGAAACTATGATAGCGTGTGCACATTTATCCAAACGATGTCCAATTACAAGAATCTCGAGCCAACGGAAGTCATTGGAAGAATTGTTGATCATGAGATGTCACTCAAGGATAAGGAGGAGCTCCACAACAAGTCAAGTGGTGCTTACAAAGCCTCATGTGAAGCCCCCACATCATCAAGTGAGAAACAAACCTTCAATGAAGAATTGAGCCTAATGGTGAAGAACTTCAACAAGTTCTACAAGAGTAGAAGCAAAGAGAGAAGCTCCAAGTCAAGGTCCTACAATGACAAAAGATGACCCGAACACTATTCCAATGAGTGTACGGCTCCCTACAAAAGAAGAGAAGAATCGCCTTAGAGGAGAAGTAGAAGAGAAGAATCACCACCAAGAGAGAGAAGGAGTATAGATGATCGTTATGAACGAAGAACATCCCGGAGGAGCAAGGATTCAGAAAGGAAGGACAAGTCATCAAGGAGCTACACAAAACGAGGACATCAATCTCATGTTGGTTAATGGGTATCTGGCTCCGACTCTGACAATCACTCCGAGAGAAGCTATCACTCTGACTCCGAACATACTCAAGATGAAGGTGTTGCCGGTCTAGCACTTGTGTCAACCAACTCCAACGACATATTTGATTCACCAAATGAAGGACTTGGAAGATGCTTCATGGCTAAAGGCCCAAAGGTAACACCCCCGAGTATGTTGCTTTCAATAGTGATGAAGATGACTTGTTAGGTGATGATGATTTACTTATTGACAACTCTAGTGATGAATACTATGATGAAACGTCAATTAATCATGCTAATCAAGATAAAACGAATGACAATGATAAGGAGAAGATTGAGCTCTTAACTAAAGAACTAAACACTCTTAAGTTAGCTCATGAAACTATCTTAGGGGATCATCGAGAACTTTTAAGTACTCATGAAAAGTTACGCTTTGAAAAGCTCAACCTTGAGCAAGAGCATGAGTTCTTAAAGGCGATCAATGATGATCTTCGCAAGAAAAGTTCTTCTTACGTTGCCAAGCATTTACTCTTATCTACTTACATGCCTCAAGTCAAGTCCAGTAACAAGAACAAGAAGGATTCTTCCTCTAGTAGTAACAATAATCATTTTAAATCCAATGTTGTTGCTTCTAGTAGTTCTCTTGATTCCACTAATGATTCTCTTAGCCAAGTTACACTTGAGCAAGAAAACAACTTATTGAAGGGGATTATAGAGAAAGGTGTTTACAAGAGCCTTGCCGGGAGTAAGCAATTCTAGGAAATTGTACGCAAGCAACGAAGGCACCGGAAGAACCAAGGTGTTGGTTTTGAACGAAAGTTCAATGCCAATGGAGTTGAGTGGGAAGAAGATCAATACCCCAAGATGAAGTTTTTTCCTCAACAAGAGAAGTATGATCCTACTTCCTTCAAAGGGACAAAAGCTCAAGATGATCTTCCACCAGAAGACCACAAGCAAAAAGGCAAGGATGATCTTCAAAAGGAGATTGATGCATTTGAAGAAGCTCCCAAGGCCTTGGTCAAGTGGGTTCCCAAGACTACGTCAAGTTCTACTTCATCACAACTCCAAGGATTCCCATCAAGATGATGTGGATCCCGAAGAATAAGAAATAGAAAGTTCTTGAGGGTGACTCCGCCAACATACTTCACTCATATCATTTTGGCGAGAACAAGTGCAATCAACTGCCACGTCTTGCCCTAGTTCATGGAGTCACAAACCCTCTTGTTGGTAATACAAGGGACAAGGTAACCTAATGCTCTCATGGACATCATTTTGTGTGTGCATCACGCCATGTCTATGGATATCCTTGTTTGTTCCTTATGGGACTAACCATGTAGGTATTGAAAGTGCAACTCACTCCAAAGGATTGCTCCAAATGATCTACATCAACATTGAGCATCCACATCTTCAACACCTACATGAAGTCATCATCGACAAAACCCAAGGTTAGTTCATCCCTCTAAGGGGGGATATCACATCTAGGGGGAGCTTTACTCTAAGAATTGAGTTAAAGCAACTCTAATGGTGTGAACACAACAATGCATTATGTAAAAGTGGCTACCCCACTTGAGCTTAAATGATGAGTATGACCTATGATCAAATGTTCTCATTTGACTCCTAAGTCAATATACTCATATATAGACTACCCAGTCATCACAAATTGCTTGATAGATGCTAGAATGGTTGTGCATGCTTTGCCACATATTTCATTTGTCATTTTATTGTGTGAGCATGTTGGTTGCATATTTCACTCATTCAAGGAAATCCACTTGTAGTTTTGATTGTTTGGTTTCTTTTCTTTTTGCCAAGTGGATGGACAAGAATGCCTAAGAACCTTCTCTAGCTATCTATGCTTTTCTTGTCTCAAACTCTATTCATGCTACATAACAAAGTTTGATCAAGTCAGATTCGAACCACTCTGTGTGAGGAGCACTCGGAGTCCCCGATTCGTCATAGACTTAAACTTCCAAAACTTCTATGTGCGCTTTGGTCTGACTGATTCATCCTTTTCGGTCATACCGAGATCACTAAGTTGATCTAAGTTTTCAATCTCGGTGCAACTGATTTGACCATTTCGGTCACACCGAGTTGCAGTAACTGCTTGCAGTTATGCATCTCGGTGCCACCGAGTTGTTCCACTCGGTCACACCGACAGGGTCGGGCTATATATGTCCACGGGCCAAATTTTCGAAATTTCTCCAAACTCTTTCGCCCGCGCTCAGCCTGCTCTGCCTCCCTGGGTCTCCAGATCGTCCTCCTCGTCGCCAGCTGACTGCCGCCGCTGGTCTCCGCTGCCATCAACGGGAATCATCTCCGCCGTTGCCGCCGTAGCAAGTCCATCGCCGAGCTAGGGTATGGACTTGATCTTTGTGCTAATCTCACTCCGATTCCTAGCACATTGTTTTTGCCATGTATCATACCACGATTGAGATCATCTTATCCAGCGAAAACACTCCATAGTTTAATTGTGAATTGAAAATTTAGGGTTAGGTTTCCGCCGAAACCATCTCGGACCAACTGAGTTGTAGAAATCGGTTCCACCGATTTGGCCAAGGCCATAGCACATGTGATTATCGGTCTGACCGAGAATTGCAAATCAATGTGATCGAGTTCAGGACTTTGTGAAACCCTATCAGTCTCGGTGCCACCGAACTGTGACTCGGTCTGACCGAGTTCACTAGTTTAGGTTCCAAAAGCTGCTTCGGTATCACCGAGTTTACAAATCGGTAGATCTGAAATGCTTTCTATGGAAAACTAAAACTAAGTTTTTGACTCGTTCTTTTGCAAAAACCTCTGTATTTTGTGATGCTCATCCTATCTACCTCATTTATATCCATTCACAGGGTTTGTTGTTAGTGTTTGCAACATGTCTGATCAAAGTGGCAGTCAGAACAAGTATGAGGAACAGGTTCACATGAGTGAGGGCACTAGTCCCTCTAGCAGCTATGATGGTAGCAGGAGCACACCCAGCAACTTGCCTAAGGAAGCCACCAGGGCTAGAAAGAAGAAAACCTCAGAGTCTGAGGATGAAGACTATGTGGTTGTTGAGGATGAGGCCACTTCCAAGAAGAAGGTGCTCAAGAAGGAATATGGCACAGCTGCTGCCACTAAGCCTGGTATGAGGACCAAAGCACCTGCTAGAAGAATTCTCATGTCTAAAGCCAGAACCTCCACTCAAGTACCTTTGGAGTCTGAACCCAAAGAGGCTGCTGAAGAAGCGAAGAAGAGGAAGGAAAGAGTCAAGAAGACCATGGCCAGGGTTGTTGGAAAGCCTTCCATGATGGAAGAGGAAGAAGAGGAAGAGGTTGTTGCACCAGCACCTAAAGCTCAAAAGCTTATGGGTGATGCCATCAGGTCAGGGGCTGCTTCATCAAAGCCCAAAGAAGCTCCGAAGGCAGCTGCTCCAAAGCCTAAAACTGCACCCAAGAGGAATACAAGGAACATTCCTGCTGGAGAGAAGAACAAGGCCCCAGTGTCTGAAGCTGCTGTTGAAGAAGATGATGATGAGGAACATGTCTTGAGGAAGTTGAAGCCCAAAATTCCAGATCACAATGATGCTCACCCAGTGGCTGAGGATATGAAGCTCAGGAAGGATGCAGGTCTCAGACAATGGAGATTTACTGATCCCTATGCAGTCAGGAGGAAAACTGTTGTGGACTAAAGGTTCCATACAAAGGAACATCGGGATTTCTATGAGACAGTGCTGCTTGACAAGAAGCCAATAGTCTGTGACATGAGATGGGTGGACTGTAAATATATCAGGGAAAATGAAGAGCAGTATCCTGGAGTGTATGACAGTTTCAATGCTTGTGGAGTGGATGACTTTGTTGGGCAGAAGCTCATAAAGTGGAATGATGAGCTTATAATGCAGTTCTACTCCACAGCTCACTTCTGTCCAAATGGAAGGATAGTATGGATGTCTAAAGGTACTAGGTACCGGTCAACTATTGAAGAATGAGAAAATCTGATCAATGCACCTAAGGAGAAAGAGGATGACTTGGATGTATATGCCAAGAAGAAGAAGGATCACAATTCCATGGCACATATGTACAGGGAGATCCCAGATGCTACTGTTGAAACACACAAGTTTGGATCAGTACATTACCTTCTGTCAGGATTGCCAACAATCAACTGGATCCTTAGGCACACTCTTTTGCCTAAGTCAGGTGATCACAAGATGATCAGAGGCCATGCAATCAACCTGCTTCATATATTTGATGTGCCTCAAAAGTTCAAGGTCATGAGCCTCATAGTAGAAACTATCAAGAGGACAGCTGCTGACCAAAAGAGAAGTTGTGGGTATGCCCCACAGATCCAGGAGCTAATCAACTCCAAGATGGGCACTGGCACATACCTCTTGGACAAGGATCACATGCCCATCTACCCAGATTTTGAGGACAGCACAGTGGTTATGGATGAAAATGAACCATCTTCCGTGCAAGCACAAGCAAAGAAGGAGAAGGCAAGGACTGAAAAGGCTACAAAGATGCCAACCATTGATGAGGCATCTCAGTATTTCCTGAAGAGCAAGCAAGATCAGCTTGGCTACTTGATTTCCTCCACTCTGAGGATTGAGAAGGGATTGGCCACCCTGACTCAAAACCAAGAGAGCCTGGAGAGGATCATGGAGCAGAAGTTCTATGACTTGGATGTGAAGGTCACTGAGATACAGTCAGTTGTTGAGCAACTTCCGGATGACATGCAGGAGAGGAAGGGGAAGACTACCACTGATGCATTTGCTAGAGTGCCCAAAGCACAGAGATCTGTTGTAGTGCATGTTCCAGACACAAGAGCAACTTCATCTGCACCAGCTACAGCTTCAGTGCCACCAGCTCCAGCACCTACTCCACCAGCTCCATCTTCATCAACTTATGATTTCATCCTTGGCGTTATTTCTACACCACCAGCTAAAGACCAAGCCTAAGAGTCGATTTAGTACAATGCATTTTCTATGAACTTTTTGGTAACTTGTTGCCAGAGGGGGAGAAAATGTATAGATCATAGGCTTCGAGAGAGAGAGAGAGAGAGAGAGAGAGCTTTTTGTCACGAGAAAATTATTTGTCCCTAGCCAATCGATAACTAGACCGGTAATCACTATTGCAAGTTTATATGAGGGAGAGGCATTAGCTAACATACTTTCTCTTCTTGGATCATATGCACTTATGATTGGAACTCTAGCAAGCATCCGCAACTACTAAAGATCATTAAGGTAAACCCAACCATAGCATTAAAGTATCAAGTCCTCTTTATTCCCATATGCAAATAACCTACTTACTCGGGTATGTGCTTCTGTCACTCACGCCACCCACCATAAGAAAATCATGAACATATTGCAAACCCTACAGCAGGGATCCCTCAAGCTTGCATGACACGGAGAGCACCACGGGACAGCACCAATAATAAAACACCAATCACGATCATCAATCAACCCATAGGACAAAATGGATCTACTCAAACATCATAGGATAGCCATACATCACTGGGAAATAATATATAGCGTTGATGAAAGTGCAACTATTCCTAGTTGGTTTTTGTAATTCCTAACAACATATAGCTCATTGAGCTAATGCTATTCTAGATAAATATTCCAGGAAAGCTCAATGAATGGCATGGCATGATTGAGAAAAGTGGACCCCTCAAAATGCTAAAGACAAAAGGATTGGCTCAAGCTCAAAGCACAAGACTCTACATTTTATATTTTAGTGATCCAAGATCACATTGAGTCTATAGGAAAAGCCAATACTATCAAGGAGGGATGAGGTGTTGCTTAATGAGGTTCTTGCTCAAAGTGCTTAGTGATATGCTCAAAAGCCCTCAACTACTTTCTCACATCCACATATGACCTAAACCAAAAGTCAAACTCGGCCCCACCGATTCTTTCTATCGGGCACCACCGAGTTCAGATGTCATAGCCACTGCCACAAACCCTAGGCAAATCGGTCTCACCGATAGGGATCTCGGTCTCACTGAGATGGGATTGTAATCTCTTTGTTTCCCTTCGTAATGTTTCGGTACCACCAAGATGAGCGATCGGTCCCACCGAGATTGCAATGTAAACTCTATGTTTCCCTTTCGTAACATTTCGGTCTCACCGAAATGAGCGAACCGGTCCCACCGAGTTTACCTAACCAACTCTCTGGTTAGCTTATTACCAAAATCGGTCTCACCGAGTTTGTGTAATCGGTCTCTCCGAGATTACGTTATGCCCTAACCCAAACCATACCAGTCCTACCGAGTTGCATGTCAGTCCCACCGAAAATCCTAACGGTCACTAGATTTGTTGAATCGGTCCGACCGAGTTTCACAATTCGGTCCCACCGAGATTGGAAAGTTGTGTGTAACGGTTAGATTTTGTGTGGAGGATATATATACCCCTCCACATCCGCTTCATTCATGGAGAGAGCCATCAGAATGAACCTACACTTCCAACTTACATTTTCTGAGAGAGAACCACCTACACTTGTGTTGAGGCCAAGATATTCCATTCCTACCATATGAATCTTGATCTCTAGTCTTCCCCAAGTTGCTCTCCACTCAAATTTTGTTTCCACCAAATCCAAATCCTGTGCGAGAGAGTTGAGTGTTGGGGAGACTATCATTTGAGCACAAGAGCAAGGAGTTCATCATCAACACACCATTTGTTACTTCTTGGAGAGTGGTGTCTCCTAGATTGGCTAGGTGTCACTTGGGAGCCTCCGACAAGATTGTGGAGTTGAACCAAGGAGTATGTAAGGGCAAGGAGATCGCCTACTTCGTGAAGATCTACAACTAGTGAGGCAAGTCCTTTGTGGGCGACGGCCATGGTGGGATAGACAAGGTTGCTTCTTCGTGGACCCTTCTTGGGTGGAGCCCTCTGTGGACTCGCGCAGCCGTTACCCTTCATGGGTTGAAGTCTCCATCAACATGGATGTACGATAACACCACCTATCGGAACCACGACAAAAACATTCATGTCTCCAATTGCGTTTGAACTCTCCAAACCCCTTTATTTACATTCTTGCAAGTTGCATGCTTTACTTTCCGCTGCTCATATACTCTTTGCATGCTTGCTTGAATTGTGTTAATATTTCTTGACTTGTGCTAAGTTAGCTAAAATTTGCCAAAGACTAAAATTGGGAAAAGGATAAGTTTTTATTTGGGCAAGTAGTCTGATCACCCCCCCCCCCCCTCTAGACATACTTCCGATCCTATAGTTGAGCACTGTGTTCAAGTAGAGATTACAGCAGGGATAAGAGGTGTTACACCGCTGCATAGAGGGGGAGAGAGTTGGTGATGACGTCGGTGAATTTGTTGGTGTAGATCTTCGTTGCGATGTTGGCCCCGTCGGTGTTCCAGCGCCACCGGGAGAGAGCGGGAGAGATCCCCCCTTCTTCTTCTTCCTTGACCTTCCCCCTAGATGGGAGAAGGGTTTCCCCTCAGGTCCTTGGCTTCCATGGTGGCAGAGGGGCGGGAGCCCCTTCGAGATTGGATCTCTCTCTCTGTTTCCTTCTGTTTATGCGCTCCCTGATTCTACCCTTTCACCGTTTCTTAAATTCCCAGATATCCGTAACTTCGATTTGGCTGACTTTTGGACATGATTTTTATCCGGGTATTGGATTTCTTGCGGCAAAAGAGGGCACCAACCACCTTACGGAGTGTCCACGAGGGCCCAGGGCGCGCCCTACCCCCTGGGGCGCGCCCCCTGCCTCATGGACCCCTCGGGCATCGTCTCACATTGATTCTTTTTCCAAAAAATCACATATATTCCAAAAAAATCTCTGGAAGTTTTTATCGCGTTTGGACTCCGTTTGATATGGATTTTCTGCGGAAAAAAAACATGCAACAAACAGGAACTGGCACTGGGCACTGGATCAACATGTTAGTCCCAAAAATAGTATAAAAAGTTGCCAAAAGTATGTAAAAGTTGTGGAATATTGGCATGGAATCCCAAGCTTAATTCCTGCTCATCCTCGAGTAGGTAAATGATAAAAAAGATATTTTTTTATGTGGAATGCTACCTAGCATAATCTTGATCATATTATCTAATCTTGCCCTGAATATTAAGACACGAGTGATTCAAAGCAATAGTCTATCATTTGACTTTAAGACAATAATACTTCAAGCATACTTATAAAGCAATCATGTCTTTTCAAAATAACATGGCCAAAAAACGTTATCCCTACAAAATCATATAGTCTAGCTATGCTCCATCTTCACCATACAAAATATTTAAATCATGCACAACCCCGATGACAAGCCAAGAAATTGTTTCATACTTTTGATGTTCTCAAACATTTTCAACTTTCACGCAATACATGAGCGTGAGCCATGGATATAGCACTATAGGTGGATTAGAAAATAATGGTGGAGGTTGTGTGGAGAAGACCAAAAGGGATAAAGTCTCACATCAACTAGGCAAATTAATGGGCTATGGAGATGCCCATCAATCGATATCGATGCAAGTGAGTAGGGATTGCCATGCAATGGATGCACTAGAGTTATAAGTGTATGAAAGCTCAAACTGAAAACTAAGTGGGTGTGCATCCAACTTGCTTGCTCATGAAGACCTCAGGCATTTGAGGAAGCCTAGCATCGGAATATACAAGCCAAGTTCTATAATGAAAATTCCCACTAGTATATGAAAGTGATAACTCAAGAGACTCTCTATATGAAGAACATGGTGCTACTCTGAAGCACAAGTGTGGTAAAAGGATAGTAACATTTCCCCTTCTATATTTTTCTCTCATTTTTTTGGTGGGCTTCTTTGGCCTCTCTTTTTTATTTGGGCTTCTTTGGCATCTTTTATTTTTTTTTAAGTCCGGAGTCTCATCCCGAGTTGTGGGGGAATCATAGTCTCCATCATCATTTCCTCACTAGGGCATGCTCTAATAATGATGATCATCACACTTTTATTTACTTACAACTCAATATTACAACTCGATATCCAGAACAATATGACTCTATATGAATGCCTCTGGCAGTGTACCGGGATGCGTGATGATTTAGCATAGCAAAGATATCAAAAACGGACAAGCCATGAAAATATCATGCTATCTGTCTTACGATCATGCAAAGCAATATGACAATGAATGCTCAAGTCATGTATATGATGATGATGGAAGTTGAATGGCAATATATCTTGGAATGGCTATTGAAATGCCATGATAGGTAGGTATGGTGGCTGTTTTGAGGAAGATATAAGGAGGCTTATGTGTGATAGAGCATATCGTATAACGGGGTTTGGATGCACCGGCGAAGTTTGCACCAACTCTAGAGGTGAGAAAGGGCAATGCACGGTACCGAAGAGGCTAGCAATGGTGGAAGGGAGAGAGTGCGTATAATTCATGGACTCAACATTAGTCATAAAGAACTCACATACTTATTGCAAAAGTCTATTAGCTATCAAAACAAAGTACTACGCGCATGCTCCTAGGGGGTAGATTGGTAGGAAAAGACCATCTCTTGTCCCCGACCGCCACTCATAAGGAAGACAATCAAAAAAAATCATGCTCCGACTTCATCACATAACGGTTCACCATATGTGCATGCTTCGGGAATCACAAACCTCAACACAAGTACTTCTACCAATCCACAATTACTCACTAGCATGACTATAATATCACCATCTTTATATCGCAAAACTATTGCAAGGAATCAAACATATCATATTCAGTGATCTACAAGTTTTATGTAGGATTTTATGGCTAACCATGTGAATGACCAATTCCTATCAACTATCTAAATAGATATAAGTGAAGCAAGAGAGTTTAATTCTTTCTACAAAAGATATGCCCATGCTCTAACAAATATAAGTGAAGCAGAAGAGCATTCTACAAATGGCGGTTTTCTATGTGTAGGGAAACAGGCAATCCAAACTTCAAATGATATAAGTGAAGCACATGAAGCATTCTATAAAGCCATACTAAAAAGATATAAGTGAAGTGCAAAGAGCATTCTATAAATCAACCAAGGACTGTCTCATACCAGCATGGTGCATTATTAAAAGCAAAATAAAAAAAGCACACGACCCTCCACGATTTACACATATCATGTGACGAATAAAAATATAGCTCCAAGTAAAATTACGGATGACCGTTAGAAGAAAGAGGGGATGCCTTCCGGGGCATCCCCAAGCTTAGTTGCTTGGAAGTCCTTGAATAATACCTTGGGGTGCCTTGGGCATCCCCAAGCTTAGGCTCTTGCCACTCCTTGTTCCTTCATCCATCGTGATATCACCCAAAACTTGAAAACTTCAATCACACAAAACTTAACAAAACCCTCGTGAGATCCGTTAGTATAATAAAACAAATTACCACTTTAAGTACTCTTGAAAACTCATTTATATTTTGTTTTGCATTTTATCTACTGTATTATAACTTCTCCATGGCTTATACCATCGATAAAATCGATAGTTTCATCAAAACGAGCAAAATAATGCATCAAAAACAGAATCTGTCTTAAACAGGACAGTCTGTAGAAATCTGAAGATCTACCATACTTCTGTAACTCCAACAATTCTGAAAAAAATAGTAAAAAATAAAAAGTTTGTATAGAAGTACTGTGCAAAAAGTTTCAGAGCGATTTGACTTTCCAGCAAAAAATGTAAAATCACGCACTAGAGCCAAAGTTTCTGTTTTTGCACCGCACAAACCAAACAAGCAATATAATGATCCTAAAGGCAAATCTTGGCACATTATTTTTATAATACAATGGATTTATACAAGGGGATAATTATTTTTGTTTAAAAGTTTCTGTAATTAATATTCGCAAAGTTTCCATGGGCATGAACAAAGTTCAAGGCATGCTCCCACTTTAACAATGCTCGTCTCTCTCACTTTCACTTTTCTTTTTGAAAAAGTTTTAGGTTCCCTTCTTTATTTTTTTGTTTGCAAACTTTATAAAAGCACTCAACAGAAATAAATGACTCTCTAAAACTTCTGGGTTGTCTCCTAGGCAGCGCTTTCTTTAAAGCCATTAAGCTAGGCATATAGTGCTCAAGTAATGGATCCACCCGGATCCCAAGGTATATCAAAGCTAATTTTAATTATCAATGATTTGTAATTTAGTAGTGAGCACAAAGTAACATATATCATGTAATGACGAAGTCTAACTCTCTTCATATGCATCGGTATGTCATACAAGAAAAATTCATGCACACAAAGTAAAGGCCAATGCATAGTATAAATAGTTTGTTGCAATTTTATCGTATTGGAAACATAGAGGGGCGAAGGTGTAGTTTCTCTCTCATAATAATTGCAAGTAGGAGCAGCAAGCACATGCATATTATATTCATCAAAATCATCATGTGTAACGGTAAAAGGCAACCCATCAATATAATCCTTAATAAGAACAAACTTCTGCAATATGGTGTATTTGGGAGAATTCAAAAAGATAATAGGACTATCATGTCTTGGTGCAATAGTAACAATTTCATTCTTAACATAAGAAACTATAGGAAGTTCATCTCCATAAGCGTCATTCATATTGGCATCATGGCCACAAGCATAGCAAGCATCAATTTCATCAAAAAGGGATATTTCAAACGAATTAAAGGGATCATAACAATTATCATAGCACTCATCCTTCGGCAAGCACGAAGGGAAATTAAACAATGTATTAATTGAAGAGTTACTCTCATTAGAAGGTGGGCACGGGTAGCTAATCCGCTCTTCCTCCTTTTGTTGTCCGTTCTCCTCATCATCTTTTTCATCTGATGTGCTCACAGTGTCATCAATTTCTTCTTCCATAGTTTCCAGCAAAATATTAGTCTCTTCTTGGACAGCGGAGACTTTCTCAATAAACGCATCAATATCGGCATTGTATTCATAATTCCCATAGCAATATTTAAGTATAGCAAAATTTTCAGGCCTATAAACATCATCATCAAAAGCTTCATACTTTTCAAACAAAGATTCAATTTCTTAAGCACCCTTAAAAGCAACAAATTCTTCTATTCATTCCACATCATAATAATCATATATACCATTAGCATAAGAAGCCAAGGTTTCATTATCATTAAATTTACATGAAAAGGGAAGGTGTGGAGGCTTCATCCTAGAGCAACAAGTATAATCATATCTCAAGCATAGTTCCCGAGCATACCAATGCAACATATGATTTTGATCCCATAATTGTTTCCCTTTTTGAGTCAAGCGATAATCCCTAAAGTATTCACGTTGATCCAACGTGTCTCCCATTTCATAGTTGAATGGGGTTTTCTCAGGATTATTAAAGTAGTGCATAATATCTTTCACATAATGAGCATCGAGGGTTTTAGGAGGTTCCCCATCTCCATGAGTAGCAAGTACACCTAATTTTTTTGGTATTTCGTGTTCCATATCCATGACTAAAGATAGAGAACAAATTAGAACAGCAAATAAAAACTACTTAGAGATAAAGCAAACAAGCACACACGAGAATATTCACCCCATGCTATTGCTCCCCGCCAATGGCGCCAGAAAAAGGTCTTGATAACCCACAAGTATAGGGGATTAGTTGTAGCCTCATTTGATAAGTAAGAGTGTCGAACCCAGTGAGGAGCTAAAGGTAGAACAAATATTCCCTCAAGTTCTATCGACCACCGATACAACTCTACGCACGCTTAACGTTCACTTTACCTAGAACAAGTATGAAACTAGAAGCACTTTGTAGGTGTTGTTGGATAGGATTGCAAGATAATAAAGATCGTGTAAATAAAAAATAGGTGTTGTTTAGATGAAGTCACAACTAAGTTAGTTTTAGTAGAGAGATTTTTGTCACGAGAAAGTTATTTGTCCCTAGGCAATCGATAACTAGATCGGTAATCACTATTGCAATTTTGTGTGAGGGAGGGGCATTAGCTAACATACTTTCTCTTCTTGGATCATATGCACTTATGATTGGAACTCTAGCAAGCATCTGCAACTACTAAAGATCATTAAGGTAAAACCCAACCATAGCATTGAAGTATCAAGTCCTCTTTATTCTCATACGCAAACAACCTACTTACTCGGGTCTGTGCTTCTATCACTCACGCCACCTACCAGTGTCAAAACCGGAGGATCTCGGGTAGGGGGTCCCGAACTGTGCGTCTAGGGTTGATGGTAACAGGAGGCGGGGGACACGATGTTTACCCAGGTTCGGGCCCTCTCTATGGAGGTAATACCTACTTCCTGCTTGATTGATCTTGATGAATATGAGTATTACAAGAGTTGATCTACCACGAGATCATAATGGATAAAACCCTAGAAGTCTAGCCTGTATGATTATGATTGCCTCTACAGACTAATCCCTCCGGTTTATATAGACACCAGAGGGGACTAGGGTTGTACAAAGTCGGTTACAGAGAAAGGAATCTTCATATTCGGGCGCCAAGCTTGCCTTCCACGCCAAGGAGAGTCACATCCGGACACGGGAGAGAGTCTTCTGTCTTGTATCTTCACGGCCCAAAAGTCCAGCCCATGCTACATAGTCCAGCCGTCCGAGGACCCCTTAATCCAGGACTCCCTCAGTAGCCACTGAACCAGGCTTCAATGTCCGGCGCGCGAATTGTCTTCGGCATTGCAAGGCGGGTTCCTCCTCCGAATACTCCAAAATAGTCTTTGAACACAAGAATCGTGTCCGGCTCTGCAAAACAAATTCCACACACAACCGCAAAGAGTATAATATTTCACGAGTCCAATCCGCTGACAATTTTTGCAGCGTGACATCACGTCGCCACCCGGCCATTATTTCGAACCGTTTTTAGCCTGTCGCTCCATATTTTGAGATGCGGTTTCATTGGCACGTCTTGTCAAAGAAGAGATCTTGTCCCCTTATCGTGGGATTCTCATCAATACGGGTGTGGGTAACCCAACCGTGCCGTCTACACGGCCCTTGGGGAATAGGCGAGTTTTAAGCGAGTGGGGAGGCGCTTGATATTCGCTGCCTTTATAAGGAGACAAGGATTCACCCCTTTTCACCCACGCCTTCCCTTTCTCTGCCCATCCATTCTCGAGCTCCAACGCCCAAGTCCTCATCCTCTCCGCCTCAAGAAAAGCACTCCAATCATGTACAGATCTGGAGCACAGGGCAAGTGGATGGCCTCCTCCATTAAGGAGAAGGACATTATCAAGCTCCGGGAGGCTGGGTATTTGGCCGAGGAAATCGCCCACCGGCTTCCGGCCAAGGGACAGATCGTCCCCACCCTGGAGCCCCATGAGAGGGTAGTATTCATCCCCCACTTAGTCCGCGGGTTGGGATTTCCTCTCCACTCGTTCGTCCGCAGACTCATGTTCTACTATGGGCTGGATTTCCACGATCTGGCCCCCAACTCCTTCCTCAACATCTCGGTATTCATTGTCGTGTGCGAGGCCTTCCTCCGCATCCCACCCTACTTCAGATTATGGTTAAAGATCTTCAATGTGAAGCTGAAGGTCATGGGCAGTCAGCACGCGGAGTGCGGAGGCGCCATGGTGAGCAAGATGCCCAACGTCACATGGCCAATAGGTACCTTCGTGGAGACCGTCAAAGGGTGGCAACAGTAGTGGTTCTACGTCACAGAGCCGCGTGACACCACCTGGGCCGCGGCTCCCGAATTCCAGTCGGCTCACCTCCTGGCTAGAGAAGGGCCTGGACTGGTCTTCATAGGACGAGCTGACAACGCTTCAGACATGCATCAGGAGCACGATAGAAAAGAATATCAAGCTTGTCAATGTGATCTAGATGATGCTTATTCGACGGATCCTTCCGTGCCAAAGCCGGACTTGCCATTTGTAGGAGTACGATCCGGCCAAGCACCAGACCTTGCTGCAGTTCTTCGGCACTACGCACAAAGACATCTGGAAGGTGCTTTTCAAGTCCAACGAGACATGGCCGGATACGACCAAGGACCGCGGGCACGACTTGGCCCATCCCGCTAGTCCGGTAAGTTTTTTCATGTTGTCAAGGTGTATCCTTTACTTGCATACTCGAGGAAGACGCCTAAGCCTCCCTACTGATTCTCTCAGGACTGGACAAAGAAGGCGGAGCGGATTCACTGTCCGGCTCCCTACCCGAAGACCCAGCAATTGCATTTTTGACGAAGATGATGGTTCTGACGCCCTATCAAGCGTCGGAGAAGAAGGCCAAGAAGAAGGCCAGGGGGACCAGAGGTGGCCTCCGTCATAAGGGCACTTCAGACATGACGTCCAGAGACGCCAAGACACATTCCTCTGCCGCCGAGGACGACAAGGAAGAGGAGGAAGAAGAAGAAAGTCATTCCCCCCTGAGGGGGAGAAAGAAAAGGACGGCCACCACGCATCTGGAGGCCGAAGCGTCCAAGAAGGGGAAGGCTTCCCTCCCGGACAACCCAGCGGACACTGACAGCAGCTCGGAATGGTGCCCCGGGGATAAGCCCTTGGCCGAATCGTAAGTACTTGAAGATGCATTCATATGTCTGGCCCTTTTCCTTCATGGTTTTAACATGTCAAATCATGTGCTACAGCCCAGCCCGTTCCGTCCTCCAGCGATCCTCATCAACGGGGAATTCGTTGGACCCGAAGGTGATGGATAGTGGGTCCCTTCCGGCGGCCTCCTCTCCCAAGGCCATGGATGACACCGAGGTGTTGTCCCGAAGGACCCTAGGCCAGGGATCGACACAGGAGGCCATCAAGGCGGCGCCAGAGGGTGAAACCTTGTCCGCTAGACACATGGGGGAGCAAATCCCCATGGATACTGGCAATGGGGGCCCTATCCAATTCGGCCCCCAGCTGAATACAATTCCGAAGACCTATACGGCTCCAGAATCAGGCAAGCAGCTTCTTTCGAAAGAAGGAGGTGCGCCTATTCCACTAGTGACCTCTGTCCATCCAAAGGCACTGGATAATTTTTTGGAAGCACTGCAAGGTGCTCCCATTGTTGAGGAACACCGTATCCTTATGGGTATGGTGGTTGAGAGGGTGCAGTCCGTTAAGAGCGGACTGACCAACGCTTGTACCAGCCTTCTAACAGGTTTTGAGGTGAGTGACATAATTATATAAAAAGAATGTCATGGTATAGACAGTAGCCCGTGAGACTCTGTCCGGCGTTCGGAAAGAAAAGCCGAACAGAGGATCAAATAATTTTCGCAGGAGACTAACCTGACATGTCTGTGTGAATAAGCAGGCGTCGTTGCTGGCTATGACCTCTCATGCTGGTGAGGTCTCCAGACTGAAGCAGAGTCTAGAGCGGACCGAGGAAGAACTTGGTTGTGTGAAGAAATAGCTGGAAGACAATCAAGGAATGCAATAACCTTGTCTATATTTAGGAAGGAAGAATGACTTGTGCTGACTAAAGTGCCATGATATTTATTAGGAGCAGCGATCCAGGTGGAGGCCCTCAAGAAGGCGCTGGCCAAGGCCGAGGAGAGAGCGGACAAAGAACCAGCCGCCCGTGAAAAGCATGAGGCCAAGGTCGGTGAGGTCCAGCAGGAGCTCCAGGACGCCGTGAAGAAATGTGAGTCCTTGGAGCGCAACATTGCGGATCAAGAGTCCGAACTTGCCAAGGCCCGCCAAAGCGCACACGATGCCCGGTTTGAAGCCCAGGGCGCCCTCCAGGAACTCCAGGAGGCCAGAAAAATTGCGGTGGGTAAGGCCTTTATTATGCAGAGCAAATATGTGAAGAAAAGGTTCCTCCTAGTGACCCGGATTTGGAGTTCTCTAGGGTCATTTGTGGATCTGCCGCGCAGCATTTCAGACGCTGCGGAGTTCTTCCGAGCCGAAGAGGGGAGCTCCATGGAGAAGTTGTTTTGGTCGCAATACCTTAGGCCGGAACATCCGGTGCCCTTGAGCGATCAGCTAAAACAGCTGGTCGAACTGCATAGGGTGGACGAACTAGCCATGAAGGATTTAATAATCCAGCTATGGTCTGCCGAAGCCATACCCAGCAGCTACTTCAGGCTCGTGAAGCGGATGGTCAATGCCTGCCCTCGGCTTGATGCCACAAGAGGTCGGTTTGCATCGAAGGCGCGTGAATGGCCTTCGCCCGAGTCAAGATACAATGGGCGAAGATGGACGTCGTGAAGCTTGCGACCGAGGGACCGCCCACGGGCAAGGAGCACCGCACGCCCGAGCGGTATTTTGAAGATGTCCTTAAGGGATCCCGTATTGTAGAGGGGCAGTGTTCAAAAGACATTACCTTTGAATGAATTCATTCATATTGTCCCTTCCTGTATTATGAAACAGAGCCGTTATGTAATATAATGCCTGTTATTTAAAATTTTACCTCCTGTGCGGCCATTTTGTTAAATCTGAGAGTTGGCCAGTCGTCGGCTTTAGCCCCCACGTAGGTAGTACGGGGGTGTTCGGGATGAATCTAAACACTCTTTATCGCAAAGTTTGGTCCTGAAAGGAGGTGTTTAGCGTAATGAACCAGGCAATCAGACTATGTGGCTTTATCACCCTCACTTAGCCATAGGAGTTTGACAAATAGAAATGCAGGCGCAATGTCAGGACCCCGACTCAATGCCACATCGATCTAGCATGTAACACCTCATATCACTTTGCGGCCTCACGCATGGTATTCCCACGGGTGTCGCCTTACCTTTACCCGGGACCGTTTGCGCCTGTTGGCACATGTATATGACAGCGTCGCTAGCATCCATATGATAAGGAGCCCGGGCTGACATGGCTAGTCGTAAACCCAAAGTGGCACAAACTTACAGGGACAGGCATCCGTGACCCAGCATCGAACGTGTCGGTCATCAGCGAGTGAATCCAGGCTGTAGCACTGGGCTAGCAGGACTCCGGTGAACCGGGCTGTAGCGGGCTAACAGGACTCCGGTATTCATCGCGTGACATTTCCCCGAAGGGACAGACACAGGAACGAAGAAGGACACATGCCGGCCAGCCTAAGTGTTTCGGAGCAGTAGCAAGCTACCATGGCTCGGTGGAAACACTAGGAGACATTTCCCGGTAAGAGAGGCTACTAAAGATAAACAACTAGATAGTCAGATCCCACACATACCAAGCATTTCAATAACATACACACAATATGCTCGATATGTGCAATACAACATGGCATCACAAAATGACTCTACGACTCAAGTAGTTTATCCAATAGGCTCCGAGGAGCGAGATATTACAAACATGGGTCATATGACCCAACATTCAGAGCATACAAATCAAAACACAAGCGGAAGCTATCATGTCTGAGTACAGACATCTATAAATGAAAAAGGCTGAGAAGCCTGACTATCTACTAGATCCTGCCGAGGGCACAAGATCGTAGCTGAGGTAACAAGCTAAACGTCGAAGTCCACGCGGAACTACTAGCGAGACCGAAGTCTCTCTGCAAAAACATAAATTAAGCAACGTGAGTACAAATGTACCCAGCAAGACTTACATCAGAACTAACTACATATGCATCCTTATCAACAAAGGGGATGGTGGGGTTTAACTGCAGCAAGCCAGCTTTGACTCGGTGGCTATCCTGAACTACGACTGCAAGTAACTCTTTTGAGGTGGCGCACACGAGTCCACATATTCACCATATCAATACACCACTATGGATCCGCTCCCGTCTCCCTGCGAGAACGCCATACCATAGCACTCACGCTTATCTTGCGTATTTTAGAGTATCCACTTTCACTTGTCTATGAACTGATATAAGCAACCCAGAAGTCCTTTACCGCGGACACGGCTATTCGAATAGATGATGTTAACCCTGCAGGGGTGTACTTCTTCATACATGTTTCCACCACTTAGCGTCTGCACACGACATGTGCTCGGCAGACTTCAAGCGAAAGCCGACGTGGGTGTAGACCACGACCTACCTAAACACTCAAGTCTCTAGTCCAGGTTTATCGCCTATTCGGGTTCCATCCATGAGGAGATCCGGCCGGAGTTTCGCTCACAGCCCCAAACGATGTGAACAGGGTTCCGTGACACCAAACGGGCGCCCGGTATACCCGGCCACGTGCCTACCGCATCACAGCCCACCCCTACGGTCAGCGCTGTCCACGGCCTCCAGCATACTACAAGCACCAGAAACTACTTGCAACTCCTGGACAGAGGACAAGGGTGAATAAGAAGTCGAGCGGGGTCATATTTCAGGGCCCAATGTATGGTAGTAGCTGAATCATGGATCACAAACACAGAACTCAGTTCCTGAGGACGGCTTCAATGAGACAACCCACCATGTACTCCTACATGGCCTCTCACCGATACCTTTTACCAAATCGTGTTCACACACTTAGCTCACACATAGTAGGACATGTTCACACACCTCTGATTCATCCCCGATGAATCAGACCTGACTCAACTCTAAGCAGTAGCAGGCATGACAAACAAACATGAATGAGTAGGCACAACAGGGCTCAAACAACTCCTACTCATACTAGTGGGTTTCATCTATTTACTGTGGAATGACAGGTCATGCAAAGGATAAAGGGGTTCAGCTACCGCAGCAAGTAACAGATGAATCGTTGTTGTCCTAATGCAGTAAAAGAGAGCAGGAGCGAGAGAGTGGGATTGTATCGGAATGAACAAGGGGGTTTTGCTTGCCTGGCACTTCTGAAGATAATATAGTTCTTCATCGGTGTCATCGATCACATCGCCGGTACACGTCTATCGAGAGGGGACAATTACCGGCAAACAAGGAAGAACGCAATCAATGCAATGCGACAATATGATGCATGAATGTGACATGGCAATATGATGTGATTTGTGCTGATGCAACTAAACCAGATTAAATGAAGTTGGTTTGAATCCAGGATTCAAATTCAAACTCCACATGTGGTTATTTAAATGCCATTTAATTGAATTGTGCTAAACAGCAGCTATAAGTTGTTCTAACATGCATGAAAATGGTATAGATGGATAGATTGGATTTTTCTGATAATTTTTCATATATAAATTATTTCATTTGGAGTTACGGTTAATTTTCTATGATTTATTGAAGTTTTAGCTATTTCTGGAATTTCCTGATTATTAATAAAATAAATTAAATTCCAGAAAAGGAATATTGCGTCAGCATGGCGTCATGCTGACCTCAGCAGAGTCAACAGGGGCTGGTCCGGGTCAAACTGACCTGTGGGCCCTGCGTGTCAGTGTCTGGACTAACTAACCTAATTAAAATTAACCCTAACTAACTTGGTTAGCCGGGCGGGGCCCGCATGTCAGTGGGAGAGAGGGGAGAGTCAAACCGGGCAGTGGGGTCAACCCACGCCGGTCAAGGGTCAACGGTCGCCGGCGTTTAGCCGACGGCGAGCCCGACGCGGCGGCGAGAGTGGTTTTGGCCGTTTCGGCAACCAAACGAGCCGCGGAGGGTGGCTATGGGTAGCTGGGAACATGCCGCAACTTCTGGTGGAGTCGGTTGGGGTCGGGGCGGCCGGAATCGGCGCCGGCGACGAGCTCGGCGGCGGCCGAAGCTCGGGTGCAAGTGGGGATGGGGCTGCGGTGCGCAAACGAGCGCGGCGAGGTGCCTCGGAGGCTCTACGCGATGCGGGGAGCGCGTTGGGCGCATGCCCGGGACCAAATGGTCACCGGAGCATCACCGGCGACGAGTGCGGGCGGCGGCGCGTGCGGTTGGATGTGGTGCGGCAGCTACAGCGTGCGAGAGAGGGAGCGGAGAGGGGGAGCAGGAGCAGGAGCTCACGGCGATGACGACGGAACGCTCGGCGAGGTCGGGGACGGTCCGGGGCCGACGAATTTGACGGTGATGGCCGGCAGGTCCGAGGTAGAAGATGAGCCCGGTGAGGTCGTTCGGGGGCTTCTGGAGGGGCGTGGCTCGGTGAGATGGGTCGAGGACGGAGTGGCGGAGCTTGTGGGCTAGTCGGGGAAGCGAGGGAGGCCCGGTGGCCGTGGTGGCAGTGGACGGCGGCGACGAGCGCGCTCGGGCGCGAGAGGGGGAGAGCAGAGAAGGGAGAAGGGGTCGGGAGAGAGTGAGAGAGAGGAGCGAGGGGGCTGCGTGGCTTCACCCGAAGAGGCCAGGGCGAAGCGGCAAGCAGGAGGTGGCCGGGGCGGCGTCGGCGCTCGCCACGCCTCGCCTTTGTCCTTCTGGCGAGGGAGGAAGACGACAGGGGAGGGAGGCGGCGGTGGGCTGGGCCGGAATGGAAGCTGGGCCGGCTCTGCTGCAGGTGAGCGCCAGGTAAGTGGCTGGGCTGCTGGTGGGCTACCAGGTAAGGCCAGGTAAGTTGCTCTGTTTTATATTTCTGTTCTGTTTTCTTTTTTTTTAATTTGTTTTGCCACTATTTTGAATTTAAAAATAATTCAAACAATGCAAAAAACTCCTCTGAATATTTTTGTTTTGCTAGATGGACTTTTCCAAAAGCTCATAAAATATTTCAAGGGTATTTGAAATTATATTCTAATTATATGAATATAATTCAAATTCAAATAGCTAATGATTTAAATTCAAAGTCCCAAAAATAAATCCTTAAAAATGTTCAATATTTTTGGTTTGCATCAAAACCCTTGCCAAAAATATTAAACATCTAAGAAGAGCATTTTGGAACAATGAATGAGATTTTAGGGTTTTTGCCCTTTTTTTATTTAGGGTTTTGAGGCTTCCAAAGTTCCTCAGTTCAAGTTTCAAAATTTAAACATGATGCAAACACCAGGCAGCACCAGAGGCTAGGGATGTGAGAACTCGCCCCCACTAAACAAGAATCTCGTCCCGAGATTCAAGCGTAGGGTAGGATGAAGGGGAACGCAACTAACGCAATCTTCACGATCCAACTTGCACTTCATAGGAACGTTGATTTGATCACCATCTTTGTCTTGATGTCTTGCTCTGAGAACTCTAGCTAACATGACAACGAGAGGGAAAAAAAAGATTCTGGAAGGATCGATCTTCTCAAAGGTCGAACAACTCACGGAATGAGTCATAGAACCATCTCTCGGGTTGAGACACGAGATACACATCAAGAGGGGTGGAAAGAAACGGATGACGAAGGTTCACTAGGTGGACAACAATTCCACACTTAAGAAGGTGGTAAACGATTGTCCACGTAGCGAGGAGTTGAGTTGCCATGATACCACGACGAAACATCCTGGAGGAGGGTGATTCGTAGATTATTTCCTTAAGTGGCAAAAAGAATTACCTTTGATTCAGAGATCATTGAAAACCTTTATACCAGCCTAAGGCAATTCTCAAGTGATCGTTTGGCGGGGGTCGGTAGAATGGCATACTCGGACTTGGATGATGTGGATTACCTTGTTGAAGACAACGTAATGGATGAATTTGCTTATCACCGGAAATGGAAGAGACCCATGGTAGAATGGCACATTGGCGGTGCAAGCTAGGAACAAAATGCAAATGCTGGGAATGATTCTGGTAACTAGGGAAGAACCCAACAATAGAGAGTGGATTCACTGTTTGAAAAGGTCATAGCATTGCCGAGGAAACTGAGAGGAATCCCAGTTAGAGCCGATGATAACACGTAGCGCTTGTGCGTGCTCTCAAGAACTTGAGCATTTCCATAATCATCAAGGTTTTACCAACATCCGTGTCAAGGATCCTGGCAACACAACTTGCTACCATGATGAATGATGATGGATGATGCAGATGCAAAGGAAGATAACACTTTCTCAGATTTCACCCTAGCAATGCCAAGGAAAGAAAATCTGGATGATCGACCGAGAGACATTTAGCACTCCGCTTCTAATGTTCTCCTTGATGTGCTAGTGTATCCCATTCATAGATATGGTTTGATAACTAGAACATCAAGTAAAAGGTCGGACTTCGGGAGCAATAGAATCCATAAGGAACAGTTACGGAGGTAAATCCTACGAAATCCTTATGGGGAGGTGGCCAACTTCTTCAATCAAGATACTACAATAATAGGTCTTTCGGCTGGGTGGTGCTGGCCACGACATCCACTTTACCAGTTATCGAGGAACCAATATTATAGTTCTTGGGGAAATGTTCCAACCATCATATCTGCCTGAGATTCAGATCTGGTTGGTGTCAGGATATTCCAGACTCATCGAGTCTAGGAAGAAAAATGAAAGTTTGCAACACAAATCGACGAGATGACGTTGCGGGATTCTCGGGAGATGAACTACGATAGCAAGCTCCAAAACATGAGCTGGTTCTGCTACAAACATGTGAACACGTTGTCCCAGACAAGCATGCCCACATGGTAGTCTTACAATAAAACACTACCGAGTTCTGGTTGGGAACCATCAGCGAGGATATCGAAGTTCTTTCATAAGTCCGGATTAGCTCTTATGAAGATACTCCTTCTCCTTGAACAAATCAGTCAGTGGCTTGGTGTGCTAGGATACACATATGGAATGAAGGTTGCAAGTCTCCAGACCACAGAATACTTCGCACGTGTGCATGACTGACTTGCGATGATTCCAGAGGAAGCAACATTGACTTTCTCGAGTCCACGGCGGCAACTTGCATCAAATGCACATGAACTAGAGGAAGTCACTTCTTACATCCGAACATATGCTTCATGAGCTAGCATGAACAAATGCTTTCAAAAGTTTCCAACACTAGCTTAATGTTCAGCAAAATTATGGAGAAGACAAGGATGTTGTCAATGGGCACAACAACAATTCATCTGGGTTTCCTTTTAAAAGGAATTCCATAGTTAAGTGAACAAGTGATAGCATTGGTCAGACCCAAAAGATATAATGGTGTATGCTCGAGGGATCAACCACGAGTAAGACAACATTACGAATATCGTTGGTTCTGGTCTGATTGGATGATAGCCCATACTCCAATCAAAGGTTGGATAAAAATGATAGGTCCATTAACTGATCACGAGGTTCAGTCGATGAAAATATCAACTTTCTTCAACACATACAAGACATCCCTTATAATGAACTATATCGGACAAGCTTCTATCTTCCAACTCTCCAAGTTGATGCATAGCTTAACCAACTAGCTCAGGGGTATCCAACACGGATTCTTGGAGAAAGGGTGGTTTACAGGATAAACCAACTTGATCACGAGCTCAACATAACAGTCAGGTGACAACCTGGTGATACTTTCGAGAAGATATCCGGAAAATCACGAACCACCGATATGTTACTAAGATCGAGGACAATCCTGCTTTTCAGGGCAAGACGATATGATCAATAGGGCAAGGATTTGAAATAATCCTAACTCATCGATCGAGGAGTGAACCAGGAGAATGGACTAGGTAGCACGATCAATCTTAGAATGATGATTCACTAACCAACATGCTAAGAATGAAATTATTGTCCTTTAACTACCAAACAACGGAGTTGCTAGCAGTATTGATTTCACACATCACGACTCACTTGTCGACATTCCGGTTGCATCAACACGAAGACCGAGGAATGACTAATGATGGTGAGAAGTATCACTGTGTCAAGAGTTCATAGGATGGTGTGCAATTCCCATGACATTCTTGATATAAAGATGGTAATACTCCAAGGTAGAACAGAGCAAAAGCTGGATTGGCATTTTGATCTGCGGAGTACAATTGTTTTGACCCAATCCTAGATATGGATGAGGTACTGGAGTTTGTTTCTCCTAGTCATTCCGGAATAGAATGGCTTGACGGACCACAAGAGTAATAGGTATCGATGAACGATTGCACGCATACTCTTGACTATCAATTGATAAACGAGGGTCAGAAGACAACTAAAGAGGGACAACTCAAAGGAACATACGATTTTCTGAGTTGTGGATGCATGGTTTAGCATGTCGAACGAAGTTCAACATATTTCTTCCGGATAACCCATGCAGAAAGGTAGAACTGGCAGAGCCACAATATATAATGGAGAACTCATCAAGAATAATCCTGTTGTGATATTTCAGTTCAACGAGGAACTTCTGCCATAAGTAGTTCATGGTATTTGGAAGAAGAAGATACCACGGACTTCAAGGACTATCGCAAAGGTTACTAATATCCTAAAGGCACTAGCAATTACTATCAACATGAAGTAGGTAGAGTGAATCTCGGGTTCAAGAACCCAGGAACAGAATACCTATTACTAAGTAGCATCACGGGATGCTTTCGAGAATGATGGCCAGAATCATCACACTGGGAACACAAATCATGGCTAAATTACTAGATGATCCCCTAAGACACCTAGGGTCATAATAATATCTCCAACATATATGTCAAGGTAACAGAGTACCTCAACTCACTGATTAGTGTGGTTAATCTGGCCCAAAGGAACATTGAAACGGGAGGAAGGAATTTGCAAGTGCATCAGACTGTTTAGAGACCTGAGATGACTCGGACAGCATAACGGCTGTAAATGCTCAAAAAGATTTGAAACATGCTACAAAAATGGTGGCATAGCCACTCAGAGGCACAATATCAAGGTTTGGAGATCAACAGTTAACATACAGAAGTAGTAGGAACTGAACTCAAGCTTAAATCCAACAATCTTATAAGTCTACGGATTAGTAACACGTGATCCTGATAGAAAGAAGAGATAGCCTAGTTCTTAATCCCCGTAGGAAAGATAAGATGACTCAGATCAGAAGGGCATAAAGTATAAGGAGTAAAAAGAGCCTTACGTTCCATCCCACAATCAATTCCCTTATATAACTAAAGAATTTCTAGACTCAACTTCGACCAGTTTGGCTTGGTAATCCTACAGGCAGTCAAGCTCTGATACCAACGCTGTCAGGACCCCGACTCAATGCCACATCGATCTAGCATGTAACACCTCATATCACTTTGCGGCCTCACGCACGGTATTCCCACGGGTGTCGCCTTACCTTTACCCGGGACCGTTTGCGCCTGTTGGCACACGTATATGACAGTGTCGCTAGCATCCATATGATAAGGAGCCCGGGCTGACATGGCTAGTCGTAAACCCAAAGTGGCACAAACTTACAGGGACAGGCATCCGTGACCCAGCATCGAACGTGTCGGTCATCAGCGAGTGAATCCAGGCTGTAGCACTGGGCTAGCAGGACTCCGGTGAACCCGGCTGTAGCGGGCTAACAGGACTCCGGTATTCATCGCGTGACATTTCCCCGAAGGGACAGACACAGGAACGAAGAAGGACACATGCCGGCCAGCCTAAGTGTTTCGGAGCAGTAGCAAGCTACCATGGCTCGGTGGAAACACTAGGAGACATTTCCCGGTAAGAGAGGCTACTAAAGATAAACAACTAGATAGTCAGATCCCACACATACCAAGCATTTCAATAACATACACACAATATGCTCGATATGTGCAATACAACATGGCATCACAAAATGACTCTACGACTCAAGTAGTTTATCCAATAGGCTCCGAGGAGCGAGATATTACAAACATGGGTCTCATGACCCAACATTCAGAGCATACAAATCAAAACACAAGCGGAAGCTATCATGTCTGAGTACAGACATCTATAAATGAAAAAGGCTGAGAAGCCTGACTATCTACCAGATCCTGCCGAGGGCACAAGATCGTAGCTGAGGTAACAAGCTAAACGTCGAAGTCCACGCGGAACTACTAGCGAGACCGAAGTCTCTCTGCAAAAACATAAATTAAGCAACGTGAGTACAAATGTACCCAGCAAGACTTACATCAGAACTAACTACATATGCATCATTATCAACAAAGGGGATGGTGGGGTTTAACTGCAGCAAGCCAGCTTTGACTCGGTGGCTATCCTGAACTACGACTGCAAGTAACTCTTTTGAGGTGGCGCACACGAGTCCACATATTCACCATATCAATACACCACTATGGATCCGCTCCCGTCTCCCTGCGAGAACGCCAACCATAGCACTCACGCTTATCTTGCGTATTTTAGAGTATCCACTTTCACTTGTCTATGAACTGATATAAGCAACCCAGAAGTCCTTTACCGCGGACACGGCTATTCGAATAGATGATGTTAACCCTGCAGGGGTGTACTTCTTCATACATGTTTCCACCACTTAGCGTCTGCACACGACATGTGCTCGGCAGACTTCAAGCGAAAGCCGACGTGGGTGTAGACCACGACCTACCTAAACACTCAAGTCTCTAGTCCAGGTTTATCGCCTATTCGGGTTCCATCCATGAGGAGATCCGGCCGGAGTTTCGCTCACAGCCCCAAACGATGTGAACAGGGTTCCGTGACACCAAACGGGCGCCCGGTATACCCGGCCACGTGCCTACCGCATCACAGCCCACCCCTACGGTCAGCGCTGTCCACGGCCTCCAGCATACTACAAGCACCAGAAACTACTTGCAACTCCTGGACAGAGGACAAGGGTGAATAAGAAGTCGAGCGGGGTCATATTTCAGGGCCCAATGTATGGTAGTAGCTGAATCATGGATCAC
Organism: Triticum aestivum; assembly: GCF_018294505.1. NCBI lineage: Eukaryota > Viridiplantae > Streptophyta > Magnoliopsida > Poales > Poaceae > Triticum > Triticum aestivum. Next base: position 613,116,978 of record NC_057807.1, on the reverse strand, counting down.
AAACACAGAACTCAGTTCCTGAGGACGGCTTCAATGAGACAACCCACCATGTACTCCTACATGGCCTCTCACCGATACCTTTTACCAAATCGTGTTCACACACTTAGCTCACACATAGTAGGACATGTTCACACACCTCTGATTCATCCCCGATGAATCAGACCTGACTCAACTCTAAGCAGTAGCAGGCATGACAAACAAACATGAATGAGTAGGCACAACAGGGCTCAAACAACTCCTACTCATACTAGTGGGTTTCATCTATTTACTGTGGAATGACAGGTCATGCAAAGGATAAAGGGGTTCAGCTACCGCAGCAAGTAACAGATGAATCGTTGTTGTCCTAATGCAGTAAAAGAGAGCAGGAGCGAGAGAGTGGGATTGTATCGGAATGAACAAGGGGGTTTTGCTTGCCTGGCACTTCTGAAGATAATATAGTTCTTCATCGGTGTCATCGATCACATCGCCGGTACACGTCTATCGAGAGGGGACAATTACCGGCAAACAAGGAAGAACGCAATCAATGCAATGTGACAATATGATGCATGAATGTGACATGGCAATATGATGTGATTTGTGCTGATGCAACTAAACCAGATTAAATGAAGTTGGTTTGAATCCAGGATTCAAATTCAAACTCCACATGTGGTTATTTAAATGCCATTTAATTGAATTGTGCTAAACAGCAGATATAAGTTGTTCTAACATGCATGAAAATGGTATAGATGGATAGATTGGATTTTTCTGATAATTTTTCATATATAAATTATTTCATTTGGAGTTACGGTTAATTTTCTATGATTTATTGAAGTTTTAGCTATTTCTGGAATTTCCTGATTATTAATAAAATAAATTAAATTCCAGAAAAGGAATATTGCGTCAGCATGGCGTCATGCTGACCTCAGCAGAGTCAACAGGGGCTGGTTCGGGTCAAACTGACCTGTGGGCCCTGCGTGTCAGTGTCTGGACTAACTAACCTAATTAAAATTAACCCTAACTAACTTGGTTAGCCGGGCGGGCCCGCATGTCAGTGGGAGAGAGGGGAGAGTCAAACCGGGCAGTGGGGTCAACCCACGCCGGTCAAGGGTCAACGTTCGCCGGCGTTTAGCCAACGGCGAGCCCGACGCGGCGGCGAGAGTGGTTTTGGCCGTTTCGGCAACCAAACGAGCCACGGAGGGTGGCTATGGGTAGCTGGGAACATGCCGCAACTTCTGGTGGAGTCGGTTGTGGTCGGGGTGGCCGGAATCGGCGCCGGCGACGAGCTCGGCGGCGGCCGAAGCTCGGGTGCAAGTGGGGATGGGGCTGCGGTGCGCAAACAAGCGCGGCGAGGTGCCTCGGAGGCTCTACGCGATGCGGGGAGCGCGTTGGGCGCATGCCCGGGACCAAATGGTCACCGGAGCATCACCGGTGACGAGTGCGGGCGGCGGCGCGTGCGGTTGGATGTGGTGCGGCAGCTACAGCGTGCGAGAGAGGGAGCGGAGAGGGCGAGCAGGAGAAGGAGCTCACGGCGATGACGACGGAACGCTCGGCGAGGTCGGGGACGGTTTGGGGCCGACGAACTTGACGGTGATGGCCGGCAGGTCCGAGGTACAAGACGAGCCCGATGAGGTCGTTCGGGGGCTTCTGGAGGGGCGTGGCTCGGTGAGATGGGTCGAGGACGGAGTGGCGGAGCTTGTGGGCTAGTCGGGGAAGCGAGGGAGGCCCGGTGGCCGTGGTGGCAGTGGACGGCGGCGACGAGCGCGCTCGGGCGCGAGAGGGGGAGAGCAGAGAAGGGAGAAGGGGTCGGGAGAGAGTGAGAGAGAGGAGCGAGGGGGGCTGCGTGGCTTCACCCGAAGAGGCCAGGGCGAAGCGGCAAGCAGGAGGTGGCCGGGGCGGCGTCGGCGCTCGCCACGCCTCGCCTCTGTCCTTCTGGCGAGGGAGGAAGACGACAGGGGAGGGAGGCGGCGGTGGGCTGGGCCGGAACCGAAGCTGGGCCGGCTCTGCTACAGGTGAGCGCCAGGTAAGTGGCTGGGCTGCTGGTGGGCTACCAGGTAAGGCCAGGTAAGTTGCTCTGTTTTATATTTCTGTTTGTTTTCTATTTTTTTTAATTTGTTTTGCCACTGTTTTGAATTTAAAAATAATTCAAACAATGCCAAAAACTCCTCTGAATATTTTTGTTTTGCTAGATGGACTTTTCCAAAAGCTCATAAAATATTTCAAGGGTATTTGAAATTATATTCTAATTATATGAATATAATTCAAATTCAAATAGCTAATGATTTAAATTCAAAGTCCCAAAAATAAATCCTTAAAAATGTTCAATATTTTTGGTTTGGATCAAAACCCTTGCCAAAAATATTAAACATCTAAGAAGAGCATTTTGGAACAATGAATGAGATTTTAGGGTTTTTGCCCTTTTTTTTATTTAGGGTTTTGAGGCTTCCAAAGTTCCTCAGTTCAAGTTTCAAAATTTAAACATGATGCAAACACCAGGCAGCACCAGAGGCTAGGGATGTGACAGGCAACCCCTAGTTAATATTTAATCTGGACTAGGGTGTTGTAGACACTTGATCGGGTAAAGGCCGATTCGTCGCACGAGGCGGAAGAAATTGCAAAAGATTTTGAACCTCCGAATAGCTGACCAGCTCTCGTCGCATCATGACAGTTAGTTTTCGGCTTTCTCTACTGAGGTGTTTGCTCAGATAAACCAGAGACACAATTGTAGTAGTTCTCCCTTTACTACCCTAGCCGATAGAGCGGAACGTAAGGTAGTAAGCACAGGAGACGGGCAACCCAACTATTGACCAAAGACATGATTCGGAGCCAATGCATATAATGCTACAATTCGGACTGTAAAAAGTGTTCAGACTTTGTTGCCGTAGTATTGAGCGTAATGAAGCCCCTGCCAAGACCAGGGGGGAGCTGCGTGCGGGTCCCGAAGATAGGTAGAATGATCATCAAGAAGAACATCTAGAGATTCCCTCACACGTCTATACTGCTTCCCGCCATGGTATGTATATATCCTTCGAAAGGATAGATGACCAGGCCGTCGGGAGGGGCCTGTGAAAAAGACACAAAAAATGATGAAAAGGAAAAGGAAAAGGTATGTGTGTGAGCTGTATGATGGGCCACAATAACGTTAAGCCTCCGTCTATGCCCATGGTATTTTGAGTGTGTAATTGTGTACGCGCGGTACATACGCCGCCATTTGGTCGGAATTAAGATGGAGGCCAAATTGCTAGTCCAGCTCTTGACGACCTAGACTTTCCTGCTGCAGAGTAGTCCGGACTCGTTTGACAGTGTCCGGGAGCTTGGCCTCCGAATTAAAGTTCTTCTTGATAAGGCCGCTCTGTACCTCTGCTGCCAGAGCGGCGGTGTGCTCCTCGGTACGGAGGGAGCGCTCTGTGTTTCCATTGACTGTTATGACACCGCGTGGTCCGGGCATCTTAAGTTTGAGATAAGCATAGTGTGGCATCGCATTGACTCGAGCAAATGCAGTTTGTCCGAGCAGGGCGTGATAGCCACTGCGGAAGGGGACGATGTCGCGAAGATCCACTCTTTGCTTCGGAAGTTGTCCGGATATCCGAAGACAACTTCCAATGTGATTGAGCCCGTGCAACGGGCCTCTACACTTGGTATAACTCCTTTAAAGGTAGTTTTTGTGGGCTTGATCCTGGATGGATTCATGCTCATTTTGCGCATTGTATCCTGATATAGCAGGTTCAGGTGCTGCCATCGTCCATGAGGACTTGCGTGAGGTGGAATCCATCTATTATTGGGTCGAGGACCAATGCGGCTGAACCGCCATGACGAATACTGGTTGGATGGTCCCTACGATCAAAAGTGATTGGGCAGGACGACCATGGGTTGAACTTTGGGGCGACTAGTGTCGGTGTCAAAACTGGCGGATCTCGGGTAGGGGGTCCCGATCTGTGCGTCTTAGGCTGATGGTAACAGGAAGCAAGGGACACAATGTTTACCCAGGTTCGGTCCCTCTCGATGGAGGTAAAACCCTACTTCCTTCTTGATTAATATTGAAGATATGAGTAGTACAAGAGTAGATCTACCACGAGATCGTAGAGGCTAAACCCTAAGAGCTAGCCTATGATGGTATGATTGTAATTGTGATCGGCCTTCTAAGGACCATCCTCTCTGGTTTATATAGACACCGGAGAGGGCTAGGGTTTACATGGAGTCGGTTACAAGGAAGGAATTATAATATCCGGATCGCCAAGCTTGTCTTCCACGCAAAGGAGAGTCACACCCGGACACGGGCCGAAGTCTTGAGTCTTGTACCTTCACGCTTCAATAGTCCGGATGATGTATACAGTCCGGCTGTCCGGATACCCCCTAATCCAGGACTCCCTCAGTAGCCCCTGAAACAGGCTTCAATGACGATGAGTCCGGCGCGCAGTTTTGTCTTCGGCATTGCAAGGCGGGTTCCTCCTTCCGAATACTCCAAGGTTATTATCGAACACGTAGGTTGTGTCCGGATCTGCAAAATGATCTTCACATACCACCGTAGAGAGAATGATACTTCAGCTGACAACTTTTTAAACAACGTGACATGTCTTTACGGTCGGGTCGAACCGTCTTCCCACAACCAGCCATAGCGCGTATTGCGAGGCGGTTTCCTTGACACGTCTTGTCAAAGCAGAGATCGTGTCCCCTTATCATGGGATTCTCATCAATACGGGTATGGGTAATCCCCCCGCGCCATCAATCGTGGCGCTTGGGGAGTAAGCGATTCTCAACAGGCTAGTGGGGAGGCGCACCGCTTTCATTGCCTCCATAAAGGGATAAGAGTTCCCCATTCTTACCCACGCCTTCTTCCTCCTCTGCCCACTCTCGCCTCCTCGAGCTCCAGTGCCCTAGTCCAAGTCTTCTCCACACAGCTAAACATGTCCGGAGCAGGAGGTAAATGGGTGGCTTCCACCGTGAAGGAGAAGAACATCGCAAGTCTGCGGGCGGCCAGATACTTGGCCACAAACATAGCGCACCGGCTACCAGACGGCGGGCAGGTCATTCCAACTCCAGGACCCCACGAGAGGGTCATGTTTCATGCCCACTTCGTCCGTGGACTGGGGTTTCCACTCCACCCCTTCGTCTGCGGGCTCATGTTCTACTACGGGCTAGATTTCCATGATCTAGCCCCGAACTTCGTCCTCAACATCTCGGCGTTCATCGTCGTATGCGAGGCTTTCCTCCGCATTAAGCCTCACTTCGGCTTGTGGCTTCAAATCTTCTGCATGAAGCCGAAGATCGTGGGCGGCTAGCAAGCGGAGTGCGGAGGAGCCATGGTGGGCAAAATGCCTAATGTCACCTGGCTTGATGGCTCCTTTGCGGAAACCGTGAAGGGGTGGCAATCGGGGTGGTTCTACATCACCGAGCCGCGCGACGCCAACTGGGTGGCGGCCCCCGAGTTCCGATCTAGAACCCCCATGCGGCTCACCTCCTGGGAACAGAAGGGCCTATTATGGGGCGAATCTACAGAGCTGACCGGACTCACAAACTGCATCAAGGGCATGAAGGACAAGAACATCAAGCTTGTCAACGTGATCCAAGTCATGCTCATTCGCCAGATTCTGCCATGCCAAAGGCGGGCATTCAATCTGTGGGAGTTCGTCCTGGCCGAACACCAGACGCTCCAGAGGCTCTACGGCATGAAGCACAAAAACGCGTGGAAGGCGCTGTTTAAGGCCTCCGAAGTACCTCCTCTCATATCGAGGACCGTGGGCTCCACGCCTGTAACGCCCCGGATCCGATGCGCCAGGTGTCTGCCAGTGATTCGCTGTTGTTGCCATGTCATTTGCTTGTGTGTTGCATTTTATCATGTCATCATGTGCATCTCATTTTGCATACGTGTTCGTTTCTTGCATCCGAGTATTTTCCCCGTTGTCCGTTTTGCAATCCGGCACTCATATGCCCTCCGGCGTCCCCCTTTGTCTTTCGTTGTGTGCGGGTGTTAAACGTTCTCGGAATGGACCGAGGCTTGTCAAGTGGCCTTGGTATACCACCGGTAGACCGCCTGTCAAGTTTCGTGCCATTTGGAGGTCGTTTGATATTCCAACGGTTAACCGGGTAACCGCAAAAGCCTCCTTCTCTTTGCAGCCCAACACCTCTCCAAAGTGGCCCAAAACCCATCTAACTCCCCTCCATGCTCTCGGTCGTTCGATCACGATCGTGTGGGCAAAAACCGCTCCTCATTTGGACTTTCCTAGCTCCCTCTACCTATTTAAACACCTCCCCCTCCGAAATTCGCGGTGCAACCCTAGCCATTTTCATCCTCGCGCCGCCGGACACGTCCGCCCTTGCCGGACATGTCCGCCGGACACATCACCCGAACCAATCCCGTCGTGCCACGTCACCCCGCCGCCGCCGCCAGCCAACCAGCCGCCGCCACGTCACCGCGTCCGTCCGCAGCGCCTCCCACGGCCCGCCGGGGCCCAGGCGGGGCCCGCCTGGCCCAATCGGCCGCGCCGCCGGCCACGCCTGCGCCGCCGCCCGCGCTGGCCGGGGCCACCGCCCGCCCACCGCCTCGCGACCCCGTCGCCGGATCTCCGCCGCCGCGGCCTCCGCTGCCGCCTCCCGGCCCCCGCGCCCGTCCCGGCGTCGCCCCCGAGCTCCTCCGCCGCCATGCGCCGCCGCCCCGAGCTGGCGCCCCTCCGCCGCCGCTAGCCCGTCGACTCCAGCGCGCCTCCGCCCGCGCCCGGACGCCCGGCGCTGCCGCCCATCCTCCGGCCACGGCTCCCGCGCCGGAACCCAGCTCGCCGCCCCCTGGATCCGCTCCGGCCGGCGCCGCCTTGCCGGCCTCGTCGCGCGGCCGTGCCCCTCTTCGACCTCGCCGGCGCCCGCGCCTCCCCTCGCCGGAAACCGCCTCCTCGCCGGAGCTCGCAGGCCGGATCCGGTGGATCGGGATGAGATCCACCGGGATCCGAACCAAACGCCCCGTCCCCGTCCCGGAACGTCCCCGTCCAGTTTTCCGCGGAGGTGAAATTTGCCTAAGTCCCAGATCTGTGTAATTATCATGTCCTGTTCATCATGTCGTATCTCTGCATCCGTAGCTCCGTTTTGTGCGTGTAATATATCAGATTGTTCATCTCAACGAGTACATCATTTCATTCCATTGCATCATATTCATTTGAGCTCATCTTGGTGCCTGGATCATTATTGCAAGAGTGCTTCATGATGTTTTCTGCTGTTTGTTAACATAACAAGCTCTTTTGTCATTTTTGCCACGATTGATGTGTGCATCCTATGAGGTTGATGTCTACATGTGTTTTAATCTATGCTATGTCTTCTTTACACAGGTGCTTACCATGTATTTTTGTGATCAATGTGGTGAGTAACACAAGAATGCAAACTAGGCTTCGTGATGTTGCTGATTTTAGTCCCTGTTCTGCTATTATTTTGATGCCATGTAAACTTGATGCTATAGAGAGATCCATGCATATTTTGAGAAACTTCAGTAAGGATGTTTTTAACATATGGTTATGCTCTATCCAACCCTGCCCTTGGTTGCAATTATGGAGTAGTCTAGCATGTCATTTTCGTGCTCTACTTTTGCTGCAAAATGTTTCCTGGCAGATTTTTTACATGTTATTCAATTTTGCCAAGGTTGTTGTAGTTGATCCTTGCATGCTATGGACTTGTTCTTGCCTTGGTTGGTTACATAAACATGTCTTCTTGATGATGCTATGATTATCTTGTCATGAAATGACTTGTGGTGAGTGAATCGAGCTTGTTAAGTAGTGTACTTGATGTTGCTGATTTGCTAGGCCGAATCTATTATTTCGTGATGCTATGTTAACATGTTGCTACTAGTCATTCTATGCATAATCTGGAGATGATCATTAAATATGTTTTGTTCTACATGTAATCCTCTAACCATCCATGCCCCTGGTTGCATTTATAGCTTGCTGTAGCTTGTTCATATCTTGCTCCAAAGTTGCTTGATAATGTTGCTGTCAGCCTGTTAACATTAAGTTCAGTTGTTGCCATGTTTGTTGCTAGTGTTCCATGCACCCTATGACCTTGTTATTGCCATTCTTAGCTTCACAAACATATCTCCTTACTGTTGTATCATGCCATGTATTGCTCTGTGGTGAGTGGTACAAGCTCACCAACATGCCTTCATAATTCTGTTTCTGCCATGTTTGAATCTATAATATAACTTGGTATGTTTACATGGGCGCCATCATATTTTCTGATCCTTTTTGGCTTATGGTCAGTAAGGGACTTTTGATCTATGCATTTAGTAGATTCATGTCATGCCTCTGTTTGCCATGATAAGTTCCTATAACATGTTGTTTGATAGCTCTAAACATAGCAACCTGATGTTATTTTCTGCAAAGTCTGAAATTGTTATTACTTGCAATCTTGCCATGTGTGTTTGAGCATGTTCTAGTGATTTTTGGAGATAGCTCAGTGTTCATGTTTTGTTATGCTTTACCTGTACATCATGTCCATGCCTTTTGTTTTCATGTTGAGATGTTGTAGCTTATTGTTTTGATGCTTGCAATATGCCTAGTTGCTGTTTTGGACAGATTGTAGCTATAACTTGTATAGAGTGTGTGTGTGTGTGTTGAACCGTTGCTCCGTTTTGAGTGTGCTCTATATGAAACTTGCTTAGAATTGCATTTAGTTTCATATTATCATGTTGCATCCTTATTTTGAGGTGTTTGCTTGATGTTTGTATGCATTTTGCATCAATGCCATGTTTAATTTGTGTTGCTCATATCTTCTAGGCCGTAGCTCCGAACTAAATGAACTTTATATGTAACTTGACTAGAATCTCGTGTAGATCATCTTTGTGCATCTTAACTTGCTGTTTAACAACTTGAACATAAGTTTTATTCAGATCTGGACCAATTTCGAAATATGCATAAGAGGACTTACCGGAATTGTTATATGTTGTTCCCGGCCTCATTTAAACTTGCCTTGATGTGTTGCTCTTGTTTGCATCATCTCTTGCCATGAGTAGCTTCATGTAGCTTTGTCATGCATCATGCTTGTTGTGCATCATGTCTTGTTCTTGTGTGGTGTGTTTACCATGTTGTGTGCTTCTTCTCGATAGTTCCCGTATCGTTGCGATCGTGAGGATTCGTTCGTCTACGCTTGGTTCATCTTCGTGGCTTCATCTTCTTCATGGACTCGTTCTTCTTCCTTGCGGGATTTCAGGCAAGATGACCGCTACCCTGGATCTCACTACTATCATTGCTATGCTAGTTGCTTCGTTCTATCGCTTTGTTGCGCCACCTATCACCTGTTTATCAAGCCTCCCATATTGACATGAACCTCTAACCTTTGACACCTTTCCTATGCAAACCGTTGTTTGGCTATGTTACCGCTTTGCTCAGCCCTCTTATAGCGTTGTTAGTTGCAGGTAAAGTTGAAGATTGCTCCATGGTGAACAGGATTTTGGTTGGGATATCACAATATCTCTTATATTATTAATGCATCTATATACTTGGTAAAGGGTGGAAGACACAGCCTTTTGCCTGGTGTTTTGTTCCACTCTTGCCGCCCTAGTTTCCGTCATACCAGTGTTATGTTCCCGGATTTTGCGTTCCTTACGCGGTCGGGTGATTTATGGGACCCCCTTGACAGTTCGCTTTGAATAAAACTCCTCCAGCAAGGCCCAATCTTGGTTTTACCATTTGCCTCACCACCACCTATACCCTTCCCTTGGGCCGGCCAACCCAAGGGTCATCTTTATTTTAGCCTCCCCAAGGCAGTGCTTGTCTAAGTGTTGGTACGAACTGAGCAGCCTGCGGGGCCACCTCGAGGCAACTCGAGGGCTGGTTTTACTCGTAGCTTGACTTATCCGGTGTTGCCCTGAGAACGAGATATGTGCAGCTCCTATCGGGATTGTCGGCGCATCGGGCGGCTTTGCTAGTCTTGTTTTACCATTGTCGAAATGTCTTGTAAACCGGGATTCTGAGTCTGATCGGGTCTTCCTGGGAGAAGGTATATCCTTCGTTGATCGCGAGAGCTTATCATGGGCTAAGTTGGGACACCCCTGCAGGGTATAATCTTTCGAAAGCCGTGCCTGCGGTTATAGGCAGATGGGAATTTGTTAATGTCCGGTTGTAGATAACTTGACACCAGATCCGAATTAAAACGCATCAACCGCGTGTGTAGCCGTGATGGTCTCTTTCCGGCGGAGTCCGGAAAGTGAACACGGTTTCTGGGTTATGTTTGACATAAGTAGGAGTTCAGGATCACTTCTTGATCATTGCTAGCTTCACGACCATTCCGCTTGCTCTCTTCTCGCTCTTATTTGCGTATGTTAGCCACCATATCATGCTTAGTCGCTGCTGCAGCCTCACCACTTTACCCTTCCTTTCCCTTTAAGCTTTGCTAGTCTTGATACCCATGGTAATGGGATTGCTGAGTCCTCGTGGCTCACAGATTACTACAACAATAGTTGCAGGTACAGGTTATGCGATGATCATGACGCGAGAGTGATGCTTGCTTGCGTTGAGTTCTTCTACTTTGTCTTCGATCAGGGGATAGGTTCCAGGTCGGCAGCCTGGGCTAGCAGGGTGGATGTCGTTTGAGTTTCTGTTTGTGATTCATCCGTAGTCGGATGTTGATCTTATGTATTGTGATGTTGTATTCGTGTGGCATTGTATGCCTCTTGTATGTATACCCATCTATTATGTAATGTTAATGTAATGATATCCACCTTGCAAAAGAGTTTCAATATGCGGGTGTATCCTTGGTGGGACCTTCGAGTTCCTTTTGGATAGGGTCGCATATTGGGCGTGACAAGTTGGTATCAGAGCCTCGACCGACCCTAGGAGCCCCCTTGATTGATCGGTAGTTTGGCCGTTGTTGAGTCTAGAAGAAAACTATTTTCGGAGTCTAGTTATATTGGAGAGTAGGAATTCTTTTTACTCCTCAGTCCCTTCGTCGCTCTGGTGAGGAATCTTGATGTAGGTGTTTTGAACTACTCCTCTTCCCCTTCAAATTTTTCTTTAGGATCACGCAGTGGGTTTTCCGATCGTTGTTCCTCAACTCTTTTTATCCGGTGCATTTCTCGTAAAGTCGACTCGAGCCTCTTCATCATTGAGTTCAATCCTCAGTTCAATCTCAACGAAGTTGTTTTCTGTCCTCAGTTGTTTTCTTTTCCCACCCGACCTCCCCCTCTTCTTCTCGGAACCGGAGTCCGTAATCGAGTATCCATCTTACTCGTGCGAAGTTTTTGCTCTCTCTCCTCAATGTTTTCAACCGGTGTTTTCTCTTCAAGTTATTCGTCGTTTTCCCCTTCCAAGTTGCCTTTGTTTTCCCGCCCTCCCACCCTTTTTTCTTCCCGGTGTCTGACTCTCTCTAGACCATCAATTTCTTTCATGTGGAGCCTCTTCAGTCTTCCCTCAATCATTTCAACCGATGAATTCTCGTCTCGTTCGTCATTCTTCATCTTTTTCTTCTCCGGTGGATTCAATTCCATTTTTGATAGTGATTATATTCTTTCCCTCAGCTCAAGTGTTCTCCTTGCTCGTTTGCCTCTCGCAAGTTTATCCTTCCGAAGTGTTCAAGACTTCTCAGGAGATTCGTCTATGTTCCAATTAATTCGAGGTTGTCACCTCATTCAAATATTTCAATTGTTCTGGTGCATCATCTATTTGCTCAATAACCCTTTCCAACGGTGTTTCCTCGTTAGTGGACCCTAACCCACAGGTCTTTTCCCAGGATCTTACCTGACTCTTCTAATTCCCCGGAGTTATTCTCAATTCTTTTCAAAGTGTGACGTAAGAATGGTTTACATCAGTCACATGCCTTCTCCAAGATCGTTTTCAAACTCTTTTCATTGTTGGCTCAACCTCTTTGCTTTTCATTCTCGCAGAGTATCTCAGTATTTTGGTGGTGTTTCCCATCGTCATTTAACGATTGCAGAAGAGTTTTCCTTTAAATCTTGTTCATTCTCTCGAAGATTCGTGGTTCTAGTTTCAAATCATCCTCTCGAATTATTTCAGTTTGTCAGATATTCTTTTCTTACTCATCCGGAGTATTTCAGGAGTTGATTTCTGTTTCTTTTCACCGGTGGCCATCGTTCTAGAAGAATTCTTCGCCCTTATCATTCCAGTTATCATTATCCAATTATCCTGGTGCTTCGTTCAAGTGTTCTTTAATCAGGTCATGATCTCTTTGTTCTTTTGCATCTAAATCCCCTCGAGCATATTGGTTCTTCTAATCCTTCCCAGTGATTCAGTCTCTTTCATCAGTCATTTTCGAATTCTTATGGTGGTTCGTTCAAGATTCTTTTTCTTTGATTATCATTTCAACACATTCGTTCTTTCAATCCTACCGGTGGTTCATGAAGACCTTCTCAAGTTTGCGATATGTCACTTCTCAATCCTTTTCAGAAGAATAAGTAGTATGCAAAAATCCATTGTTTGTCATCAATTAAATTTGATGAGGATAAGCATACAATAAATCTTATTCTTATTTCATCCTAGTGAGTAATCCCTTCCTTCGAAGTTTGTTCTTGATGAATAAATTCTAGTTCCAAGTGTTTCCCATCTTTTCTTTTTTAGAGTTCAATTTTCTCAGCCATTTCGTCGGAACCTCCATCTAAATCATCGCAAGGCTTTAATCTTATTCTTTATTCCTTCTTCCTATTTCATCATCCTTTTGTTACCGGAGTTCTTCATGGTGGTTATTTATGATTTAATTCATTTTTCAAGAGTTCATCAAGATTCTTATCGAAGGAGCTCAAGTATCTTTCCTTCTTATTTTCGAAGTGCAATTAATTCTCCGTATTTCTTTTGAAGTGGAGTTTTGCATTTCTTCGTTCTTCTCAGCTATTCAATCTTTTCCGCTTGTGGTCGGAGATCACCTCATAATTTTGAGATATTTTCCATAAGACCACAACAAGCTTATTCTTTCGTTGTTGATTTTCTCAACAACTCCATTCAATCTTTTCTTCTAAGGTTGCTTTCTATTTCATTCGTGGCACAAGTTGTCATTTTCTTCTCTGTTCTTTTCATTCAATTCTCTCAATTCTTCCGGAGGCATTGCGTTGCTTATGTTGTCAAGTGCCATCCCATCTTGTGAAGTTCATGTTCTATTCTTTCCTTGTTTAACCGGAGTGCTGCCTAAATCCTTTCAGTCTTATTCGTTTCTTATCTCATTCTAACCGAAGTGATTTCATAGTCTATCTGATTCAGTGAGCTTTCGATTCTCGTCATTCTCGTCATTCCACTCTTCTTCTCGAGTGCTCTCGATTCTTTGCTTCTTCTCATGAGTTCTTGTTTCACCTCATCTCTTTCCCTTCCGTCTCGATCCTAAGATCTCGAGACGAGATCTCTTGTTACTGGAGGAGTGTTGTAACGCCCCGGATCCGATGCGCCAGGTGTCTGCCAGTGATTCGCCATTGTTTCCATGTCATTTGCTTGCGTGTTGCATTTTATCATGTCATCATGTGCATCTCATTTTGCATACGTGTTCGTTTCTTGCATCCGAGTATTTTCCCGGTTGTCCGTTTTGCAATCCGGTGCTCCTATGCCCTCCGGTGTCCCCCTTTTGTCTTTCGTTGTGTGCAGGCGTTAAACGTTCTCGGAATGGACCGAGGCTGGTCAAGTGGCCTTGGTATACCACCGGTAGACCGCCTGTCAAGTTTCGTGCCATTTGGAGGTCGTTTGATACTCCAACGGTTAACCGGGTAACCGCAAAAGCCTCCTTCTCTTTGAAGCCCAACACCTCTCCAAAGTGGCCCAAAACCCATCTAACTCCCCTCCATGCTCTCGGTCGTTCGATCACGATCGTGTGGGCGAAAACCGCTCCTCATTTGGACTCTCCTAGCTCCCTCTACCTATTTAAACACCTCCCCCTCCGAAATTCGTGGTGCAACCCTAGCAATTTTCATCCTCGCGCCGCCGGACACGTCCGCCCCTGCCGGACATGTCCGCCGGACACATCACCCGAACCAATCCCATTGTGCCACGTCACCTCGCCGCCGCCGCCAGCCAACCAGCCGCCGCCACGTCACCGCGTCCGTCCGCAGCGCCTCCCGCGGCCCGCCGGGGCCTAGGCGGGGCCCGCCTGGCCGAATCCGGCCGCGCCGCCGGCCCGCCGCCTCGCGACCCCGTCGCCGGATCTCCACCGTCGCGGCCTCCGCTGCCTCCTCCCGGCCCCCGCGCCCGTCCCGGCGTCACCCCCGAGCTCCTCCGCCGCCATGCGCTGTCGCCCCGAGCTGGCGCCCCTCCGCCGCCGCTAGCCCGTCAACTCCGGCGCGGCTCCGACCGCGCCCGGACGCGCGGCGTTGCCGCCCGTCCTCCGGCCATGGCGCCCACGCCGGAACCCAGCTCGCCGCCCCTAGATCCGCTCCGGCTGCCGCCGCCTTGCCGGCCTCGTCGCGCGGCCGTGCCCCTCTTCGACCTCGCCGGCGCCCGCGCCTCCCCTCGCCGGAAACCGCCTCCTCGCCGGAGCTCGCCGGCCGGATCCGGTGGATCGGGATGAGAACCACCGGGATCCGAACCAAACGCCCCGTCCCCGTCCCGGAACGTCCCCGTCCACTTTTCCGCGGAGGTGAAATTTGCCCAAGTCCCAGATCTGTGTAATTATCATGCCTTGTTCATCATGTCGTATCTCTGTATCCGTAGCTCCGTTTTGTGCGTGTAATATATCAGATTGTTCGCCTCAACGAGTACATAATTTCATTCCATTGGATCATATTCATTTGAGCTCATCTTGATGCCTCAATCGTCGTTGCAAGAGTGCTTCATGATGTTTTCTGCTGTCTATTAACATAACGAGCTCTTTTGTCATTTTTGCCACGATTGATGTGTGCATCCTATGAGGTTGATGTCTACATGTGCTTTGATCTATGCTATGTCTTCTTTACAGAGGTGCTTACCATGTATTTTGTGATCAATGTGGTGACTAACACAAGCATGCAAACTAGGCTTCGCGATGTTGCTGATTTTAGCCCCTATTCTGCTGTTATTTTGATGCCATGTAAACTTGATACTACAGAGAAATCCATGCATATTTTGAGAAACTTCAGTAAGGATGTTTTGAACATATGGTTATGCTCTATCCAACACTGCCCTTGGTTGCAATTATGTAGTAGTCTAGCATGTCATTTTCATGCTTTACTTTTGCTTCAAAATGTTTCCTGGCAGATTGTTTACATGTTATTCAATTTTGCCAAGGTTGTTTTAGTTGATCCTTGCATGCTATGGACTTGTTTTTGCCTTGGTTGGTTACATAAACATGTCTTCTTGATGATGCTATGCTTATATTGTCATGCAATGACTTGTGGTGAGTGAATCGAGCTTGTTAAGTAGTGTACTTGATGTTGCTGTTTTGCTAGGCCGAATCTATTATTTCGTGATGCAATGTTAACATGTTGCTACTAGTCATTCTATGTATAATCTGGAGATGATCATTAAATATGTTTTGTTCCACATGTCATCCTCTAATCATTCATGCCCCTGGTTGCATTTATAGCTTGCTGTAGATTGTTCATATCTTGCTCCAAAGTTGCTTGATAATGTTGTTGTCAGCCTGTTAACATTAAGTTCAGTTGTTGCCATGTTTGTTTCTAGTGTTCCATGCACCCTATGACCTTGTTATTGCCATTCTTAGCTTCACAAACATGCCTTCTTACTGTTGGTTGCCTTATCATGCCATGTCTTGCTCTGTGGTAAGTGGTACAAGCTCACCAACATGCCTTCATAATTCTGTTTCTGCCATGTTTGAATCTGTAATATAACTTGCTATGTTTACATGGGTGCCATCATATTTTCTGATCCTTCTTGGCTTATGGTCAGTAAGGGACTTCTGATATATGCATTTAGTAGATTCATGCCATGCCTTTGTTTGCCATGATAAGTTCCTGTAACATGTTATTTGATAGCTCTAAACATTGCAACCTGATGTTATTTTCTGCAAAGTCTGAAATTGTTATTACTTGCAATCTTGCCATGTGTGTTTGAGCATGTTCTAGTGATTTCTGGAGATAGCTCAGTGTTCATGTTTTGTTATGCTTTACCTGTACATCATATCCATGCCTTTTGTTTTCATGTTGAGATGATGTAGCTTATTGTTTTGATGCTTGCAATATGCCTAGTTGCTGTTTTGGACAGACTGTTGCTATAACTTGTATAGAGTGTGTGTGTGTTGAATCGTTGCTCCGTTTTGAGTGTGCTCTATATGAAACTTGCTTAGAATTGCATGTAGTTTCATATTATCATGTTGCATCCTTATTTTGAGGTGTTTGCTTGATGTTTGTATGCATTTTGCATCAATGTCATGTTTAACTTGTTTTGCTCATATCTTCTAGGCCGTAGCTCCGAACTAAATGAACTTTATATATAACTTGACTAGAATCTCGTGTAGATCATCTTTGTGCATCTTAACTTGATGTTTAACAACTTGAACATAAGGTTTATTCAGATCTGGACCAATTTCGAAATATGCATGAGAGGACTTACCGGAATTGTTATATGTTGTTCCCGGCCTCATTTAAACTTGCCTTGATGTGTTGCTCTTGTTTGCATCATCTCTTGCCATGAGTAGCTTCATGTAGCTTTGTCATGCATCATGCTTGTTGTGCATCATATCTTGTTCTATTGTGGTGTGTTTACCATGTTGTGTGCTTCTTCTCGATAGTTCCCGTATCGTTGCGATCGTGAGGATTCGTTCGTCTACGCTTGGTTCGTCTTCGTGGCTTCATCTTCTTCATGGACTCGTTCTTCTTCCTTGCGGGATTTCAGGCAAGATGACCGCTACCCTGGATCTCACTACTATCATTGCTATGCTAGTTGCTTCGTTCGATCGCTTTGCTGCGCCACCTATCACCTGTTTATCAAGCCTCCCATATTGACATGAACCTCTAACCTTTGACACCTTTCCTATGCAAACCGTTGTTTGGCTATGTTACCGCTTTGCTCAGCCCTCTTATAGCGTTGTTAGTTGCAGGTGAAGTTGAAGATTGCTCCATGGTGAACAGGATTTTGGTTGGGATATCACAATATCTCTTATATTATTAATGCATCTATATACTTGGTAAAGGGTGGAAGACTCGGCATTTTGCCTGGTGTTTTGTTCCACTCTTGCCACCCTAGTTTCCATCATACCGGTGTTATGTTCCCGGATTTTGCATTCCTTACGCGGTCGGGTGATTTATGGGACCCCCTTGACAGTTCGCTTTGAATAAAAGTCCTCCAGCAAGGCCCAACCTTGGTTTTACCATTTGCCTCACCACCACCTATACCCTTCCCTTGGGTCGGCCAACCCAAGGGTCATCTTTATTTTAGCCCCCCCGGGCCAGTGCTTGTCTAAGTGTTGGTCCGAACTGAGCAGCCTACGGGGCCACCTCGGGGCAACTCGAGGGCTGGTTTTACTCGTAGCTTGACTTATCCGGTGTTGCCCTGAGAACAAGATATGTGCAGCTCCTATCGGGATTGTCGGTGCATCGGGCGGCTTTGCTGGTCTTGTTTTACCATTGTCGAAATGTCTTGTAAACCGGGATTCCGAGTCTGATCGGGTCTTCCTGGGAGAAGGTATATCCTTCGTTGATCGCAAGAGCTTATCATGGGCTAAGTTGGGACACCCCTGCAGGGTATAATCTTTCGAAAGCCGTGCCTGCGGTTATAGGCAGATGGGAATTTGTTAATGTCCGGTTGTAGATAACTTGACACCAGATCCGAATTAAAACGCATCAACAGCGTGTGTAGCCGTGATGGTCTCTTTTCGGTGGAGTCCAAAAAGTGAACATGGTTTCTGGGTTATGTTTGACATAAGTAGGAGTTCAGGATCACTTCTTGATCATTGTTATCTTCACGACCGTTCCGCTTGCTCTCTTCTCGCTCTTATTTGTGTATGTTAGCCACCATATCATGCTTAGTCACTGCTGCAGCCTCACCTCTTTACCCCTTCCTTTCCCTTTAAGCTTTGCTAGTCTTGATACCCATGGTAATGGGATTGCTGAGTCCTCGTGGCTCACAGATTACTACAATAACCGTTGCAGGTACAGGTTATGCGATGATCATGACGCGAGAGCGATGCTTGCTTGCGTTGAGTTCTTCTGCTTCGTCTTCGATCAGGGGATAGGTTCCAGGTCGGCAGCCTGGGCTAGCAGGGTGGATGTCGTTTGAGTTTCTGTTTGTGATTCATCCGTAGTCGGATGTTGATCTTATGTATTGTGATGTTGTATTCGTGTGGCATTGTATGCCTCTTGTATGTATACCCATCTATTATGTAATGTTGATGTAATGATATCCACCTTGCAAAAGCGTTTCAATATGCGGGTCTATCCTTGGTGGGACCTTCGAGTTTCTTTTGGATAGGGTCGCATATTGGGCATGACAACGCCACACGGCACCCTATCCAGGTGAGTTCTCATGCTGCCACCGGGTTCGGTTCTTCCCAATGTATTCATGGGGAATCCTTAAGTGATTGTGTATATTTATTCAGGATTATGTGGAGACAGCGGAGCGGATTGACTGTCCGGCTCCGCTACCAGAAAGCCCAGCTAATGATCTTCTGACGAAGATGCTGGTCCTGGAGCCCTATAAGGGGCCGGAGAAGAAGGCCGATAAGAAGGCCCCAGGGACCCGAAAGGGTCTCCGATGTAAGCCTGTGCAAGACTCGTCCAAAGACGACGAGGCGCACTCCTCCCTCGAAGGGGAAGAAGAAGAAGAGGAGGCCGCCCCATCCGGAAAGGATGGGGGGCCGGAGACGGCGGACCAGGGGACCAGGAGAGGCCCCTGTCGCAAGGCCGTCATACCCTTGTCATCTGATGACGATGGGGCAGATTCTCCCACGGAAGCGGGGGAAAACAAGAAGAAACTCCACCTCCCCATACTGGGGGGAGAAAAAGAGGAAGGTCGCCCCGGCGGGGGAGACTAGGACGTCCAAGAAGGGAAAGGTGTCCCTTCCGAACTACTCCGCCACCACCGCCGATAGCAAGGAAGGGTGGCTGCCCAGGGAGAAGCCCCTAGTGCGATCGTAAGTATCCGCACTCCATCGTAATGTTACTTCATAGTTTTGTTATAACGCCGAACTTGTACGCAGTCCTGCCAGGGCCCATCCCGAGGTGTCGTCTTCGGATGGGTCCTTGAGTGAGTCAGTAATGAACTCACTCCCGACGGCCACTTCTCCTCGGCCTGCGGACGACACGGAGATGTTATCCCAAAGGCTCCCCGAGCGGGAGGAGGTGGATCTGGAGGCGCCCCAAGGCGGCATTCCAAACATCCGACATGCGGGGTTCAAGGTCCCCGCGGATTGTGTTGGTGAGAGCCGCAGTAAGCCGGACTCTCAGCCGTACACCATTCCGGAACACCTGTGGTTCCGGACTCAGGCGGACAACCCCTCGTTAAGGAGGGAGAGCCGTCTGTGCCGAGTACTTCCGCTACGCTCGAGGCGTCGGATCATCTGCTGGAAGCGCTTCGCGGCGCTTCCATAGATGAAGAGCACCATACCCTCATGAGTGTGGTGATTCAGAAGGTTTCGTCCACCAAGAGCGGACTAACCGAAGCCTGCACCAGCCTCCTAACATGTTTTGAGGTAAGTAGTAAAAGTGTGTGAAATTACCACCCGATCGATACCCGATAGTCTGTTTGGTGTTCGGAAGGAAAAACCAAACGGAGGGTCAATTATAATCCGCAGGAGTCTAACAATAAGTTTGAATGTAAATAAACAGGCTGTGCTGCTGGCCGCTGCTGTTCGTAGGGCCGAAATCGCCAGCCTAAAGAAGGACTTGGAGCGGGCACAGGGAGAGCTCGGCCTCACGAGGAGGCAGCTCGAGGAGAGCAAAGGTGAATGATTCCCCTCTCTCATATAGTAAAGTATAAATAAAATTGGTTATTCTAACGATGAGGCGTCGTGATTTGGTAACAGAGGCCACCACCGAAGTGGCGTCTCTTAAGAAAGCGTTGTCCGAGGACAAACATAAGGCGGCCTTGGAACGCGAGGAGCGCAATAAGCAAGAAGCCCGAGTGGGCAAGGTACAAGAAGAGCTCCAGGAGCTCGGCAAAAGGTTCGAGTCCATGGAGCATGAGCTTAAAGCAAAAGAGGTCGAGCTTGCGAAGGCCCTTACAAGTATAAAAGACGCCAAGGCAAAAGCCAAGAGGGCACAACAGGAAATCCAGGAGGCCAAAAAGATCGCGGCGGGTAAGAAATTCTTTATGCAAAGCAAACATGTGGAGGAGGCGTTTCTTCTACTTACACGAGTCCAGAGCCCTCCAGGGCCTTTCGCAGATCTGCCACACAGCGCATCAGACGCCATGGAGTTCTACTGTGCTCAGGAGGGCAGCTCAACGGAGAAGCTGTTCTGGTCCCAGTATGTTGGGGCCGAACATCCAACGTCTCTGAGTGACCAACTAAAGCAGTTGGTCGAACTCCACAGGGCGGCCGAAGTGGCTATGAAGGATTTCATAGTCCGGATGTGGCCTGGTGAGCTCCTGCCCACCAGCTACTTCGGCATGATCAAGCGGATGGTGAATACCTGTCCGCGACTGGAAGTCATCAAGCGATCCGTTTGCATTGAGGGTGCCCACCGGGCCCTTGCCCGTGCGAAGGTGCATTGGGGCAAGTTGGATGCGGAGAAGCTGGTGAAGGACGGGCCGCCAGAGGGCAAGCCGCATCGCGTTCCCGAGAAGTATTATGATGGTGTTATGAAGGGTGCTCGCCTCGTGGCCGATGAATGTACCAAGGACATAATTTTTGAATGAATTCACTTCTATCATGTTTGTAATTTAAAGACGAAGTTACTTGCGCTAAGTAGTGCTTTTGTTATTTAAAATATTACCTTCTGTGCGGCTGTTTATCAAATTCTGAAAGTAGGCCAGTCGTCGGCTTCCACCACCATGTAACTAGTACTGGGGTGTTCGTGGATAACCCGGACACTCTTTATCCAAATGTTTGGTCCCTTAAGGAGGTGTCCAGCGTAGCGAACAAGGCAATCGGACTATGCGGCTTTGTAACCTTCACTTAGCCATAGAAGTCTACAATTTTAAATTTCGGCGAAGCCCCTAGAATCCGGAAGACTGAATTGGGGCACTATACACGCCTAGATCGGACGAAGCCGAATTATCGCCTAAAGCGGAAAATCTTTAAGGATTTTAAGACCTCTCGAACAGCGACCAGCTCTCGCCACATCATGCCGGTTAGTTTTCGGCTTTCTCTACTGAGGTGCTCGTCCGGCAGAACCAGGGCACAATCGCAGTAGTTCTCCCTGCGCTACCTTAGCCGATATAACGGAATGTAAGGCACCAAAACAAGGGAGCCGGGCTATCCCAACTGTAGACCCAAGACATAATTCGGAGCTGATGCATATAATGCTATAAGTTTGGGGTGCCGCACTGTTGAAAGTGTTTGGACTTGTCGTGTCGTATTGTGGGGCGCCATAAGAAGCCCCTGGCAAACTCAACGTACCAAAGTGCAGGGATGCAATATTAAAAGACATTTGTAAGACAAAATTGCTCAAATAAGAGTAATAAGTTGATGTTGTATATGATATCCCATTGATGAATAATATGTTTAGGCATATGTTTACAATGAATGCATTAAGCGGAGATAAATAGGATTATTTGACATATCCTATCTAGAGGCAGGCTACGTACAGATAGATAAAGCAGGTATAACGATAGTAAATAGATTACACCTGGGTATTTCCTTCCGTGCGCAAAGCATGTTGCCTCCTTGGTTTTCTCTCCTATGTAAGTCCGACAATCCAGCTCTTCTGGAGAAGCTGCACTAAAGCAATGTCCTTAAAGGTAAAAGGAAAGGTTACGAGGCAATACCGTACTGTTGACTGAGCCACTGCTACGCCTCCACCTGTGCCCATGGTATTTTGAGTGCGTAATTGTGTACGCGTGGCCAGAATGCTGCTTTGATGGGATTTGAGCGGAGGCCGTACTACTAATCATGCTCTTGGCGTGCCTACTGATCCTGTTGCGGGGTGTTCCGCCCTCGCTTGACGGAGCTTGAGGTTGTCGTCGCCGGATTGGTGGTTTGCCGGAGGAGGACGCATTGTACTTATGCCGAAAGGGCTACAGTGTGCTCTTCTGTACGGAGAGAGCGGTCCGTATTTCCATTGACTGTTATGACCCCACGCAGGCCTGGCATCTTGAGCTTGAGGTAGGCATAGTGTGGTACTGCATTGAATCTAGCGAATGCGGTCCGTCCGAGCAGTGCGTGGTAACCACTGCGGAAGGGGACGATATCGAAGATTAGCTCTTCGCTTCGGAAGTTATTCGGAGCTCCGAAGACCACTTCCAATGTTATAGAGCCCGTACAACGGGCCTCTACTCCTGGAATTACACCTTTAAAGGTGGTTTTGGTGGGCTTAATCCTTGAAGGATCGATGCCCATTTTGCGCACTGTGTCCTAGTAAAGCAGGTTCAGGCTGCTGCCGCCGTCCATAAGGACTCGCGTGAGGTGGAATCCGTTGATGATTGGGTCTAAGACCAATGCGGCCGAGCCGCCATGACGGATGCTAGTAGAATGATCCCTATGATCAAAGGTGATTGGACAAGCTGACCATGGGTTGAATTTGGGACAACTGGCTCCATCGCGTAGACGTCCCGTAGTGCTCGCTTCTGTTCCCGCTTGGGGATGTGGGTGGCGTAGATCATGTTGACCGTTTTCACCTGGGGGGAAATTTCTTCTGTCCCCCCATGTTCGAACGCCGGGGCTCCTCGTCATCGTCGCTATGCAGCCCCTTGTCCTTGTTTTCGGTGTTTATCTTGCCGGCCTATTTAAATACCCAGCAGTCTCTATTGGTGTGGTTGGCTGGCTTGTCCGGGGTGCCATGAATTTGGCACGAGCGCTCCTGTATACTATCTAGACTGGACGGTCCCTGATTGTTTCTCTTGAATGGCTTCTTCCGCTGACCGGATTTGGATCCGCTGAATCCGGCATTGACCGTCGTGTCTTCGATGTTGTCGCCGTTGTTCCGTCGCTTGTGTCTGTTGCGCCGTAGCTTGCATTATTGTCACGGACATCTGACGTGCCAGAATGTGGCGTAGTGCTGCTGCGAGCCAACCAACTGTCCTCGCCCGCGCAAAAGCGGGTCATGAGTGTCATGAGAGCTGCCATAGACTTGGGTTTCTCTTGGCCTAGGTGTCGGGCGAGCCACTCGTCATGGATATTATGCTTGAAGGCCGCCAGGGCTTCGGCGTCCGGACAGTCGACTATTTGGTTCTTTTTAGTTAGGAACCGAGTCCAGAATTTCCTGGTTGATTCTCCGGGCTGTTGAGTAATGTGGCTCAAGTCATTGGCATTCGGAGGTCGCACATATGTGCCTTGGAAGTTGTCAAGAAATGCATCTTCCAGGTTTTCCCAACTGCCAATGGAATTTGCGGGCAGGCTATTTAGCCAATGCCGGGCGGGTCCTTTGAGCTTAAGGGGAAGATACTTGATGGCATGTAGATCATCTCCGTGGGCCATGTGAATGTGGAGAAGGAAATCGTTGATCCATACCGCGGGGTCTGTTGTTCCATCGTATGATTCGATGTTGACGGGTTTGAACCCTTCTGGGAATTCATGATCCATTACTTCATCAGTGAAGCGGAGGGGGTGTGCGGTGCCTCTATGCCGGGCTATGTCGCGACGCAGTCCGGCTGCGTCTGACTGGTTATATTCGGCCCGGTCGGATTTGCTGTTAGTGTATCCGGTATGACGGTCATCGTCATGTGTTGCGGCACGCCCCCGGGATCCGTAGATCAATCTTGGTTGTCCTGCGGCATTATCCAGTTTATCGTGCAGGTCATGAGTATTGCCCCGGGCCGTAGTAAACTGGCCCGGGGGTGCGGGCTGGTATTCGGGCTGATATGTCGTTTATCCCGACCTCGAGGCGGTCGGTCAGCCGTGTGGCGCTCGAGTCCATATTCCTCGGTTGCCAGGACTTCTGTCCATCTATCTGTGAGCAGGTCTTGATCAGCTTGAAGTTGCTGCTGCTTCTTGTTCAGGCTTCTCGCAGTGGCAATAAGCCGGCGCTTGAAGCGCTCCTGCTCCGCGGGGTCCTCGGGCACGCCGAACTCGTCGTCGCCGAGGCTAAACTTGTCTTCGGAGGAAGGCATGTAGTTGTCCTCCTCCGGATACCCGTCCGTCGCCTGTTCATCTGGGTTGTCATGCCCATCTTCCTGTTTGGCCTGCTCGAAGGCGGCCTGTTCGGGGTTGTATTCATCGTCGGCACCATCCGAATTGTTTTCGTCTCTGGTGCCGGTATTGCCTTGGCGGGGCTTGGAGCAGCGCGGGCGACGCCCATGCTTTGCTTTCTTCTTGAAGGGGTTATCCTCCGTTGCCTCATCGCCATTGGTTTCTTTCGGAGTGTCCACCATGTATATATCATATGAAGAGGTGGTTGTCCACCGCCCTGTGAGCGGTGGCTCCTATACATCTCCAACATCGTCGTCCATACCATCGATGTCTTCGAAGTCGAAGTCAAGCACGTCGGTTAAATCATCGATCATGGCAATAAAGTGGGTGGTGGGTGGGCAGCGAATTCCTTCGTCGCCTGCTTCCCACTCAAGCCAGACATAGTTCGGCCCAGAGTCTCCTGGCAAAGAAAGAGATTTTAATGAGTTCAGCATGTCGCCAAAGGGCGAGTGCTGAGAGATGTCCGCAGCGGTAAACTCCATTACCGGAGCCCAACCTGGCTCGGCTAGCTCGAGAGTGTGCGGACCAGGACCAACGACCGGATACGAGTCCGGGGGCCCGGGGATACAGGCCTCCACAAAGATGCGACCTGTGCTCGGCTCCACGGCCGATGAGCGTGCGGCCTGCAAGGCGGGGTCCACCCCTCCGTCCTTGGGCAATGTAATCTACTCCGGATTTAGATCCGGGGCTGCTGCAGGGATGATGTCATGAGCACTGTCCGACAGCAGGTCTAAGCCGCGCTCATCGTGACTGTCCGGCGCTCCTAGCACAGGCCCAAACCCGTCGAAGATCAAGTCTCCGCGAATGTCCGCCATGTAGTTCAAGTTTCTGAACCTGATCTGGTGGCCAGGGGCATAGCTGTCGATCTGCTCCAGATGACCAAGCGAATTGGCCCGCAGTGCGAAGCTGCAGAACACAAAGATCTATCCGGGGAGAAAAGTCTCGCCCTGGACCGTGTTGTTGACGATTGAAGATGCCATCAAGCCTCGAAGCGACAACATAGAGGAACTCTCAATGAAAGCACCAATGTCGGTGTCAAATTCGGCGGATCTCGGGTAGGGGGTCCCGATTTGTGTGTCTTAGGCTGATGGTAACAGGAAGCAAGGGAGACAACGTTTACCCAGGTTCGGGCCGTCTCGATGGAGGTAAAACCCTACTTCCTGCTTGATTAATATTGAAGATATGAGTAGTACAAGAGTAGATCTACCACGAGATCGTAGAGGCTAAACCCTAAGATCTAGCCTATGATGGTATGATTATAATTGTGATCGGCCTTCTAAGGACCATCCTCTCCGGTTTATATAGACACCGGAGAGGGCTAGGGTTTACATGGAGTCGGTTACAAGGAAGGAAATATAATATCCGGATCGCCAAGCTTGTCTTCCACGCAAAGGAGAGTCCCATCCGGACACGGGCCAAAGTCTTGAGTCTTGTATCTTCACGCTTCAATAGTCTGGACGATGTATACAGTCCGGCTGTCCGGATACCCCCTAATCGAGGACTCCCTCAACTGGCTCCATCGCATAGACGTCCCTGAGCACGCGCTTGCGCTCCCTCTTGGGGATATGGGTAGCGTATATCATGTTCACCGTTTTAACTTGGGGGGGGGGGGACTTCTTCTGTCCCCTGTATTCGGTGCTCGGGGCTCCTCGTCATCGTCCTTGTTTTGCGACCCCTTCTCCTTGTTATCGGCATTTAACTTGCCAGCCTGTTTAAAAACCCAACAGTCTCTGTTGGTATGATTGGCTAGTTTATCAGGAGTGTCGTGGATTTGACATGGACGATCGAGTATGCTGTCCAAGCTGGACGAGCCCGGATTGTTTCTTTTATATGGCTTCTTCTGCTGACCGGATTTAGAGCCAATGAATCCGGCGTTGACCGTCGTGTCCTCGGTGTTGTCGCTGTTGCTTCGACGCTTGTGTCTGTTACATCGGGGCTTGCCGTTGCTATTTCTCGCTTCAGAAGTGCCAGGTTCACTCGGGTTCTTATAGCTACGGGCTAGCCAGTTATCCTCGCTCGCGCAGAAGCGGGTCATAAGCGTCATAAGGGCTGTCATAGACTTCGGCTTTTCTTGGCCGAGGTGTCGGGCGAGCCATTCGTCACGGATTCTATGTTTAAAGGACGCTAGGGCTTCGGCATCCGGACAGTCGACGATCTGGTTCTTTTTAGTTAAGATCCTAATCCAAAATTTCCTGGCTGACTCTCCGGGCTGTTGAACTATGTGACTTAAGTCATCGGCATCCGGAGGTCAGACATATGTACCCTGGAAGTTGTCGAGGAAGGCGTCTTCCAAGTCTTCCCAGCTGCCAATTGAGTTTTCAGGCAAACTGTTTAACCAGTGCCTGAAAGCACAAGTGCTCCCTAGGTGGTTTTGGTAATTAATGTCAACATATCTCTTGTTGGACTAACACTTTTATCTAGTCTATTTCAGACAAGTTCAACAATGAAGTGGCATGGACTAAAGGATGTGGAACTCCTTCAAGATGCTAAGGACAAGGGATTGGCTAAAGCTTCAAGCTCAAGACTCTACATTTTATATTTCAGTGATCCAAGATCACATTGAGTCTATAGGAAAAGCCAATACTATCAAGGAGGGATGAGGTGTTGCTTAATGAGCCTCTTGCTTCATGTGCTTAGTGATATGCTCCAAAACCCTCAACTACTATCTCACATCCTCATATGACCTAAACCTAAAGCCAAAATCGGCCACACCGATTCTTTCTATCCGGCGCCACCGAGTTCAGATGTCATAGCCACTGCCATAAACCCTAGGCAAATCGGTCTCACCGATACGGATCTCGGTCTCACCGAGATGGGATTGTAATCTCTCTGTGTATGTCCATTGTCAAAATCGGTCTTACCGAGTTTGAGAAATCGGTACTACCGAGATTACAATGCAAACTCTCTGGTTAACTTATTACCAAAATCGGTCCCACCGAGTTTGAGTAATCGGTCCCACTGAGTTTTCCTGACCAACTCTCTGGTTAGCTAATTACCAAAATCGGTCTCACCGAGTTTGTGTAATGGGTCTCACCAAGATTACGTTATGCCCTAACCCTAACCATGTCGGTCCTACCGAGTTGCATTTCGGTCCCACTGAAAATCCTAACGGTCACTAGGTTTACTAAATCGGTCTGACCGAGTTTGTTGATTCGGTCCCACCGAGATTGGTAAACTGTGTGTAACGGTTAGATTTTGTGTGGAGGCTATATATACCCCTCCACCTCCTCTTCATTCGTGGAGAGAGCCATCAGAACAAACCTACACTTCCAACTTACTATTTCTGAGAGAGAACTACCTACTCATGTGTTGAGGCCAAGATATTCCATTCCTACCATATGAATCTTGATCTGTAGCCTTCCCCAAGTTGCTTTCCACTCAAATCTTCTATCCACCAGATCCAAATCCTATGAGAGAGAGTTGAGTGTTGGGGAGACTATCATTTGAAGCACAAGAGCAAGGAGTTCATCATCAACGCACCATTTGTTACTTCTTGGAGAGTGGTGTCTCCTAGATTGGCTAGGTGTCACTTGGGAGCCTCCGATAAAGATTGTGGAGTTGAACCAAGGAGTTTGTAAGGGCAAGGAGATCGCCTACTTCGTGAAAATCTACCGCTAGTAAGGCAAGTCCTTCATGGGCGACGGCCATGGTGGGATAGACAAGGTTGCTTCTTCGTGGACCCTTCTTGGGTGGAGCCCTCCGTGGACTCGCGCAACCATCACCCTTTGTGGGTTGAAGTCTCCATCAACGTGGATGTACGATAGCACCACCTATCGGAACCACGCGAAAAACATCCGTGTCTCCAATTGCGTTTGAATCCTCCAAAACCCTTCCCTTTACATTCTTGCAAGTTGCATGCTTTACTTTCTGCTGCTCATATACTCTTTGCATGCTTGCTTGCTATGTGTTGTGAATGTTAAACTTGTGCCTAAACTCCACTTAAACTTAAATTTGCTAAAAACTGCAACTTTGGTACTTAGTGTCTAATCACCCCCCCCCCTCTAGTCACCTCTTCTCAAGGTCCTACAAGTGGTATCAGAGCATTGGTCTCCATTGCCTTAGTTTAATCACCATTGGAGGAAGATGGATGAGTCTACTTTTGGGAGTCTTAGACATAGAGTGCCTATTCTTGATAGAGAGTACTTTCATGAGTGGAAAAATGAGATGCTTGTAATTTTCAATCAATATAACTTGAACAAGTACATTGCTAGTCCTTGTGCACCTTATGTTGATCCTATGCATCCTACCCTTGATGAGTCGATTGACATGATTAGAAATGTTAGAACTGTTAATCTTATCACTAGAGGCTTGCCTAGAAACTTGATTATAAAACTGCCTACTCTTGAGTGTGCTGACACTATATGGAAATTTCTTGAGGAACGGTTTCCTGATTATTCTTTGAAAAATCTTGATGAAATTCTTCATAAGTCTATTGCCTTGACTAAGATGAATTCCAATGATCCTATGTTTGGTGATCGTCTATTTGAACTTACTAATCTTATGCGTGGCAAAGGAAATGTTGGAATTATTAGCGATATTATTTCCGAAGCTACTAGAATTCATAAGCAAGACTATTGTCAAACTCATACTAATGAATCACCCTCTCTAGGAATTGATCCACCACATGACGATGTTGAACATGGATACTATGATGAGGATGATGATGATGACTTTGATCTTGATGATGCAATGAGACATTTTGGTCTTATGGCAAATCTTCGGGGATATATGGCAGGAGGAAAGGAATGGGTCCTTGACAGTGGATGTACCGATCACATGACCAAAGATAAAGACATGTTTCGTGAGCTTGCTGAAAATGGTAGTCCTCAAAAGTATGTCACTTTCGGTGACAACTCAAAGGGTAAGGTGGTTGGCCTCGGTAAGGTGGCCATATCACATGACAGCTCCATTCAGAATGTTATGCTCGTTGAATCTCTTGGCTACAACTTACTTTCAGTATCTAGACTTGTTGATTTCGGTTTCAATGTCCTATTTACTGAAGTAGATTGCCAAGTATTCTGTCGAGACAATCATAAAATGGTCTTTACCGGCATACGTAGAGGTGATCTATACATTGTTGATTTCACTAAAAAGGCTCAACCTAAAACTTGCTTCATTGCTAAATCCTCAAAAGGTTGGTTATGGCATAGACGACTAGGTCACGTTGGCATGAGAAACCTTGACAAGCTTATTAAAGGGAATCATATCCTTGGTGTTAACGATGTCATTTTTGATAAGGATAGACTTTGCAGTGCTTGTCAAGCAGGTAAACAGGTTGGAGGAAGGCATCCCGTGAAGAACATCATGACCACAAGGAGGCCACTTGAGCTACTTCACATGGATCTTTTTGGTCCCAACTCTTACAAGAGTCTCGGTGGAAATTCTTTTGGTCTAGTTATAGTTGATGATTTTTCAAGATTTACGTGGGTGTTCTTTCTCGATGATAAATCGCAGGTCCAAAAGATCTTCAAAAACTTTGCTAGGAAGGCCCAAAATTAGTTTGAAGTGAAGATCAAGAAGGTTCGCAGCGACAATGGAACAGAGTTCAAGAACGCAAATGTGGACACCTTTCTTGACGAAGAAGGGATTTCACACGAGTTCTCGGCTACGTACACACCTCAACAAAATAGAGTTGTTGAGAGGAAGAACCGGACGCTCATTGAAATGGCGAGAACGATGCTTGATGAGTACAAGACACCGAAGCACTTTTGGGCAGAAGCGGTTGAGACAGCTTGTCATGCAACAAATCGCTTGTATCTTCACAAGCTACTCGGCAAGACGGCATACGAGCTCCTCACCGGTAACAAACCCCAAGTTGGATACTTTTGAGTATTCAGCTCAAAGTGCTACATTCTTGATAAGCATCGTCGTTCTAAATTTTCTTCTAAGTCTCATGAAGGTTTCCTACTAGGTTATGGCTCAAACTCTCACACATACCGTGTCTACAACAATTTCACCCGAAAGGTTGAAGAGACGGTAGATGTGAAGTTTGATGAATCTAACGGCTCACAAGTAGAGCAATTGCCAATTAATGTAGGAGACAAAGATCCTTCAGAAGCAATCCAAGACTTGTCTATTGGCAGGGTTCGTCCAACGGAGGTGAAGGAGAGTACCTCGTCCGTCCAAGTGGAAGCTTCTACTTCACGACAAGGTGAACCAAGAGTTGATACGGAAGCATCCACAAGTGGGACACACCAAGATGAAGAAAACGAGGAAGTGCATCAAGAATGTCAACAACCTCCTTCTCCACCACGACAAGAGAACGACAATGCCAACAATGAAGATCAAGAAGAAGAAGAAGAAGAAGAAGAAGATGATGATGATGATGAAGAAGATGTTCAACCAAGAACCAAGCAAAAGCTTTCACGAGTTCGAGCAAGAATTGCTAAAGACCATCCCGTCGAGCAAATCTACAATAATATTCAAACCGGGAGAATCACTCGCTCTAAAACTCATTTAGCTAACTTTTGTGAAAACTATTCTTTCATCTCTAGCATTGAACCTATGAAGGTCGAATAAGCATTGGAAGATCCGGATTGGATAAATGCTATGCATGAAGAGCTACACAACTTTGAGAGAAACCAAGTTTGGACATTGGTTGAGAAGCCCGACAACAACCACAACATCATCGGTACCAAATGGGTGTTTCGCAACAAGCAAGATGAAGATGGACAAGTAGTTCGCAACAAAGCACGTCTCGTCGCCCAAGGCTACACACAAGTCGAAGGTATGGACTATGGTGAGACTTATGCTCCCGTTGCTAGACTTGAGTCTATTCGCATCTTACTTGCCTATACTAATCACCATGATATCACATTGTACCAAATGGACATTAAAAGTGCTTTTCTAAATGGTGAACTAGAGGAGGAAGTTTATGTTAAACAACCTCCCGGCTTTATCAATCCTAAGAAACCAAATCATGTTTACAAACTTCACAAAGCTCTTTATGGTCTTAAACAAGCTCCTAGAGCTTGGTACAAATGCTTAACGAAGTTTCTTCTTGGAAAGGGATTTGAAATTGGGAAAATTGATTCTACTCTTTTTACTAAAAGGGTTAATGGAGAATTATTTGTATGCCAAATTTATGTTGATGATATCATATTTGGGTCAACTAACCCTCATTTTAGTGAGAAGTTTGGAAACCTAATGTTGGAGAAGTTTGAGATGTCAATGATGAGTGAACTCAAATTCTTTATTGGGTTGCAAATCAAGCAAACTAAGGAAGGTACTTTTGTCTCTCAAACGAAGTACACTAAGGACTTATTCAATAAGTTCAATATGCAAGAGTGCAAAGGTATGTCTACACCCATGCCTACTAGTGGACATCTTGATTTGACCAAAGATGGTGAACCAGTTGATCAAAAGGTTTATCGCTCTATGATTGGTTCATTGTTATACCTATGTGCTTCACGTCCCGATATTATGCTAAGTGTGTGCATGTGTGCAAGATATCAAGCTGCTCCTAAAGAATGTCATCTTAAGGCTGTGAAAAGGATAGTGAGATACTTAATACATACACCAAATTTTGGCATTTGGTATCCTAAGAGGGCCTCTTTCGATCTTGTTGGCTACTCTGACTCAGACTATGCCGGAAACAAGGTTGATAGAAAGTCCACTTCGGGTACTTGTCAATTTCTTGGTAGATCTCTTGTGTCTTGGTCCTCCAAGAAACAAAACTCGGTATCCTTATCTACCGCCGAAGCAGAGTACATTGCCGCTGGTTCATGTTGTGCTCAATTACTTTGGATGACCCAAACTCTTAAAGATTATGGGATATATGTGAAATATGTTCCATTGCTTTGTGACAATGAAAGTGCTATCAAAATTGGACATAATCCTGTGCAACATTCTCGAACTAAGCATATTGAAGTTCGTCATCATTTCATTCGAGATCATGTTGCTAAGGGTGACATTGATCTTAAGCATGTTCGCACCGAAAAGCAATTAGCAGATATATTCACTAAACCTCTTGATGAGAAAGTGTTTTGCAGGTTGAGAGGAGAATTGAACATCATTGATGCTTCAAACTTGGAGTAGAAACTCCATTGGATATATGCAAGGCATGAGCTTATGACTAATCCTTGATATTTCTCTTATGATGAAAATCTTATATCTTGGACATATTTTGCTTCTTGCATCTTATCTAACCCATGTAGGTACTTGGTTGAGTCAAATTCAATGAGATTGTAACCTACTCACATCTTGAGCAATCTCTACATCACCAAGTCTCTATACAAAGGTGGTTGAATACAAGGAAGCACGAAACCATTCAAACATATCCTTTGACAAATTCTATGTTGAGCTTCATGATTGTCATTTTTGGATACACAAGTGCTTTTCCCTGCAAGAACTAACCCATGTAGGTAGATGGACTCAAATTCCAAGTGGTGCTCCCAACTCTTGATGAGTTACATCAACCTTGAGCAACTCACACAAGTTCAACTACATGATCAACACCACCAACCAAGGTATGTTATTCCATCTTAGAGAAGCTTTACTCCGAGTCATGAGCTAAAGCAACTCGACAAGATGTGAATACATCAAGATGCTTAAACGAAAAATGGTAACCCCATTTTGAGCTTAAACGATGAGTATGACCTATGATCAAGTGATCTCACTTGACTCCTAAGTCAATATACTCTAACATAGGTGACTTTGTCACCGACCATCTCTAGATGAAGTTCTCTTGTGTTCTTTTCTGTGTTTTTGCATTTGTCTCATGCATATTTGTTTCCCCTTTCAAAAAAAACTTCATCTAGATTTCTTTCTTTCTTTTCTCGTTGTTTGCTCTGCATTTTATGCATCCAATTCATTGCATATCATATAGATAATTCCTTGCAAATCTTGGTGAGATCCTATTAGTCTATTGAGCTGAGGTGACAAGTGTTTTCTCTGCGATGAACTCGGTTCCACCGATAAGTTATTTTCGGTCCAACCGAATTCTTTCGGTACAACCGATGCATACAACTCGGTGCCACCGATTTCACCACAGGAAAAACAGTGTGCCACTTATTCTGTGTTTTGTCTGTTCCAGCTCCACTCAATGAATCTTGACCTCTACAAGCATCACATTTTTATAAATGCTTTGTGCTGTGACTCAAGGATCAAACCCATTCACGACAAATTCCAGAAGCCCTTCTTGGAAATTGATGTCAAAGGGGGAGAGAGAGATCACATCAAAGCTTATCATTTAGAGAGAGATCACATCAGAGAATATCACTTCCACAGGGGGAGAGAGAGATCTCCAGGGGGAGAAAATACTCAAGTAGAAAGTATTTCTCAAGGATCCCATATGCTTGGTGTTCAAGAGGAGAGATGCCACATGTCTTGCTGAGGGGAAAGACATGTTCATATGTGCTTATTTGCATTAGTTTGCACTAGCTCTGTTCATTCAGATTCTTTCATCTCTGATTTTCTATTCCCTATCTTCTCCCAGTATCCCATGCTAGATTCTGGGGGAGCAAGACATCTAAGGGAAAGGGAAATAAATTATTTAAATTCATTGCATATCTTTACTCTTGGGGACATGTCTAATCCAATGTGGTACTTAGTACTCACTCTCTTCATGTCATCCCAGTCTTGGTATTCTTGTGGTTTCTTCTGTTGCCCTGGTTAGTGGATGTACCTGTGTTATCTAACCTTGTTTGTGCAGGTTCATTCCATCCTAAGCCAACTCAAGACTACAAGGTAAGTATATGCATCATAATCATGTGTATGAGGAATTCTTGCTGATGTACATACTGTTTGCAAGAAGGACTCATGAGCATGGAGGTATTTTCTTTAATATTCTTTGCTCTGATGCATATGGCCAACATACATGTAACTCATTGCTTACTCTGCCATGGTTATGCTCTCACATGCTTCTATATTCTATATTTCACATGATTGCATACATGTAGGGGGAGCCTATGCTTGTTACATGTCTTTCCAAAGCTTTACTTGCTATTCTTTATATCCTTATCTAAAGCTTTGATGTATGTTGTCGTCAATTACCAAAAAGGGGGAGATTGAAAGCACAAGTGCTCCCTAGGTGGTTTTGGTAATTAATGTCAACATATCTCTTGTTGGACTAACACTCTTATCTAGTCTATTTCAGACAAGTTCAACAATGAAGTGGCATGGACTAAAGGATGTGGAACTCCTTCAAGATGCTAAGGACAAGGGATTGGCTAAAGCTTCAAGCTCAAGACTCTACATTTTATATTTCAGTGATCCAAGATCACATTGAGTCTATAGGAAAAGCCAATACTATCAAGGAGGGA
The DNA here is from genome assembly GCF_018294505.1 of Triticum aestivum. Classification (NCBI taxonomy): domain Eukaryota; kingdom Viridiplantae; phylum Streptophyta; class Magnoliopsida; order Poales; family Poaceae; genus Triticum; species Triticum aestivum. The sequence continues at coordinate 613,082,620 of NC_057807.1, read as the reverse complement.
TGAGGTGTTGCTTAATGAGCCTCTTGCTTCATGTGCTTAGTGATATGATCCAAAACCCTCAACTACTTTCTCACATCCTCATATGACCTAAACCTAAAGCCAAAATCGTCCACACCGATTCTTTCTATCCGGCGCCACTGAGTTCAGATGTCATAGCCACTGCCACAAACCCTAGGCAAATCGGTCTCACCGATAGGGATCTCGGTCTCACCGAGATGGGATTGTAATCTCTCTGTGTATGTCCATTATCAAAATCGGTCTTACCGAGTTTGAGCAATCGGTACTACCGAGATTACAATGCAAACTCTCTGGTTAACTTATTACCAAAATCGGTCCCACCGAGTTTGAGTAATCGGTCCCACCGAGTTTGCCTGACCAACTCTCTGGTTAGCTAATTACCAAAATCGGTCTCACGGAGTTTGTGTAATCGGTCTCAACGAGGTTACGTTATGCCCTAACCCTAACCATGTCAGTCCTACCGAGTTGCATTTCGGTCCCACCGAAAATCCTAACGGTCACTAGGTTTACTAAATCGGTCTGACCGAGTTTGTTGATTCGGTCCCACCGAGATTGGTAGATTATGTGTAACGGTTAGATTTTGTGTGGAGGCTATATATACCCCTCCACCTCCTCTTCATTCGTGGAGAGAGCCATCAGAACAAACCTACACTTCCACCTTACTATTTTTGAGAGAGAACTACCTACTCATGTGTTGAGGCCAAGATATTCCATTCCTACCATATGAATCTTGATCTCTAGCCTTCCCCAAGTTGCTTTCCACTCAAATCTTCTTTCCACCAGATCCAAATCCTATGAGTGAGAGTTGAGTGTTGGGGAGACTATCATTTGAAGCACAAGAGCAAGGAGTTCATCATCAACGCACCATTTGTTACTTCTTGGAGAGTGGTGTCTCCTAGATTGGCTAGGTGTCACTTGGGAGCCTTCGGAAAAGATTGTGGAGTTGAACCAAGGAGTTTGTAAGGGCAAGGAGATCGCCTACTTCGTGAAGATCTACCGCTAGTGAGGCAAGTCCTTCGTGGGCAACGGCCATGGTGGGATAGACAAGGTTGCTTCTTCATGGACCCTTCTTGGGTGGAGCCCTCCGTGGACTCGCGCAACCGTTACCCTTCGTGGGTTGAAGTCTCCATCAACGTGGATGTACGATAGCACCACCTATCGGAACCACGCCAAAAACATCTGTGTCTCCAATTGTGTTTGAATCCTCCAAAACCCTTCCCTTTACATTCTTGCAAGTTGCATGCTTTACTTTCCGCTGCTCATATACTCTTTGCATGCTTGCTTGCTATGTGTTGTGAATGTTAAACTTGTGCCTAAACTCCACTTAAACTTAAATTTGCTAAAAACTGCAACTTTGGTACTTAGTGTCTAATCACCCCCCCCCCCTCTAGACACCTCTTCTCAAGGTCCTACAGTGCCGAGAAGGTCCCTTGAGTTTTAGCGGGAGGTATTTGATGGCGTGAAGATCATCACCGAGGGCCATATGAATATGGAGGAGAAAATCCTCAATCCATACCGCGGGGTCTGTTGTCCCATCATATGATTCGATGTTCACGAGTTTAAACCCTTTCGGGAATTCATGTTCCATTACTTTGTCAGTGAAGCAGAGGGGGTGTGCGGCGCCTCTATATCGGGAGAAGTCGGGACGTAGCTCGGATGGAGTTCGTCTGCGGTTTTCGGCCTGGGCGTGATTATGTTTGTCACGTCCGGCCGGATGGCCATCGTCGCGCATCGAGGCACGCCCCCGCGATCCATAGATCGATCTGGTATGACCTGTTTGTTTTCTGGGTCCTGCTGCAGGTCATATGTGTATCCCCGAGTTGTTGTGTCTCTGTTTTTACGGCGAGGTAGTGCGGGCTGGTGTTCGGCTTGAATTGCCGCTTTGTCCCGGCCACGTGGTGGTCGGTTAACCGTATTACGCGCTGGTAGGACGGGCTCCAGCGCCTCATCATCGAATTGGGGTAACAATTTGCATTTCGGGTAACTTTTGGTTGGGCGCTCGAGGTCGTATTCCTTGGCTGCCAGGACATTAGTCCATCTGTCATTGAGTAGATATTGATCAGCTTGAAGCTGCTGCTGCTTCTTTTTCAGGCTCCTTGCAGTGGCTATTAGCCGGCGCTTAAAGCGCTCCTGATCGACGGGCTCCTCAGGCATGATAAAGTCTTCGTTGTTGAGGCTCGCCTCATCCTCGGAAGGTGGAAGATAATTACTGTCCTCCGATTCTTCGTTAACGGCATGTTCATTAGGGCTGACTCGCCCATCCTCCCGTCCATCTTGTTCGGAAGTTGTCTCAACCGGGTCTTCGTTGTCTTCGGCATCATCCAGAGTATTATTTTCTCCTGTGCTGGTATTGCTGTTTTTTCCACGGCGTGGTTTAGAGCGGCGCTGCTGATGTCAGCGCTTTGGCTGTATCTCAGGAGGCTTATCCTTGACTGGATCCTTTTCATTGTCACCGTTGTTCTCTTTGGGTGTATCCACCATGTATACGTCATATGAGGAGGTGGTTGTCCAGCGCCCTGTAAGTGGTTGTTTTTGTGCCTGCTCCTCTCCGGCATCGTTGTCCATACCGTCGATGTCTTCGGAGCCGTAATCGAGCATGTCGGTTAAGTCTTCGACAGTGGCTATGAAGTGGGTGGTGGGTGGGAAGCGGAGTTCTCCATCATCAGCTTCCAATCCAAACCAGATATAGTTCGGCTGAGAGTCCCCTGATAAGGAGAGGGCATTTAATGAGTTTAGCACATTGCCTAAAGGTGAGTGCCGGGAGATGTTCGCGGAGCTAAATTCAACGATCGGCACCTGATCAGGTTCGATGGGCGCGGATGCACGCGGTTCGGAACCTATGGCCGAAGACGAATCCGAGGTTCTAGTAACACAGGCCCCGCTCAAGGTTAGATCTGTGTGCGGCTCTAACGCCTCTAAGTCTGGGGCTTCCGCAGCAGGGCTGAGCTTCCCGTCCTCGGACGGCGCAATCTGCTCCAGATCTAGGGCCAGAGCAGTTACAGGCGCTATCTCCTGGGCACGGTCCGATGACAGATTTAGGTCATGTTCATCGTGGTGATAGGGAGCGACTGCCATGGGCTCGAATTCGTCGAAGATCAAGTCTCCGCGGATATCGGCAACGTAATTCAAGCTTCCAAACCTGGCCTGATGGCCAGGGGCATAGCTGTCGATCTGCTCTACATGGCCAAGCAAGTTGGCCTGAAGTGCGAAGCTGCCGAATACGAAAATCTGTCTGGGGAGGAAAACCTCCCCCTGGACTGCATTGTTGTAGATGATTGACGGAGACATCAAACCTTTTGGTGACGACGCAGTGGAACTCTCAATGAAAGCACCAATGTCGGTGTCAAAACCGGCGGATCTCGGGTAGGGGGTCCTGAACTGTGCGTCTAGGGTCGATGGTAACAGGAGGCGGGGGACATGATGCTTACCCAGGTTCGGGCCCTCTCTATGGAGGTAATACCTTACTTCCTGCTTGATTGATCTTGATGAATATGAGTATTACAAGAGTTGATCTACCACGAGATCGTAATGGCTAAAACCCTAGAAGTCTAGCATGTATGATTATGATTGCCTCTACGGACTAAGCCCTCCGGTTTATATAGACACCGGATGGGACTAGGGTTGTACAAAGTCGGTTACAGAGAAAGGAACTTCATATTCGGGAGCCAATCTTGCCTTCCACGCCAAGGAGAGTCCCATCCGGACACGGGAGAGAGTCTTCTGTCTTGTATCTTCACGGCCCAACAGTCCGGCCCACGCTACATAGTCCGGTCGTCCGAGGACCCCTTAATCCAGGACTCCCTCACCACCCACCATAAGCAAATCATGAACATATTGCAAACCCTATAGCGGGGATCCCTCATGCTTGCGTGACACAGAGAGCACCATAGGACAACACCAATAATAAAACATGCAACTCAGATCAATCACAATCATCAATCAACCCATAGGACAAAACGGATCTACTCAAACATCATAGGATAGCCATACATCATTGGGAAATAATATATAGCGTTGAGCACCATGTTCAAGTAGAGATTACAGCAGGGAGAAGAGGTGTTACACCGCTGCATAGAGAGGGAGAGAGTTGGTGATGACTGCGGTGAAGTTGTTGGTGTAGATCATCGTCACAATGATGGCCCCGGCGGCGTTCCGGCGCCACCGGGAGAGAGGGGGAGAGAGTCCCCCTTCTTATTCTTCTTCCTTGACCTTCCCCCTAGATGGGAGAAGGGTTTCCCCTCTAGTCATTGGCTTCCATGGTGGCAGAGGGGCGGGAGCCCCTTCGAGATTGGATCTCTCTCTCTCTCTCTCTCTGTTTCCTTCTGTTTCTGCGCTCCCTGATTCTTCCCTTTAACCATTTCTTAAATTCTCGTAGATCCGTAACTCCGATTGGGCTGAATTTTGGACACGATTTTTATCCGGATATTGGCTTTCTTGCGGCAAAAGAGGGCACCCAACCGCCTTACGGAGTGTCCACGAGGGCCCAGGGCGCGCCCTACCCCCTGGGGTGCGCCCCTGCCTCGTGGACTCCTCGGGCATCGTCTCGTGTTGATTCTTTTTCCCAAAAATCACATATATTCCAAAAAAATCGCCGGAAGTTTTTATCGCGTTTGGACTCTGTTTGATATTGATTTTCTGCGAAGCAAAAAACATGCAACAAACAGGAACTGGCACTGGGAACTCGATCAATATGTTAGTCCCAAAAATAGTATAAAAAGTTGCCAAAAGTATGTAAAAGTTGTGGAATATTGGCATGGAACAATCAAAAAATATAGATATGACGGAGACGTATCAGCGCTCGCGGAGAAGGCAGGAGGGGAGGCGCCCTCCCTCTCCCCTTTCCTTTCTCTCATGTGGAGGGGAAGGCAGGAGGAGCTAATCCTCCTCACTTTCCTTCCCTTGGACCGCCTGCCATGAGGAGGGGCGCGCCAGCCCTATGTGGGCTGCTGTGCTCAACCTCGTTGGCCAGCAAGCCCAATAACTCCCCGTGGCCTCCTGGAACCCCTGCCGGTACTCCGATAAAACTTTGGTGCATTCCGAAACCTTTTTGGAGACCAAATAGTATCATCTCATATATAAATCTTTACCTCCGGACTATTTCGGAGCTCCTTGTCTTGTCTGTGATCTCATCCGGGACTCCTAACAACATTCGGTCACCAACTCACATAACTCATATAATACTATATCATCAATGAACGTTAAGTGTGCAGACCCTATGGGTTCGAGAATGATGTAGACATGACCGAGACGCCTCTCTAGTCAATAACCAATAGCGGGACCTGGATGCCCATATTGGTTCCTACATATTCTACAAAGAGCTTGATGGCAACATATGTAATTCGCTTTGTTTGTCGGTATGTTACTTGCCCGAGATTCGATCGTCGGTGTCTTCACACCTAGTTCAATATCATTACTGGTAAGTATCCTTACTCGTTTTGTAATATATCATATCGTAACTAACTCCTTAGTCACTTTGCTTGCAAGCTTCTTGTGATGCTGTATTACTAAGAGGGCCCAGAGATACCTCTCCGATACACGGAGTGACAAATCCCAATCTTGATTCACGCCAACTCAATGGACACCTTCGGAGATAAATGTAGATCATCTTTATGATCACCTAGTTATGTTGTAACATTTGATAGCACACAAGGTATTCCTCCAGTATCCAGGAGTTGCATGATCTCATGGTCCAAGGAATATGTATTTGACATTAAGAAAGCAGTAGCAGTAAACTGAACGATCATATGCTAAGCTAACGGATGGGTCTTGTCCATCATATTATTATCCTAATGATGTGATCCCGTTATCAAATGACAACTCATGTCTATGGTTAGGAAACCTTAACCATCTTTGATCAACGAGCTAGTCTAGTAGAGGCTCACTAGGGACACGGTATTTGTTTATGTATCCACACATGTATTTAAGTTTCCATTCAATACAATTCTAGCATAAATAATAAATCTTTATCATGATTAAGGAAATATAATAATAACCATTTTATTATTGCCTCTAGGGTATATTTCCATCAGGAATGCAATATATCAGGTAGTGGTTGCGGCCAATGCAAGTATTGTATGCCTGCAAGAGACTAAGATGGAGGTGATCACCCCGGAAGTTGTAAGGTGCTGTCTTGGAAACAAATTCAAAAGCTTTTATTATGTCCCTGTGGAAGGCACTCGAGGGCAAATCCTACTAGCATGGGATGCCTTGGTGGTGTCTATGTCTAACCGGCATGTTACGGAAAACACAATCACGTCCCTAGTAAAACAGGAGGGCAAGCATTGTGGTGGCTAACCGGAGTGTATGGGCCCCAAGGAGATGTGGAGAAGATAGCTTTGATGCAAGAGATACAAGACGTCAGAGACCTACACATTGGCCCGTGGGAACTGGTGGGCGACTTCAACCTCCTTGTTAATCCGGAGGACAAAAACAAGGCCAACATAAACATGCGCATGCTTGCGAGATTGAGAGCCCTCCTCAATAGATTGGAATTGAAAGAACTATATCTTAATGGAAGAAGATACACGTGGACGAACGAGAGGCTCAACCCGACAATGGAGAAGATTGACCACATGTTTGTGACAAACTCATGGGAGGATGCACACCCGAGTAGCCTTCTCATGGCCCTGAGAGCATCTCCAACAGCCACCCAACGCACGGCGCACAAGAAAAGTGTTTGCAGCATGCCGATCGCATGTTTTTGCACGGTGAGGAGCGCTTGCTCCAGCGGCTGCGCAAAAGTTTAGCGCGCACGAGTAGCTCCAGCAGGCGCGCTAAAAAGCAGCGCGCGCGAGCAGCCGACGCTTGCCATATGTTGCATTTTGGAGACGAGATGAGATATTTCAAACATCAAAACAAAGACATGGCATAATTTAAATCACCCAAACAAGTTCATGACATCAAATTTCATGCCCACAAGTTCAAATTCATGCCCACAACATCATCCAACCAAGTTCAAAATTTGAACCAAGTTCATGACACAAACTACACACCAACGAATGGCCCATCAACAATCAAGCCTTTTCCTCTTTTTCATCTTCCTCTTCCTCTTCCTTGGATTCATCATCCGAAGACGATTCTTCCTCCTCCTCTTCATTGTCGCGCGCCGCAGCATCATGTGAAGCTCGGAAGGTGTTGGCAAGATTTTCAACTGCATCATGCGAAGGTGTGTGTGGCACATGGGAAGACATTCCGCCCATGCCGCCCGGAGGTGCTCCCATGCCTCCCATGAGAGACGCAAAACTCATGCCTCCCATGGTAGCTCCGAAGCCACCCTCGCCTCCCATGGTCTCCATGGTAGCTCCAAAGCCACCCATGGCACCCATGCCGCCCATGGTAGCTCCGAAGCCACTAATGCCTCCCATGCCGCCAATGCCACCGCCACTCATGCCGCCAATGCCACTGCCTCCCATGACGCCAATGCCACCTCCTCCCATGCCGCCAATGCCACCTCCACCCATGCCGCCAATATGCATCTCTACTTTGATCACCTCCAACGGAGGGATCCCTCAACACTTGCAACCAAGTATTGCATAGCAAGATGTCTTCATCATTGGTGTAGTTTCCTCCTCTTCCTTTCGGTGCGTCGACGATGCCCTCACCATCCTCGTCCACCTCAAACTCATGATCATCGAAATGCATGCCATTGGTTTGATACCAATGAGAATTGTTGGAGCCAACACCCATAGTTGACATATATGCCTCATTGTTGAAGCTACAAAGTATATACAACCAAGCAAATAAGCTATCCATATGTATGCATTCAAAAAACAACAACAACAAAAAGTTGGCGAAATTTTATACCTTTGGGGCATTTCATCAAACACCTTGTGCGCGTCGGCCGCCGGCTCAACAAGTGAGCTCGCCGGCGCTTCGGTAGCTACCGCGTCCGTTGCACGCCCTGCAAGCTTCTTCCTCGACGGCTTAGAGGAGCCGTCCGGTGCCTTGTTCTTCTTCGCGGATACCTTGCCCTTCTTCGCCCGCGCCGCATTTGGGAGCTTCGAGAGGGGGGCACGTGGCTTCATGGCGGGCTCCGATGCGACGCTACCTGCCGCCGAGGTCATCCGTGGCGGCATGAAAAGACCGCGCGCGATACCGGTGCTTGGAGGAGTACCGGCGGAGGCAAAGCCAAAGCTCCCCGCGCCAGGGTTTGCGGCGGTGGTGGCGGCGGCGGAGGGGTCGCGGGTGTAGAAAGGGGTGAGGGGGGTGCCTGCGCGGCCGTCCATTGGGTCAATTCGCCGGCGACGGCGCAGGCGGGGCGAATGTGGCGCGGCAGAGAGTGCGGCGCGAGCGCTCGAGTGTGCGGCGCGTGGAAGCGGGTGCATCAAATAAACAGCGCGCGATGGCGATTCAGACCGCGCGCTCAACTCTTTATGCCGCGCGCGCGGTTATTGCGCGTCCGCTGGAGCTCGGCTAGCAATTATGCGCGTGCTATAAACCATAAATTTGCAGCGTGGCGCTTATATAGCGCGGCTGTTGGAGATGCTCTTAGCACAGTTTCGGACCACTGCCCGTTACTGATAGACCTCGACACTGACTTCCAACAAGGCCATCATTTTCGATTTGAAAGCTTTTGGACTATGGGGGATGGGCTCCAAGACACTGTGCAGAAAGCATGGCACTCCGTTCCTTCAGTGGGAATTCCATTCACTGTGTGGGATAGTAAATTACGGACGACGGCGAAAGCGCTACAAAGTTGGAGCGACCGCTGGATTGGTAACATACAGCTACAACTAGCCATGGGCATTGAGCTCATAAGATGGCTAGACACGGCGGCCGAAGGCCGAGAGCTCACAGACCAGGAACATGGGCTGCGCAAACTACCGAAGAAGAAGCTTCTTGGACTTAGCTCCCTGGAACGGACCATCGCTAGATAAAGATCAAGACTCCTATTCCTACAAGAAGGGGATGCCAATACAGGCTTCTTTCATAAGCATGCCAGCTTCCGACAAAAGAAAAACGTCATCATGAACTTGAGGCACAATGAGGAGATCGTGACAGGCCACGACAACATCTCCGCTGCAGCGGACGAGTATTACAACACACTACGAGGAACAACAACGGCCAGAGAAGCATATATCAACCTAGATCTACTCGACCTGCCATCTCATGACCTATCTCACCTTGAAGCCCACTTTACAGCAGAGGAGATTGAAAAGACGCTCAAAGCCATGCCATTGGACAAGGCACCCGGCCCGGACGGGTTCACCGGGCGGTTCTACCTCTCTTGTTGGCATGTCATCAAATGTGACTTCTTGCGGGCACTTGATCAGTTTCAAAGCGGAGATATGCGAGGTTTAGCTACCATCAAAAAGGCGCTGGTATCCTTACTACCGAAGAAAGAAGGGGCGGTGGACATCAAAGATTTTAGGCCAATCAGCCTAGTTCATGGAGCACTTAAGATCTTCCACAAAGCTGTAGCTATGAGGTTGGCAGAGGACTTACCAAGGCTGGTTGGGCACCACCAGAGCGTCTTTGTTAAAGGACGGTCTTTGCATGATAACTTCATACTTGCCCAATGCACGCAAGGAGGCTACATGCACTAAAGAACCCGACGGTCATGCTCAAGCTTGACATTACTAAGAGCAAATCTAGCCGACCCCGCATCCGCCCCCGACCCACAAAATAACCGCCAAAATGCGGGTACGGGCAGGAAAGCCTGCCCGACCAGACCCCGCATCCCGCCCCGGCCCGCAAAAAATTTTGGGGGGGTGCGGCAAATTCTCCGCCCCAACCCGGGAAAATGCGGGTTTCCCCTCGCGGCTGCGGTGCCCTGCATCAAAGAGAAGCAGTTGGCCGGAGGGACATTTCAGCCCGCGCGCTTTCCCCCTCCTTCCGCCGCCGCCCGCCCTTTCCTTCCGCCCGCCCGCCCCTGGCGATTCCGGCCATATCTGCGGGCGGAATCGCGCCCCGGGGCCCCCCACACCCTCCCGTGCCGAGCCGCTGCACCGCCCCTCCGGATCCGGCGAGAAGAGCCGCCCCTGTCGCCGCCGCCGGGGATCGACCACCGTTGAGCGCACCCCCTCGTCGGCGCCCGGGATCACCCGCCACCGGTTAGTCCCTTTTTGTGATTTTTGCGAGCTGCGTAGTAGATTGACGCGTCGGTGTGCGTGTAGATGGAGTTGACCCCGTGCGAGAAGTTCTTGCTATCCGATTCGTCCGATTCGAACGACTCGGATGTTGAGAGCATGCTTGCAAACTTCCGGCAGCAAACATTAGTCATGGCGCTTGCCGTGAAGGAGCATGAAGACGAGCACCGGAAGAGGAGGCGAGGATCGACTGCCGGTCGTTTGTGCATTCCTCGGAATTGCCATCTTGGAAACGAGATGTTGATGCAAGACTATTTCACGGAGAATCCTACATATCCTCCGCACCTCTTTCGGAGAAGGTACCGAATGCGCCGATCCCTCTTTGTGAAAATTGTTGAAGCTTGCGAGGCAAATTGCCGGTATTTTACTCAAAGAAGAAATGTCGTAGGCTTAAAGGGATTTAGTGCATATCAAAAAATCTCCGCAGCTATGCGGGTGATTGCATATGGCGTTCCGGCTGACTATGCCGATGAGTATTTTTGCATTGGTGAAGATAGCACAATTGAGTATGTGCGTAGATTTGCGAAAGTGATCGTTCGTGTCTTCGGTCTTGAGTATCTTTGGGCACCCAATGAAGATGACACAAAGAAATTGATGGCATCAAATGAGAGGAGAGGTTGGCTTGGCATGCTAGGTAGCATTGATTGTATGCATTGGAATTGGAAAAATTGCCCCAAGGCTTGGCAAGGAATGTATTGTGGCAAGTCTCGTGATGCAACAATGGTGCTAGAGGCCGTAGCATCCGAGGATTTATGAATTTGGCATTGCTTTTTTGGTATGACGGGCACTCTCAATGATATCAATGTGTTGCAACGATCTCATTTGTTTACTAGGCTTACTAGTGGTGATGCTCCTTCTTGCAACTACACTATCAATGGGCATGAATACACAAAGGGGTACTATCTTGCAGATGGTATATACCCTCCTTGGTGCACATTTGTTGAGAGAATCAAAAAACCCAAAACAAAAAAACAATGTGAATTTGCAAGGATGCAAGAGGCATCCCGAAAAGACATTGAAAGATCATTCGGTGTTTTGCAATCTAGGTTTGCCATTGTCCGTGGTCCTGCTCGTTTTTGAAATAAAAAAACCTTGAAGAACATAATGACATGTTGTGTTATCATGCACAATATGATCCTTGAAGATGAGAGAGGATTGAACTTAGAATTCTTTTACGATAATGTGGGTAGCCGTGTCAAACCAGCAAGAGACCTAAACCGCATTAGAGCTTTTCTTCAGACATACAAGGAGATTAAAAATGCAGACACCCACTTTCAACTTCAGAAAGATCTCATTGAGCACCATTGATAAAGGGTTGGACACTTATGTTTGTATTCATTTGTATTTGTATTCATGACAAATTTTGTATTGCACTATTTAAGTTTGCTACGGTTATTTGAATAATTATTGGTAATGCGGATGGTTATTGTATTATGTTTGATTGGAATAATTCAATTTGTTTTTTATTGTGGAATTATGTTGTATTTGATATTTGCGGGCTGATGATATGCGGGATCCAGCAGCGCAAAAAGCAGACCTCGCAAAGCCGACCCGTAAAAAAGTATATTCAAGCTGTTTGGGGGGTCTGCATCTGTGCCAGCCCAAGCCGACCCGCAAAAGCTGTTTTGCGCGAACTGCAAACGCGTTTTGCGGGCCGGCGGAATGCGGGGTCTGCTAGAGTTGCTCTAAGGCATTAGACACTTTCAAATGGCCTTTTGTCCTGGAGGTGCTGCGAAGACTTGGCTTTGGTGATCCGCGGATAACTTGGATGTGTAGCTTGCTGGCCACAACGTCGACAAGAATTGTGTACATGCAGAAATTTTGAAATAAAATTATTAATATAACTAGTTTTCTTTGCATTCGAAATCCACATTAAGTATATAAATGAATGAATAAATAGAAGTTATGCTTTTATTACTCCCTCCATTCCCTTATACAAGGCCACTATCAAAAATACATTTTGCATCAATACAAGACCACCAATAGTAATTGAGGTAAAATTTAATGACGTTTCCTCGTACTAGCAACTTTTTAATACTTACATGCATGAAGTCATAATGACAATCCGCCACTTCCTTCCCATTCATTCGTTGCATGCTTGTGATGTATTAATGATCACAGTTAACTAAAAGAAAAGTTGACTTGCAAAGGAGTCATTAAATTTTATCTTGGTACCTGTAATATGAGTTTGTGACCTTGTATAAGGAAATGGAGGGAGTAACTAACTTGGAAGTATAAACACATAAACATGCAATTTTGAATAAGTATTAAAATCAATAAAAAAATCATATGAACTTTGCCACATGAATTAGTAAGGTAGTCAAGGTCAAAATATACATTAGATATTGGTCAAATAATATATATTATATACATAAAATTTTAAATATGAATATAGGAAAAGTAATTTTTGTTTTGACATATTAGTATATAAATTGATGAATAGCTAAAATCTTGAATACTTCTATACGGTAATCTTGATTCTCGTTCCAAAACATCCAACATATAGCAAGGGACTCTTGAATACTTCAATATGCTAATCTTGATTCTCGATCTGAAACATCGAATATCTAGCAAGGGAAGTAATAATTACTCCCTCTGTCTCATAATGTAAGACGTTTTTTGACACTACACTAGGGTCGAAAAACGTCTTACATTATGGGACGGAGGGAGTACATCATACCTGGATGTCTCATGTATCTGTTTGTTCTGCCCACAGAAAATCATGAATTCCCAACACAGTAATATGTTCACAGTATACCAAAAAAAACTTCAAAAAGGGTATAATAAGGGCAAACAATAGCATTCATTAATTTTCTGCCACTGGTAGCGCTTTCACCAACTAAGCGAGCCCACATAGTACTACAGTGAAAAGAACTAACAAATTTATGCATGTATACTTGACAAACAAATCATGCATGACTCGAGTAAGAAGAATTTTTTCCTGTGTGTGAGTGAGTATCATATAATGACATACACTATGTTAACCGTAAATGGTAGATGCAACAAGTTATGAAGGAAACCATCATTGATAGTTTCACTTGTGCAAATATTTGAAGTTTATGCAAATATCATTGGCATGACCATGTTGAGGGAATTTTTGACATGTTTAACTCAGAGCATGTTTAGAAATGCTAAATTTGTTGTATTATAGATTGTGACGAAATACAATTGATATATACCATGCAAATACATTTGCGTGGTTCACACTACGAGACCTTATGAAGTAAATTGGACCAAGGTTCATAGGTTCACTAGTAACAATCCTATTAAACATGGTGGCACATACTAATAAGCATAGGCATGTGAATTAAACAATTCAAGCAAGCATGGCATAATAAACATTATTAGAGTTGTGTCGAATATTGTGTACAAGGTAGGTTACAGTTGGACTTGGAGTAGTATTGTGTTTAGATAGGATATGGAGTCGTGTTCTAATAGGACACTTGTATCCTAGGCCTCTCATATATAGCGAGGATAGACACACGATGTAACCTATGCCAACATAATAGCACAGGCGCGCAAGGGGGAGCCGGCGGCGTGTGCCGGTGCCCGGATGGCCGGTGTGCGGTATTGTGACGGTGTCACGGGGAGGAGCGCCCGTAGTCAGGCCCCGGGGATGCAGCTATATCGGTGAACCTCGTTAACAAATCTCGGTGTCTTACTCGTGTGATTGCTTGATCGTCAAATGATCTACGGAGTGCCTCGGATTTTTTCTAACAAGTGGTATCATGAGCTAGGTTATTCGGAGGTTGCGAATTGTTGATCTAGAGGAAGAAAAGCGCTCGACGTGGATCAACATTGTTCGTACGGAACATGGCGCCGTAGAGCGACGTTTGCGGACGAGGACCGATCCAACAGGTTGGCGTTTTTTGGTATAGCAAGCCGTAAGCATCGGTGGCGGCGCGTTCTTTCGGAGAGACCTGATCGATACGGTCGGGGGCGTGTATGTGGCGGCAGCAGTGGTTGTGCAAGCAGCGACTGGTTGATCGATTGCAGCGAGCAGCACGCGTACTGGGGTAGCTCTCGGCGGATCGGAACGGTGGCAACGAGATCCATTCGGATTCGGTGTAATAGCAATCAGAGACCTTCTGGCTGCATAGGCGCAAGTACGCAACTTGGCGAGATCGGATCAGATTACACGGACAGTGCGGCGGCTGTGGCGTAACGCGTAGCGCCAGGCTCGCGTGATGGCTATTCGGGCCAGTCACGGCTGGGTTGGTCGGCGTGTGGTGGACTTCAGGTAGGGCACTAAACGTGGTCTGTACTATGAGATTGCGTGGCGCTGGAACGTGCAGAGTTGAAGGAAAAGCAGTAGGAGATTTGTTTGGACCAAAAGGGAGACCGAGTCTCTACGTGACACGGAGATAGGCAGGCATCAACCGCCGGAAAGATGAAATCCATTGAAACTAGCGCAAGGACGAGGGCAAAGCAAATAGCACCAAGAGTTGAGTCAGGATCCAGGAGTTGAATCACGTGAAGATCAACTAGGCTACTAGTAGTACACATGTTGTGTACTTGGACATGGCGTAAGAAGCTTGGATAATTTTTCACGGGTCAGCCATATAAAGAATCATGGCACCATCGGATACCAGGTCTGGGGTGGAGAAGTTCAACGGAACTAGAAGCTTTGGGTTATGGGAGACAAGGGTGAAAAATTTGTTGGCACAACAGGGATGTTTGAAGACATTGCGGGAAGTCATGTCAGCTGAGATGGAATTATCATGTGATGGATGGAAATTCATGAAAGACGATTTGGGAGCCTTGAGCGTGTCGTTGCAGTCGGCCAAGTTCGGATGGGTCGGACTAGGTAGTCTGACAGATCGACGTGAGTCGGTTGGAACAGAAGACGGTGGCGGGATCGGCGACAGCGACGTATGAGCGTGATGCTGATGGTGATCGACTTCTGGGCGTGGAAACACGTGGCGCAGACCCAATGGTTTGTGTGGCTTCGACAAGACTATGGCGCGGGGTTGATTCAAGGTGGTGTACACACGGAGCTTGAAGTCGACGGGGTGCGAGGGTGGACTGATCATCTACCATGGAGTCATATTGAAGGTGGAGCTGGATTGAGGGGCTACGATGTAAGGATCCATAGAATCGAAGCCTATTTCAGCGGGAAAAAGCGAGTGGCGCGTAGTTCGGACTGGAGCCTAGTGATCTGATGGAAGTGTGAAACTCGTCATCGGTCGGTGATGATCGGTGATACTCTGCAGTGGGGGTTGAGTGGTGTGGTTTCGTGATCCTCGAGACTCGACCAGGACAGCGGAGGCTCGACGCGGTAATAGCGGCGAGGCGTGCGGTTAGCACGGAGGCATGAAGACGCGTCAAGGCTCTGGTGGTCATACATGTGGTGAGACAACTGCGAATTTGATTTGGGATGACTATAAGCAACAGTGAAATTCTTTCAAGTTTCAGACAGGCGGTCAAGCAAGGAGCGGTGGTGTTGAGTTTAGGTAACTCTTATGTGTGACACCCAGTATGTGAGTTGTTCACTTTCACGTAGGTCAGTGATCGGTGTGTGATGGCGTTGGACTGATACTTTGAAGTTGGGAGCGCAAACTAGAGTAACGTGGAACTTAATTTTGCTCGAGTGTTGACTGTGGTCAAGAAAAGAAGGGACTACAAGTTGCAGGTGAAGTCGCTGAAGTCTTTGGAGTAGCAGCGGTACTCATGGGATAAGCTCAAGTCCAATGTACACGGAAGTTTGACACATTGACGAATTCAAGGTGGTGAAGAATATTCGTCAAGGTGGAGTTTGTTAGAGTTGTGTCGAATATTGTGTACAAGGTAGGTTACAGTTGGACTTTGAGTAGTATTGTGTTTAGATAGGATACGGAGTCGTGTTCTAGTAGGACACTTGTATCCTAGGCCTCTCATATATAGCGAGGATAGACAACAATGTAACCTTTGCCAACATAATAGCACAGGCGCGCAAGGGGGAGCCGGCGTGTGCCGGCGCCCGGGTGGCCGATGTGCGGTATTGTGACGGTGTCACGGGGAGGAGCGCCCGTAGTCAGGCCCCGAGGATATAGCCATATCGGTGAATCTCGTTAACAAATCTCGGTGTCTTGCTCGTGTGATTACTTGGTCCTCGGATGATCGACGGAGTGTCTCGGATTTATTCTAACAAACATAAATTAGGATAATATGTTATATCTTCCATAATCCGAAAAGCCAATATCCATTGTTAATAATCCACTCGGAGTGATTGGAACCATGCCATGCTTATTATGATTGTTAATTTAGATCTAGGCATTGCATAGAGTATGATGGCATATAGTTGAGAATATATTTCGCACACATATTTTCATCATTGAGAATGTCTCGTAAATTGGGATCTACGTCATCTAATATGTACACACCACTCCGATACGAAAATTTAACTAAAATGCAATCAGTTTTTTCATCTAATACACACCACTCTCGGTATTGATATTTTAACTAAAAGATGCAATCAGTTTTTTTCACAGAGGTCGCATCTTCTCCTTTACTAAGGTCGCTATAAATGTTTTGACCATAGTGCTCCAGAGTATTTCCTCTCCCTGTCCCAGTTTATCAGCCCATGCAGAGCATCTTTCGCATGTTGTTGGCCCACGTGTGCTCGTTGTGTTGCTCGTTCCAGACAAAGCAGGGCATCTACACGGAGAAGGTGGCAAGCCAACTCACCTACGCGGAAGAACGTTGCGCACATGTTTACTACGTGTGCAGGGGTCCGCGTGCCTTGGGCGACATATGCAAAGAGTTTGAGGCTTTCTTTTTATTCTTTTTACTTTTATTGTTGTTTTTCCATTTTATTTTATTTCCATTTTTTTCTTTTATTGTTTTTTGTAACATATTTTTAAAATTTCACTTTTTCTCGATGTGTTGTTTTGGAAATATTTTATTTTCTTAATACCTAGAAACTCACCCGTGATCAGAGTTTTAAATAGCCGGCTATAGCCCGCTATAGCGGTTTTACCAGGCTACCGTTAATTGAATTTATGTACAATTGTCTAATAAAATTATGAAATAGCCGGCTATAACTCATTTGAAGGGCCAGACACTATTTTGCTTAGTCCGGTACTTAAAACTATGCTCTAGAAGCACATGACTATCATTACTATAATGTATATCAATGAAGACTAAGCCCTCTACCAACTTTTAGCCATTTAGGGCGTGAAACCCATCGATGGAGGTGGGGGGTTTAAGGGCCAATTAATGGTTAATTAGTCTATTGTAGCGGCGGTTCAGACAAGTGAAAACAGATGACCTGTCCCGGCACAAGTTCAAGAAAAATACAATATATAATACTCCTTTCGTTCATAAATATAAGATGTTCTGAAAAAATTCCTGAATCGGATGTATGTAGACATGTTTTACGTTTATTCACTCATTTCAGTCTGTATGTATTCTATACTGAAAAATCCAAAAACAGCTTATATTTGTAAATGGGAGGAGCAGTACATATGTCACCCAAAGAGGGCAAATACTTAAACTTGGGAAAATAGCAAATACATGTGAGCAGTGACTTATTTAAATAGCAGCAACTCCGCGTCACCAACAGTAGCACTGCGCGCGCGCGCGCACCCCTACGGCAGCTGCATATAACAAGTGAGGAGCGATACATATGGGTGTTCACACATCAGACCAAGTGACCTTGAACTCTCCAATGTTCCCGTTGAGGCCCAGCGCCTTCCAAACGGCCGGCGACGCGTCCACGTCGTTGTTTGGGCACGGCGGCTCGAAATTGTGCTCCTTGTCACAGCCGTACACCGAGTCGCACTCGTCGACGACCTTGGCCGTCACGGACTGCCCGTTCCCGTTGATACGGATCATCTTGTTGCATCTATTCGTGCCGTCCAGGCGCAGCCACCCCGTGGACAGTGCCACCACCAACTCGCTGTCCTTGTGATAGCGGTTGTCGCAGAACGATTTGCCGCCCCCGTCTCCACCTTCTGCGAAGCTGTTTATAGTGAGGATCGCCGGCGTCTCGGCCGACACCGGGGGCGAGCACTTGTACTGCGGGTACCGGTGGCCGTTGACGCAGCAGGTGGAGCCGTGCTCCGGGTTGCAGTTGCCGGATTGGCCCGGCAGGTATCCGCTGACGTGGCAGCTGCCGCCTCCGCTGGTCGCCGTCGCCGTCGGCATGTCCATGGACGCGGAGACGCCATGGACGTGGAGGCGTGACAGGAGCTGCACGAGAGCAAGCACGGCTAGTAGCTTCATGTTAGCCATGTCTGTCACGTTGCTTGCAAATCAGCTGCAATTATATTTGTGGTTGTGAGGATATTGGTTGATCCATCGTCTTTATATAGAGCCCGACGAACAGCAATTGCTATGCATGTTGGTTTAACGGGGGATGTTAACTCAGCCTCGTTACCTCGGTTTTGTAACCCAGAGATGGCTAGTTGGGCGGTTAAACCGTAGTGCATCCATCACAGTTTCTGTTTGCGTGTGCGGTAAATAGTTTTAAACAGCCGCTTCTTCCTTGTTTTAGTGAATGAAATTTTGGCATGGAGCTTCCATTGATAGTCGAGGTGCAGACATTTGTGAACATCCGAGCGAATGAGACTCCAAGGCAGATTTCATACTTTCTTGGGCACGGCACCTAACTAGTTGAGACTGTCCGTATCAGGTGTGTCGCTTCCTACTTTGTTACCGTATATATCTGTTGATGGAACCGACAAAGCGGCGAGATTAAGGCCTCGCTTGGCAAGTTCGAGAAAAATATACAGCCGTTAAAACTGTGCACGACAGTTAGGGCCTGTTTGGATGGCTGCCAAAGGCTGCCTTTCCAAAATTTTGGTCGTTGACCACAAGATGGGCAGCCGTTTGGATTGCAGCCGAATCTCCCGAAGGCTGCCAATTTTTTGGCCAGCCGTTGTGATTCTGTACTAATACATGGGCGAGTTCTCGGCGGCGATTTCCTTCGCCAAAAATTTGGCAGGCCATCGTTTTGGCAGGGCTGGTTTGGGTTCAATCCAAACAGCCCCTTACCCTTTATCTAATTTCCGTCGTCATTTGTGCCGAGGTATCCGAAGTGCAAGCCCTTTATAATTTCACCATCTTTGTGATGCGAAACATGTCCGCCGCCATGTTCAGCGCCACCGGCCCAACACCGACACCGTCACCGCCAGATCCACAAACAATGGTCATCTCCGGATGCAACACTAGCCTATCGTCACCAATGCGGCAGCTAGGCTTTCATTGCAAAACGGACAAAATAACCCAAAGACGAAACAAATTTAAAAGATAAACTCTCGACAAAGGTATTTCACAAATCTAACCCCTTTCGAGTAGCGCCCAACGTGTAGGCGCTATGCTACACCCGAAAGGATTATTTCTATGAAATAGTTTCGCTGAAAGTTTATTCTTTTAATTTACTTTCGCCTTTTGGTTATTTGTGTCCACTTTGCCGGCTTTCATGGCTGCAACGCCTCACACGGTTGCGGGTGAGGTGGAATATATGGGGATGAGGCTAACGAGGAAGTCTGGTAAGCAACGGCAGGCTAGCATAATGGCGAAGTCGCTGCAACGGTAGACAAACAAAGGAGTAAGGCCATCCCAGGCTTTTATGGTGTCTCTCTAACAAAAACATCACTATTCAAGAGTATTTTCTAGTGGCTTTGTGATTTTAAATTGTAGACGTGGTCTAATTTTTTTTGTAAGTAACTTTGCTAGGCTTTATTGATCAATGTTCAATATTACAAGTAAAACATTCTAATGGTGGGAAAGACGCAGTCAAATGTGTCTCCCCTAATCTAGTAAAAGAGCGTGCCTAGCTAAAGTGTTCGGTTCAAAGTTTGAGTCCCTTGACTCGTGAACAAATTTACATGAAATAAAAAAAAAACTTCCCCACTTCTTGTTGTCCTTGATCACACCACTGTAGCTTCCTCCTGTAGCTTCATGAATATGATTTACTACTGTCTTGCAGTGTGAAGCAATATATAGGTGTTGTAGTCCAAGGTCTCCGCAAGAGATAGGGCTTCTCCCATGCTACTCAGGCTACTTCCAATGCATTGGTGCTTACATGAGGTGCTAAGTGCATTTAAAACATTAGCAACTAGTTTCTCCAATGCATTGGTGCTTAGCTTTTGTAGCTAAGCTTCCCTCATTGAATTATTTAACAATTAAACTCCATCATCCATTGGTTGATAGTCATTTTGCATAGGTCCACGCGCTTAGCACCATTTCCTCCTGGGGTCACCATAATGCTCTCTCTCCTCTTTAATTGTTTTGCCACATCACTTTCTTGCCTATGTGGAACCCTTAGCACATGTACACCGTGGAGCACTGGAAAGTGCCTCATCATGATTATGGAGCCATTACAACGGATGTTTGAGCTTGCGTCAGAGTGGGGCTTCTTGCACCGTTGGCAAGCATGGGCATGAACCATTGCCTATCGATGTTTGCCGACAACGTAATGATCTTTGTCAAGCCAAATGAAGATGATCTACACACTTGCGCTTTGCTTCAGATATTTGGGGAGGCTTCAGGCTTACGAGTCAACATTAAAAAGAGAGCCGCTTTTCCAATCTGTTGCTCGGCTAAGGATATGGAGAGAGTGGGGTGGATCCTTGGCTGTCCCCAAGGCAATTTTCCATGCAAATACCTCGGATTGCCTCTCACTCTACGCAAACAATCAGCGACACGACTTCCTGGCCTGGTGGATCAACTAGCAAGGGCATTACCAAGATGGAACGTCGCCAAGATGCCCCGGAGTGGGTGCCTACTGCAGGTTCAATCAGTGATTTGCTCTATCCCGTTGCATGCCATGCTAGTACTCAATATCCCGCAGAAGACTATTGCAGCCATGAACAAGATCTGCCGTGGGTTTCTTTGGTGTGCCGGACCACGGGCCTCCGGCGGGCAATGCACAGTACCGTGGGATTCAGTTTGTACCCCAAAGTGGGCAGGTGGCCTAGGCACTCCGAACTTGAAGCGTCTCAATATAGCGATGCATGCCAGATGGCTGTGGTTGCAGCGTATCAATGTGCATGAGGAATTAAGGAAACTTGTGAGGGCGGTGGCTCGATAGATAGTTGGGGATGGAAATAATGCCCTATTTTGGGACGATTGACGACTCCATGGCCGAAAGATACAAGAGGTGGCGCCAAGTATATATGCTCGTATCAACTCCCGGGTGCTCTCTAGCTGCATTGTGAGCCGGGCATTGGCAGAGGCGGTTGGACTACCGATGTTGGGCCGGAATTGACAACCCCCATGTTGCATGAGTTCCTCAACTTGTGGACTGAGAAAACGCGGGTGCAGCTGAACCCCGATGCTCGCGACTCCATAGCATGGTCCTCGGAAAAGGAGGGTGTTAACGTTCACGATGAGGACAGCACACGCATCAAGGTTCTAGGGCAGGGAGGTGGCCCCGACGGCTGAGCTCACTTGGAGATCCAGGGCTCCACTTCGATGCCATTTTTCGCATGGCATGCCCTACAGAACAGGTGTTAAATGTCCGACCATTTGGCCAGGCGCGGGCTGGACTACCAAGAGCAATGCCCATTCTACAACCAAGAGGAAGAAACCATAAACCACATACTCCTCAATTGTGTGTTTGCCAGGGAAGTTTGGACAGAGTGGTGTGGTGGGCAAGCCTGAGTGGGCACTGAGGAGGGGTGATATCATTTCACAATGGTGCGCCGACACAAGGGTGGAATAGGAATAGTCAAGAAGGATGGTAGGACAATCTTAACCCTCGTGGTCTGGGAGCTGTGGAAGCACTGCACGCCATTGTGTTTGACGGTGCGACCCCATCAAAGAGCAATGTTATTCCCAAAATTGAGGCCGAGGGCAGAGCGTGGAAGCAAGTGGGGATGCTCAAGGGGGACGTTAGCACCTTCCTCAGAGAGTTAGTAGGGTGGGCTACGACGAGTAGTTAGCTTCGTTGTTGTGGGTGGTGTGGAGTTGGTGTTCATGTTGTAATATGTAACATCAACATGGAGGGGCTCTTTACCCCCCACTCCCTTCTTTAATATATAGTATGCACACTCATGCGTATTCGAGAAAAAGATAGGGCTTCACGACGTGCCACCACTTCAATAGATGTAGGATTTGTCATATCCCTTATAACATAAACATAAGAGCCCATATACATTGATTGTTCGTCTCGACATATAGCGGTTGTTGTACCTAGACGATCTTGGCTTGATACAACCGCGTTCACATTGATCTTGTACTTCACAGGTGGCCGAGGTTTCCATTTCTTCACACTTTGATGCCCACAAATATATGCACAACTCTGCAATAAAATTTGTCACCATTAGATGAGTCAACAAAGGACTCTCATTGATCCCTTCGTGAGCTTCCTCTTCGCCTTCAAAATGGTCCAAAGTGTCACTGTCATTTTTATAAACACATCATGTGGTAATGACTCTATCATAGTGAATAGCCAGGACTTTGCATTTGGTTCTCCGTTCGCTATCAGATGGTCCGGAAGGTCGTGATCCACCATCGCCCAAACACATCGTGCCACAGTGCAATCGACCAGGCTATGCCTCAATGAATCTTCCACTCCACGGGCAGCGCACGTGCTAGTACTCGACATATTCCAATGCATCCGCACGCCTCCTGTGGGTAGGGATCTCATATTAGGTGCATTGGGCACTGGCAGAACGAGCCAGCGCACACCCTCATTACGTGCGCCCCCTTTTGGGCCCGCCCATGCACGGGGCGCCTTGTTTTTTCATTTAGTTTTCCCTTTCTTTCTAATTTATTGTTTTCCTTAAATAATTTGGGATTTCAAAGTAGTTCCAAATTTAAACAAAATTTTGGATTTTGAAAAAATTGTTCGAGAAAACATAAATGATCGTGGATTCAAAAAAACTCTTCATGATTATAAAATGCTCGCTTATTTAAAAAATTGTTCATGATTTTGGAAAAAATGTTCAGAAAATAAAATATTCATGTATTCAAAAACATTCCTGAATATGAAGAAATTCGCAAATTAAAAAAGTGTTCATGAAGTTTCGATAACTGTTCACAAAATAAAAAAAATGTTCATGAATTATAAAAAGGTTTATCGATTCAAAAATGTTTGCTGATTCAAAACAAACTCATGGTTCACAAAAATGTTCATGAATTCCAAAATTTGTTTCCTAATTTCAAAATATGTTTGTCAATTCAAAAACATTTGCTGATTCAATAATATTACACGAGTTTCAAAAAATCTTCAAAATTTTATAAAAGTGTTCGTGATTTGATAAAAAAAATCCACGAATTTGTTAAAAAATGTTTTCAAATTCGAAAATATTTCATGATTTCAAAAAAATGGCAATTTGAAAAAAACAATAAAGAAAATCAAAAAAAATGTTAAACGAACATGAAGAAAAAAAGAACAGAAATGGAAAATAAAAAACGAATATGAAAACGCAGCAAAAAAAAGGAAAGAAAAAACACATCAAAATAACAGTGTGGGGAGGCCCAATGTGTACATAACGGCAGCTGGGGGTACACGCTCGGTCGCTAACAAGCGACATGTGCGCCAAATAGGTTTCCCCCTCCGACGGGGGCGCTCCTATTTCTTGCTTTCTGCGAGAGCGAGGGAAGGGAGATCAACTAGTTAACGAGCACTCCTTCGGAAGCCTCACAACGACCAGCGTCACTTGACATGCTCTCTGCCGTCCGCCATGTGTCGCTCTCTGGGCGATCCCTTTGGATTTGTTTTTTTTTCGCACGCATTTTCGGCTTTTTAAACGGGGTTTTTTTTGGCTTTTTTCGACGTTTCGGTTTTCCACCGATCGTCCTTAACATTTGGACACAAAAAAATTCAAAAAACTTTTTTTTTGCGTGAAAAAAGCATTTTCTTTTTTTCCCCTTTCACGAGAGTCACGGTTTTGCTTCCGCGAGAGGCACGATTTTGCTTTCATGAGAGTCACGGCGTGCCCTCGGAAACGAAAAAAAAAACATGTTTTTTGTTTTTTTCCTTCCACGAGAGTCACGGTTTTGCGTCGCGAGAGTCACGACCGTGCCTCTCGGAAACGAAAAGAACACGTTTTCTGGGTTTTTTCCTTCTGCGAGAGTCACGGCTTTGCTTTCGCGAGAGGCACAGTTGTGCTTTCGCGAAAGTCACGCTTGTGCCTCTCAGAAACGAAAAAAAAATGTTTTCTCTTTTTTTTTTGCGAGAGGCACGATTTTGCTTCCCCGAGAGTCACGGTTGTGATTTCACGAGAGGCAGGGGCGTGCCTCTTTCAGAAAGGGAAAAAACCCATGCTTCCGGTTCAGTTTTTTTGCCCGGTTTTTTTCGTGAAAAAAAAGTTCGTCAAAACCTATCACTATCAACATGGGATCTAGTTTTGAAAATCTCGACACGAGAAATCCACTATAAAAATGATTCAAGATTTGGACGCACGGTTTAAGAGATAAAACATTTTGAATAAACGGATCTACGAAAAAAGGAAAAACTCCCAGGTAGCAACAAGTGGCGCACATGCAGCGCGCCACTTGTCGCAACCCAGGAAGGTGTGATCTTTGCAACGAGTACTCCTCAATTAGTGATTTCAGTTGGAAGGCTCACCGAAGGGGACCGCGAATTGGGTCGGCCCAGCCGTGAGACAGGCCACAGCCTCGTTTTCCTTTTTCTTTACGTTTTCTGGTTTTTTTGTTTAGCTTTATTTTTTTAATTTTTTATGATTTCTGATATTTTAAATGTACATATATTTAAAAATATTTGAAACCCGTTGAACAAGTATTTGAAAAAATGTAGATCATATGTATAAAAATGTTAATCAATAATTTGAAAACAATGTTTAACAAGTATTTGAAAAATATTAATCAAGCATTTGAAAATTTTTAAATGTCTATATAATTTTTTTTGACCATGTACTAAAGAAATGGTGAATCTTATTGATCACGTATATAAAAATGCTAATCAACCATTTGGAAAAGATGTTGAACAATTATTTTAAAATCATAATCAAGCATTTAAAAATGCTAAATGTGTATAGATAGAATATTGATCATGTATTAAAGAAATGATGAATCTTTTTGATCATGTATAGAAAGAATTTTGACCATGTATTAAAAAATGTTGATCATGGATATAAAAGTTGACAATGTATTTGAAAAATGTTGAAAGAGTATTTTTTTAAATGTTGAACAAGTATTTAAAAAATGTTGATCATGTATAAGAAAAATATTGAACAAGTATTTGAAGAAATGTTGAGCAAGTATTTGCAAAATGTTGAACAAAATTTTGAAAATATGTTGATAATTTATATAAGAATATATAGTGAAAAATAAAAAAATGAATGACTGAAAAAGAAAAAGAAACCCGAATAGAAAAAACTAAGAATGAAATAAACATAGAATGTAGAATGATTTTTATAAAAAAACGAAGAGAACAAAAAAGAATTTTAAAAACAAAAAAGATATCCGGAGAAACATATGAAAACCAAAGAAAGTACGAAAAAAACAAAAAAAAGGAAAAAAAACAGCAGCCGTTTACCTCAACTAGCGTTGGCTAGCAGCTTTATGCAGTATTGAAATGACCCAGGTTGGAAACCCCTTGCCCCTCATTTTCTGCTATTTTTCTATATCTCTAGTGTGCTAGTAGGCCGGGCCGATTAGTGGAAACTCTTCGGCGACAGAAACTTGGGGCTTGCTAAATGCAAGAAATAGTTCTCGCACTCCGATGGGAGAGGTCCTATATGATGCAGTTTGCGTCAAATTGACGCACTTTCGCACAGAGCATGTCCTTGGCGGGCTTTGTGGGCCGCACGTGGGCGTTTCCTTTACGCGCTGTAAAAATCAAGAAAAAAGAGCGCCGTGGTGGGAATCAAACCAACGACCAGCGCCAGACACGACCGCAAAGCTAACCACTGCGGCAAGCTAACAATAGTGAAAGATATGGAACATAACATTTATTAGAAGCAGATGGCAACGGCAAAGTTGAAATGAAAAATTCACAAAAACGTGTGTGTATGGCTTCGAACACAAGACCTCCAGTGAGTGAACCATGTCGCTAGACACTGAGTTCATAGATATGTTTTGCCTAAAATACCACCTCAGTTAATATAAACTATAGGCGGCAAAAAATGAAACTTTTTTTTAAATTTGAACATGGTTTTCTTTTTCATAAAGGTAAATATATTTAAAAAAAGAACATTTTCAAAAATTTATAACAAACTTTTCAAAACACGAACATTTTTTGTGAAACCTAACTGTTTTCTAAAACGTGAACACTTTTTAAAAAAATTGAATATTTTTTGACATTGTGATTTTTTTTAAAAGGAACATTTTCTAGAATTCCTAAACAAATTTTGAAACAAGGATATTTTTCTGAAATTGTGAACAAATTTATGAAAAGCGAACATATTTTGACTTCATGTACATTTTCTGAAACATGAGCATCTTATGAATGAAATTCTGCACCTATTTTCAGAAAGAGAACAAATTCTGAAATTCCTGAACATTTTCTGAAAACATGAACATAACAAAATTTGAAAATGCTAAGATTTTTTTAAATTACTGAACATTTTTTTAAACACGAACAATTTTTTAAAATTGTGAACAAAATTTGTTCTAAAGAAAATTGAATGAAATTTGTAAAAAGACTTTCTGAAACATGAACATTTAATTAAATTCTAAAGAAAATTTGAATGCGAGAACATTTTTTAAAATTACTGAACATCTTTCAAAACATGAACTTTTGAAACACCAACATTTTTTGAAAATTTGAACAAACCTTGCAAATGAGATTTTTTTTTTGAAATTACCGAACATTTTTTGAAATTGCGAACTAAATTTGAAAACAAGAATATTTTATGAAATTTCCAAAAAATACTTTTTGAAACATGATCATTTTTTTGAATTTGTTGAAATTTCTGATATATTTTTTGAAATTGGGAGCCAATTTTGAAACGGAGAACAAATTTGGAAGAATGAACAATTTCTTAAAGCACGAACATTTTTTGAATATTGAGCACAAATTTTGAGGCGGAGAATAAATTTGAAAAACCCTGAAGAAATTTGGAAGCGCGAACATTTTTTGAAAACGTGAACAATTTTTTTTAATCTGGTACATTATATGAATTTAGAAAGTTTTTAACTTTTTTGTGTAACGGGAACGAATTGTGAATTTTGAGAACATTTATTTGGAAAACTAAACATTTTATGGAAACACAAACAAAATTTGAATATTTTGATAAAAAGGAGGAGAAAAGAAAATGAAATAACAAACCAAAGAAAGAAAACAAATTGATAAAACAAAAAAAAACAAAAAAAGAATAAGAAACAGAAATAACAAAAAACGAAAAGAAGAAGAGAATTCGAAAATTAAAAAAAAAGAACATTTTTTAAAAGCAAGAACATTTTTCGAAAATTAAGAGCATATCTGAATCTGTACTTAGTTTAAAAAGTTAAAATAACATTGAAAAAAAGAACAAGAAAACAAAAACGAAAAAAAGAAAAGAATGAAGAAATTAGAAAAAGAAACTAAAAAATGAAACTGATAAGGAAGAAAAAAAAACAGAGACGAAAAGACAAAAAAATAAAAAAAGCCAGTTTAGGGAATCTTTTAGTAGGTTCCCAAAACCAGAAAAAACCAGCTGGGAAACTCTAGAAGGTTCTCAAAACGGGAAACACTGAAACACGTTAAATGGGCGGGCCCAAGGACAGCGCTCGGTCGCTGGCTGTGTGCGGCAGGACGACTGTTTGACGCAATGAGCGTCCAATAGAAAATTCCCTCCGATGGTTGTTAGGAGACACCACCATTGGTTGTTACTGGGCCACAAGGGCGGTGCTGGCCCCCGGCCCCAAGACGTACTTTTTTCTGCTAACTTCTATCTAGTTTTGTTTTGTTTTTTGAGCGAAGACTACTATCTAGTAGGATTTTAAAGAAAAATAGTGTGCGTGCGTGCGTGCGCGCGCACGCGAATGCGGGCCTTAACATTATGGAGTGATGTTGCCCCACGAAATTAAGTCATAGAGTACCTTGAGAAATGATTCAAGACAAATGAACATTGGGCATGAAACAGAAACGAAATACTTCGAATTAGCATAAGGAAGATTCTCATGTTCATATGTCAATAAATATCACATGCAAAGAATATGCAGTTTAAACAAATTCGGGGCACCTATTGCTATGTTTCATGTAACATTTAATATAGCTTTCCAAAAGAAAAATGCTTAGTCAGTGACGCCATAACTGTGGTAATGCATTGTTTTAATTTATTTACTTTTTATTATTTCCATTCTAATTTTTCCGTTTGTCAGGCTTAATATATAGTAGGGAAGTAGTTCACTTCTTTGTCCAGCCACGAGACTTGCCTGCGTCCCGGGCGTGCGTCCATCTGTGCTCCCGCCTACATGGCTTGATTTAATTGGAATAAAATAAGATCCGGGCACATCCGTTAAAATCAGGGGGAATGATTAGATTAGGAAGTGAAAAGGAAAATAAACAGCCGGTGGACAAAGTGGGAGCACGGATAGGAGCATGGGGACCGGAGGGAGCAGGCAAGCCAGGGCATGTACGTCTACCAATGTCTGCTTTGCTGAAATGATTTGCCTAGCTCCAAGGATGTGAGTAAGTGAAACTAATGATTCAGTTGGCTCCAACCAGCTGAGATAGACATGCACTAGGGCGGGTCGATGAATCAGGGAGTCATCAAAATAACATTGACCCTGTATTAATTGATGGATGTTTCAATGAAAAATAGATCCCCGTCTTCCGTTGACAACCCTAGCCACAACCCCCAAGGGTCTGCTCCACGCCACCACCTTGGTCCCCCTCCTCTCCTCTATCTGAAAACCTTGTAGGCGGCAAGAGGGGTGGGGACCCATCTATTTCGCTTGTCTTTTTCTTAGGATTGTTTCGCTGGTGGCCTTGATGAAGTGATGGCGACAATAATGTGTTTGAATAAGGCCTCTCCAACCTCTCCCTACCTCAACGACGACTGGTCCAATGTCGATGAAGCGTTTGTGTCGCCGGATATGTTGGGTTTGTTTGGATCTTGGTAGTTAGTGTGTCAATCAAGGAGAACAATGATTGGCTATTAATGCAACGAATTTTCTTCTTCCGTGTTTTTCTACAGCATGTTCTGGTTTCTCCAACTCTCATGACCAGTAGTGATGGACTGCAAACATGTACTACGTGGCATGATGCTCCAACTGATGCTTGCTCACCTACTTCTAGATCTCGTTTCAAGCGGCAAGTGGTTATTCTGGTCTTTAATTGCCTGGTGTGGCGAGGGCATTTACAGGTGCCTCTTTCTTTATTATTGGTTTTGTATGGTTTTCAATATCCGACGGGTGGCAATCAATCGGAGGAAGAGAAGTCTAGTATGACTTTCGCTGTAATTTCATTTTTAACTGGTCATTCTGCTACCAGTTGTCTTATCATTGTACTAGTCGTTTCTCTTGATAATTTTAGATGTAAGATGTCTTTGGGTGTCTTTCTAATAAAAAAATATGAATGTTATGGAACGACATATAACAAAGAACCCTAATAGCCGTGAAACCCAATGTTCTAGGCTGTCGGATGTAGCCCGATTAATGGTTGGATACACGATTCAATGCCTAAATTCAAACTTTCAAGACCACTAGAATGTTTAGTTGTATAAATGTAGACTTATTTTTGTTATAGGCTCAGCCCAACACAAAAAGGCCCGAACACTAATTTGGGCTGGCTAATCTCTTCCCTAGCATGACTAAACGAGACCGCCTATACCGCGCATATGTTATATCTCGTCCATAGCAAGATTACCTTAGGCCTCGCTCAAGGTTTTACACCCATGGTATAGCTACCGGGCTGGCCCATTTTCCTGTTTTTTCTTTCACTAGGTTTGTTTTCTTTTTCGCTGAGCTCACTAGTTGTCGCTCGGGATAATATGGGTTCTTTTCTTTTACGTTTTATTTTTAGCACTTCTTTCTTTTCCTTTGTTTCTACTTGCTTTTCTGTTTTCTTTGCTTTTTCATCGGTTTTCTTCGTTTCTTTCAGCGGTTGTCAGGGGTTTTTCTTTTTTTTCCCTCTACTTCTCTTTGTTTCTTTCTCGGTTTTCTTTGTTTCCATTCTTTTAAATTGGATTATTTGGGTTATTTTTTTTTATTGGCATTTCTTCATTTTATTTGTTTTTTGTCATTCATAGGTTTCCTTTTGGTTCAACACATGTTAATATTTCTTTCCAGCACACATTCAACATTTTCATATACATTTGAAACTTTTTTTATATACATGGTTATCATTTTCAAATAAATGATTAACATTTTTTGATAACTTATATTTTTTTATGTCTACTTTTTCCCCTACACATTGTACATTTTTGGTATACATCTAATACATTTTCTTAATACACATTTAGCATTATTCAAATACAAGTTTAACATCTTGTAATACACGGTTAACTTTTTCCAATACATTTATTTAATATTTTAAATGCTCAATTAACATTTTCCAAATACAACATGAGCATTTTTAATACATGGTCAACATTTTTTCTATACACATTAACATTTTCAAATGCTTCATTAACATTTTTTGAAATGCAAGATTGACATTTTTTAATACAAGTTCAACAGTTTTTTCTATACACATTTAACATTTTTAAAATGTTTGAATAAAATTTTCCAAATAAGTGTTTAACATTTTATAAAATGCTTGATTAAACTATTTTGAATATAAGCTAAACTTTTCACACACATTGTATATTTTTCGTATACATGAGAAACATTTTCTTTATACATATTCAAATTTTGAAATGTTTGGTTGACAAATTTTCAAAATGTTTCATGTAAAGTGTTTTTTGTAATATATTTTATTTAAAATATTTGTAAGTATAAACAAAAGTAAAAAAAATAAAAATAAAACAAAATGCAAATGAAAAACCATGTTCTGGCCTACAGCGCACCTAGGCCGGCCCATCTCGTGCTCCTCTTGACGTGAGGGTTCCCTTTGTTTCGTTATAAGCGCGACATAGGGGCGCAACAACTGGTATAGCCGGCTCCCGATCAGGCGCTCACGCGCCCCGCTCTAGTGTTGGCCCATCTTCTATGTCCTCGTCTGGGTTTTTGTTTCATTTGACCTGATGACTGATGACCAGTACACCGTTGAACATGGAAAATAAAATATACATAAATTGGAAGAAAGTTCAAAAATTTGGAAAATGAAATAAAATACAAAATTGAAATAAGTACACCAAATTTGAAAGAAGAAATTAAAAATTGGGAAAAAGTTTGCAGAAAATGAAAAATAATTCAAAAAACATTGAAAAGAAAAGTTTGCAGATTTTAAAAGTGTTCAGATTTTTTTAAAGTTCACAATTGTTAATAAATTTGCGGAACTGAAAAAGGTTCACAAAAAATGGAAAAAAGTTCACAAATTTGGAAAAGATTTTTGAATTTTAAAAAAGTTCACAGATTCGTGAAATTTTAAATTGGAAATAAATTCACGCGGTGAAGGAAATGAAAGTGAAAAAGAATATATAAATAAAACTGTAAGGAATAAAAAAAGGAAAAAAGACAGCAAGTAGAGATGACCTTGTCCAGAAAAACCAAAGTGAAAAAGAAAAATCAGGCTGCTAAGCTCAAAAAATTGGTTGAGCTTCCAAAAACCGAGACGAGGTGCCGCTGCAGCCTCTCGGTGGCTAATATGGGCCAGCCCGTTCTGCGAGCGACTGATTGCGATGTGGGCGTCAATTTACAGAAAAGCATGTTGCAATTGGCGCCATAAGGGCCGAATAGGGAATGGCCGACCTAACCCAAGCACGTAAACACGCACACAGACCACGATCTAAATGACCCTCGGTTCGTTCCTCTCATCTATTAAAAATCACACACACATACAGTAGCACAGGAGAAAAACGGTAGGGTTATAACCTACCCTCGTGTTTAGGGTTTTCGCCTCTGGCGGCGACTCTCATCGCCGCTTAGAGTTCCACATCTACCGACGACCTCATCTCCGCCCGAGCCCGTTCTGGTGCTGTCGAGGGGAAGAAGAGATCGGCTAGGGTTTCTGGTCGTTTTTTTTGTGATTTTGGCGTGCAGCTCCTGAGGGTAAACCCTAGATGGCGGCCGAGGCGAGTTCGTCTTCCGCGAGCTGGTCGGGGAAGAAGCTGGAGAAGATGCTGCAGCACTTGGATCTCAAGGACGACGAGCTGGATGACGTGATCGTGGGGGAAGAGGATACGAGGAAATATGCGGCAGATGCGTGTTGGCTAGCAATTGGGAAGGTCAACACGACTCGGCAGTTCAGTTCATCATCGATGTTCGAGACGATGAAATCTATCTGGGGATTAGCTCAAGTGCCAAAGTACAGAGAAGCGGGAGAAAATCTATACATCTTCCAGATGTTTTGCTTGGGAGACTGGAAAAAAGTAGTTCATGGAGGACCATGGCTGTTTCGGGGGATGGGTATGCTTCTTGAGGATTATGATGGCAAGCAGGACCCTGAATCTTTCGTCTTTGATGGCCTGTACGTTTGGGCGCAGATCCACGGCATACCTGAATTGTACCGCAAGACAGAAGTGGTTGATCAATTAGCCCGGCGCATTGGCCGAGTTAAGGAAACACAGTTATCACCTAGGCTTTTCTATGAAGGTGACTACGTCCGGGTTCGTGCGAGGATTTTGGTCAGTAAACCCTTGACGAGGGTGATCCCGCTGAATGTGTTGGGTGAGGGCAGGAAACTTTTACCAATCAAGTATGAGAAGATACCATATTTTTGCCAGATTTGCGGTCTCATGGGTCACAACCACGAAGAATGTGGTGATGGAGTTTGGGAGGCAAAAGACAAGCAATGGGGTGGTTGGATGCTCGCGCAGTGCAGAGAGCTCCACAGGAGCAGCAAGGAGGCCGAGCCCCTCGGGGGGGGGGGGCAGGTTCGGGGGTCGGGGCAGAGGGAGATCAGGACGTGGAGCACAGCCGCGTCAACCCTCCCCAGTACGTAAACGTTCGTCACAGGACGCGGGCCTGAACTCGGATGCTGAGGAGGAAGAAGATGATGTCACAAGCCCCCTGAAACCAACAAGTGATGCGGGAACAAGGCAAGATGAGACGCCGGGTGCACGCAGGAACCTGGTTTTCGACCAAAACACTGAGACTCCCGGCGGAGACAAGCATCCACAGGAACCTGCAGTGGGCATAACAGGCGATCATAGCCAGGCCTTGGTTCCCATCCCTCCACTACCAGCAAAGTATGTATCCCCCAGAGAAGCAAAAAAGGCGAAAACAACATCATCATCGAAGAAGCAGAACACCAACAAGATGGCATCATTGGCGGGCTCCGACGTGGAGCGCCGCCAGGCCCAATGAAAATCTTAAGCTGGAACTGCCGCGGGATAGGCGACCCCGCGACAGTTCGTGAGCTCCACGACCTCGTGGAGATTAGCTCGCCATCTATTTTATGTTTAGTTGAGACTTAGCTACAGAAAAGCCGTGTGGAAGGTCTCCGTACGTCGTTAGGTTTTGATTTCAGCTTTGGAGTAGGGAGTAGTGGTCGCAGTGGCGGCCTTTGTATCTTTTGGAAGAACTCTTTGGACGTTGCAATAAAAAACTTTTCCGAGTACCACGTTGACACCTGGGTGACGGAGGCCGGGAAGGAGCAATGGAGGTTGACTTGCTTCTATGGAGAAGCAACCAAAAATTTGCATTACAAAACATGGAATACTATGAAGCGTTTAAGAGGGGATAGTACCCTCCCGTGGATGTGCATCGGTGACTTTAACAAGATCTTGAGGCCTGAAGAACAACATGGTCCAAATGAGCGTGATAGCGCCCAGATCGAAGCTTTCCGTGAAGCAGTTGATGTCTGTGGTCTCGCGGTCTGGACTGGACATGGGAGAAGAAGGTAGCCGGAGGATATTTCTGTCGTGTTCGTCTGGATAGAGCTTTGGCTTCCCCTTGTTGGTCCGGCCTTTTCCCGTTCGCCTCAGTTGAGCATCTTACAGCCGCAAAGTCGGATCACTCCCCGATCCTCCTGCAGACTACCCTGGATGATACATGCGTTCGTGCAAAACAGAAACGCTTCCGCTATGAGTGTATGTGGGAACGGGATGCTTGCTTTGGAGATGTGCTAAACGAGGCCTGGAACTCAATGGAGAAAGCACATACCGTCACAGAACTATCCGACAAGCTGGCATCGGTCGCTGGCAGGCTGCAAAGATGGGGACACTCCACTTTTGGCGCAGTTCGGGCTGAACTCCGCCGACTCCGCAAGAATCTCGATGAGCTCCGTTCACTACCCAACCGAGCGGGTCCGTCGGCCGAAGAGAAGCAGGTGGAAACATGTATGGTTGAGCTTTGTTTGAGGGAAGAAATTATGTGGCGTCAGCGGGCCAGGATCCAATGGCTAGCTGAAGGAGACAGTAACACCCAATTTTTCCACCGAAAGGCGAGTGTCGCCTATCCCGCATCATCACCGAAGAAGCAGAACACCAACAAGATGGCATCATTGGCGGGCTCCGACGTGGAGCGCCGCCAGGCCCAATGAAAATCTTAAGCTGGAACTGCCGCGGGATAGGCGACCCCGCGACAGTTCGTGAGCTTTGCGACCTCGTGGAGATTAGCTCGCCATCTATTTTATGTTTAGTTGAGACTCAGCTACAGAAAAGCCGTGTGGAAGGTCTCCGTACGTCGTTAGGTTTTGATTTCAGCTTTGGAGTAGGGAGTAGTGGTCGCAGTGGCGGCCTTTGTATCTTTTGGAAGAACTCTTTGGACGTTGCAATAAAAAACTTTTCCGAGTACCACGTTGACACCTGGGTGACGGAGGCCGGGAAGGAGCAATGGAGGTTGACTTGCTTGTATGGAGAAGCAACCAGAAATTTGCGTTACAAAACATGGAATACTATGAAGCGTTTAAGAGGGGAAAGTACCCTCCCGTGGATGTGCATCGGTAACTTTAACGAGATCTTGCGGCCTGAAGAACAACATGGTCCAAATGAGCGTGATAGCGCCCAGATCGAAGCTTTCCGTGAAGCAGTTGATGTCTGTGGTCTCGCGGACTTGGGGTACCGCGGTCTGGACTGGACATGGGAGAAGAAGGTAGCCGAAGGATATTTCTGTCGTGTTCGTCTGGATAGAGCTTTGGCTTCCCCTTGTTGGTCCGGCCTTTTCCCGTTCGCCTCAGTTGAGCATCTTACAGCCGCAAAGTCGGATCACTCCCCGATCCTCCTGCAGATTACCCTGGATGATACATGCGTTCGTGCAAAACAGAAACGCTTCCGCTATGAGTGTATGTGGGAACGGGATGCTCGCTTTGGAGATGTGCTAAACGAGGCCTGGAACTCAATGGAGAAAGCACATACCGTCATAGAACTGTCCGACAAGCTGGCATCGGTCGCTGGCAGGCTGCAAAGATGGGGACACTCCACTTTTGGCGCAGTTCAGGCTGAACTCCACCGACTCCGCAAGAATCTCGATGAGCTCCGTTCACTACCCAACTGAGCGGGTCCATCGGCCGAAGAGAAGCAGGTGGAAACATGTATGGTTGAGCTTTGTTTGAGGGAAGAAATTATGTGGCGTCAGCGGGCCAGGATCCAATGGCTAGCTGAAGGAGACAGTAACACCCAATTTTTCCACCGAAAGGCGAGCGCGCGGAGAACTAAGAATCGCATCATGGGGCTGCAAAGGCCGGATGGCTCTACCTGCTCAAACGAACAGGAGATGGCGGATATGGCCACATCTTTTTACAGCAATCTATATGCCTCAGAAGCAACGGTGGGCATTGAGGAGGTCCTTTCGCATATACCACCGAGAGTGGATGCTTCCATGAACGCCTCACTGAATGCCCAGTACACCAATTCAGAGGTAAAAACTGCTTTGTTTCAAATGTTCCCGACCAAGGCTCCAGGGCCCGATGGTTTCCTTGCACACTTTTTCCAGTGACACTGGGAGCTGTGTGGTGATGAGGTAACTGCTATGGTGCTTCGAGTTCTTAATGGAGAAGATTCCCCGGAGGAGATCAACAAAATGTTCATCGTCTTAATTCCCAAGATTGCTAGCCCAAAAACTTTAGCACAATTCCGGCCGATAAGCCTCTGCAACGTAATCTACAAGATTGCATCCAAGGCACTGGCAAACCGGCTTAAGATCATCCTCCCCCATGTCATCTCCGAAGAACAGTCAGCATTTGTTCCGGGTCGCCTTATCACAGACAACTTCATATCAGCATATGAGTGTTTGCATTATATGAAAACAAGGAAGCTAAAGGGCAACAGGTTTTGTGCTTTAAAACTGGATATGATGAAGGCCTACGATAGGCTTGAGTGGCACTATTTGGAGAGAGTAATGCTAAAATTGGGTATAAGCCCACGCTTTACAAATACGGTAATGAGATGTGTCACTTCTGTGTCCTTTTCGGTTATCTTCAAGGAGACAAACATGAGGAGTTTAGGCCCTCCCGCGGCCTCAGACAGGGCTGCCCCATATCCCCATACCTATTCCTTTTGGCTGCGGAAGGGCTCTCATGTCTCCTGAAATCCACCAGAGCCGACGAAAGGGTGGATGGTATTATAGTAGCAATCGGCGCACCACAGGTAAATCACTTGCTTTTCGCTCATGATAGTCTCCTATTTTTCAATGCCACCCCGGAGATGGCCAATAGAGTGGATACCCTTCTCCAAAAGTACTGTGCAGCTTCAGGGCAGCGCATCAACAAGGAGAAATCCTCCATTTTCTTCAGCAAGGGCTGCTCCGAGGCCTCGAGGCAAGAAATTAAACAACTCCTCCAAGTACAAAATGAGAAGCTCTCCGAGAAGTACCTGGGGCTCCCAGCCGATGTGGGAAGAGCAAAGGAGGGCTCTTTTAAATATTTGAAGGACAGGATTTGGAAGCAAGTACAAGGGTGGATGGAGAAGACACTCTCGGTTGGAGGGAAAGAGGTGCTCATCAAGTCCGTGGCGCAAGCAATCCCAACATATTCTATGGCCTGCTTCAAGCTCCCACGTGGTCTATGCCAACACATAAATGGCATCTTGAGGAAATTTTGGTGGGGATCCAAGAAAGGCGAGAGGAAAACGGCTTGGGTCTCCTGGGAAGTGATGACACAACCAAAATTCATGGGAGGTATGGGCTTTCGTGACATCGAGCTCTTTAACTTAGCCTTGCTTGCGCGACAAGCCTGGCAACTCCTTCAGGAACCAAACTCTCCCAGCGCGCAAATCCTCAAGGCGGTTTACTATCCTACATCGTCAATCCTTGATGCCGAGCTGGGAAGGAACCCATCTCAGGTCTGGCGCTCCTTGATTGAAGGCCGTGACGCGCTGAAACTTGGCCTTGTAAAGCGCATCGGCTCGGGGGAAGACACCAACATTTGGACGGACAACTGGATACCACGCGATTTTAAGCTCCGACCGATGTGCCCTAAGACGAGCAATCCTCCACAGATGGTTTCAGAACTCATAAACCCGGTCACCTCTTCCTAGGACGTCGAGGTGATTGATATGCATCTCTATGCTATGGACAAGGAAGCAATACTCAACATCCCTCTCAGCCCCCGAATCCATGATGATTTCTGGGCCTGGCACTATGAGCGCAAGGGCGTCTTCACGGTCAGGTCGGCGTACAAACTCATGTCATCCATTAAACAGCAACGCACTGATTGGCTTGAACACGCCGAGGGTCATTCACGACCCACGGCGGATTACCGGTCTTGGTCTACACTATGGGGTGCCGCAGTTCCATCGAAGGTACGGGTGTTCTCATGGAGACTAGCCCAGAGCTCGATACCAACGGGAGAAGTCAAAAAACACCGAAGCATGGCTGATTCAGCAAAGTGCGGGATCTGTCACGCGGCGATCGATACATGGCGCCATTCCCTTTTTGACTGTCGCATGGCGCGCTGTGTTTGGGCCCTCTCGGACGAGGATCTTATGGAAACAGTCATATCAAACAGTGAGAAGGATGCCAAACTTTGGATGCTATGGTTGGTTGACACCCTTCCTTTGGCTGATCTAGCAAGGGTTTTGGTGACAATGTGGGCCATATGGTGGGCAAGGCGCCGAGCTATCCACGACGACCAGTACCAGAGCCCACTAAGCACCCACACTTTCATCAAAAAGTTTCTGCTGGAGCTACAGATGTTACCGAACAAGAATACAAGTTCCAAGGACCTACTTGAAACGCCTGGGATCTGCATGCAATCGGAAGAAGACTAAGGGTCCCGCCCCCACATGCGTGGCTCCCGCCTGAGTATCATGATGTGAAATTCAATGTAGATGCAGGTTTTTCGAAGGTTGGCGATCGCGCAGCTGCAGCAGTCGTATGCAGGGACAAAGGAGGAAACTATTTGGGAGCCTTGGCCATCATCTACGACGGTCGCCTCGACCCAACCATCCTCGAAGCACAGGCCTACTGCGAGGCGCTCTACCTCGCCTCAGATCTGCAGGTTCAATCGTTCTGCGTGGCTTCAGATTGCCTGGAGGTAATAAGGAACATCCAACATGAAGTCCCTTGTCGATATTTTTCCATCCTTCAGGATATCAAGCATGAGAGGAACCATTTTGAAGATGTAACGTTTCTTCATGAGAATAGAAAGCACAATGGAGAAGCGCATGCTCTAGCAAAGGCAGCAGCCTCTCTTAGCACCGGGCGCCATGTGTGGCTTAGTATTTTGCCCGACATAATCTGTGTCCCCATGTGTTTGAACCTCTAATAAAGGATGGAGTTTGCTAAAAAAAAAGACCACGATCTAAATGCATGTACACTGATTCATATTTGCCTCAAAAAAAATGTACACTGATTCATATGACAGTCTTTATCTTAAGTATTTCATCTAATTTAGATGTGGCACCCTTCCGCTAGGGTTTCCGCCACCGCCTTAGCCCCCTCCCGCCACCGCCTGCACTCCGGCCCTTCCCCCCCCCCTCTCCTCCTTCCCCTCCCCCTCCCGATCCCTTCCCTGCGCCACCTTCCCGGGAGGTGGCCGGGGCGGCGCACCCCCTCCCCTCCGCTGGATCTCCCCCGCCGCCCCCGGCGGGTGCCCCCGGCGCTGGCCCGGGTGGTGCCGGCGGCGGCAGCACCTTCTGTCCCCCCGCGCTCGTCCCCTTCTCGGGGTAGGAGATGGCGGTGGTGCTGCTCGGCTGCGCGGCGGCCCGGCGACCCCGGGGGGTGGCGTGCGGTGGCCGGCAGAGTGTAATGAGGCATATTATGGTAAGAGATCATCTTTTAATTAAGAAAAGGCAAAAAAATCCTAACTTCTCTTTCTACCATCTCATACACTCACCTATGATGCCCACACACACACCCTACCCCTATGAGCACCTTCGAGAGAATGAGCTGGCATATCATCTTGAGATTTACGAAGTCACCGGAGGCATCTCGTCTCGACGAAAACGTCTCCTCCCATTGAAAGCGCATCACCGGAAATTCTAAAATTCAGGAATAATGCGAGCACCAAAACTTAAACCCTGATGAAATGGGGATACCACTGTCTCTTTAGCCATCCAAGCACAGATTAACCGGTGGTTTGCTGCAACCGTGACTCCTCCACGTGACTACTCCACGGCTGGGCCAGACAAACATACGAATGGCAATGAGGCAGGACATAGAGCCCAAGGTCGCGCCTCAGTCGATGCCAAACACCTCGGACACGCGATCTGGACAACAAGACACAACAAGACTTGAGGATGTTGTCGGCCAAGAAGTATCGACAATGATGTACTCCCTCCGTCTGGAAATACTTATCGAAGAAATGGAAGTATGTAGACATATGTTAGCACTAAATACATCCATTTTATCATTTTTTCGATTAGTATTTCTGAACGGAGAGAGTACATAGCTAGAGCCCCAAAGGCGGCCCATGCACCCCGGAGGCAACCAATTTGAAGACCACGCCACGCCGCACCGCCGTCACCGACAGGTCCGACAAACCGGAGCTAGTGTTGGTGCCCAAGGGGTCGGTCAAGCCAAGACAATGCCTCCAGACACGGTTTGATAAACGCCGGTAAGAGTAGGAGAAAGAACATGTATATGAACCCCTTCAAATTACAAACAAGTTTATATATAAATTTTGCACAAAAATATACTACTACTTTAATTATTCGAGTTTACAATAGGCGTTCCCTGACTGGATTTTATTTCTATCACCGCCTTCGGCCTTAGTATACGCCTGGTGTACTCCCTGGCCCCATCCTTGTCCACGACCATGATCACGAAGCTAGCCAGCCCGAGCCGCCGGACCTCCTTGATGCACCTGTCGACGAGCGCCACGGCCTCCTTCACCGTCATGCCGGGGCGGTAGTGGTTCTCCATCACCGTCGTGCAGAGGCCAGCCCCGCACCCAGCGGTGCGGTACTGCTCCACCCGCTCCGGCGGCGCGGTGCCGCCAACGGCGTACATCGTCGGGCCCTCGACCTTGTCGTAGCCGGCGATCACCGCGTTCGCGGACTGAGCGCAGCCAATCACCGCCCCCCGGGCGACGTCAGCAGCCGCGGCGGCGCTGTGGATCTTGCTCGCGCTGGCCCTCACCTCGTCCCTTAACCGCAGGCTGCGAAACACAAAAGCATGGAGGACTCAGGCGAGGATCACAAAGGCTGATCGAAGACTCAAGCGAAGGAGCGCGAGAATTGATTGATCTCGATCGTGGTGAATTACGTACCAGTCTCCGGGGACGCCGGACACGCCGAGAAGCAGTTTGGAGCCGAGGCTCGTGACCCTGTCGTTGTCGGGGTTGATGAATACGACGCTTCTTCCCGCGGCGGAGGTGCCGGCGGCCACCACCGCGAATCCGCCGCCCACCACGCCGAACACGCTGTCCATGATCGTCTCCCTCGTGTTGCTGACTTGCTGTTGTGCAGCACGTTCGGTCGGTACTTCTCCGTGCGTATCACGTAGCTACAGCTGTGCTCGCACGGTGTTCCTAGGTTACGAGAGAGGACTAGGGGGATCTACTATAAGTAGATCGGATCGAGGCCGACGACGAGTTGGGGTCGGAGCCGCAAACTAGACCGGAATTCGGAAAGGAAAAGGTTTTCTAAAAACCGGATGATAATTAACACGCACCGATACGCTGCCTTCAAATTGCTATATAAGTGGTTAGCTCGGCCATGTCCATATTTGGTTAGCAAAATGTTTTTCTCCTATGATATAAGTGGTTGGCTCGTCATGTTAATGACAATTGTGATACACTGTCTAAAGCAAGAGTGGCAAAAGTGAAATGTCAAATTTTAGTGTGATATAAGTAAAATTGGCAAAATTTAGAGTGGCAAAAACAAAAATTTCCCAAAAAAACATGTCAAAGAGGATATGGAAAAGGGAGCAATTACTTAAAATTGGTCTGCCACCTACATAATGTCTTATCTTGCAAAAGAACCTAATATATTGTCCACCTTTTCCTATGCAACTCTCAAAAAAAAAGTCTAAGCCATAGGAAGTTTGTCCACTTTACTTGTGAAAATAGGGCTGGCGTATAGGCCGGGTAAAAGGGTGACAGCCTACTATAAATTATACTACTCCCTCCGTTTCTATACACAATTAATTATGTTAGCAATTCCAATACGAACTATATATGGATATATATATATTAGAGTGTAGATTCACTCATTTTGCTCCGTATATAATCCATATTGAAATCTCTAAACAGACTTATATTTAGGAACGGAGGTAGTAGTATATAAACACTAAAAAATTACTCAAATGATAAATGTCACACGTGTGGTATGAAGCACTCGGGCCCTGGCTTTTTTACAACTAAAGCTACCATCCAAAAAAATACAAACCCGAAAAGTAAAGTTGCCATCCTTTGAAGTATGAAACTTGCCATACTTTGACATCTAAAATTGTCATCCTCATGTCACTAAGCTTGCGATTAAAAAAACGTTTAGAATTGCCATGCGTTCGTGCCACACATGTGACATTTACCAGGATTCAAAAATTATACATTACATCTAAAAAACTAAATATAGAAATAAGCCTCAATTTGCAGGAGCGCAAGTTCACACCATATAATAACAATTTATACCATGTGAAGGCAAACCAATCTGACTAACCTTGAGTTTAGATACGCTAGTCTCTCTTTACGGTGGATGTCTTAGTTTCATAGTGAAACTTTTTGATAACTAGATTTCAATGTTTAAACCAATGCATAATTTTTTTCATTTGAGAAATGGATAAGCACCAAATCAAACCAAGTGAATCTAGACAATCATGCGAGATAATCAAATCATACACAAAAGTACAATCAACAACATTTTTAATTCTTTGATGACTCTATTACTGAACCCAACTTTCAAATCACATTTGATATGCGCTAGAAATTTCTATGAATATGGTGCCTAATATATATTAGAAACCACTATTGAAATTTTGTCAGTGTGTATATGATTTAGAAATCTTTACCATGCCATTCAATAATACGATATGGAAACAAACGCATATATATGCAAATATATGTATATACACTACGATCTATGCAATAGTAAAAAATAATTTCCAATACCTTTTTAAACAAGAAACGGAATTTTTGGTACATCATATAATTTAAATTTTGCAGAAAAAATTCAATGATATACATTACAACTGCATAATAATGAATAATATAACTAATATTTGGAAACATTGTTATGTGGCTAAGCAATAGAACACTATATTAATTAATATTTTAATATGGTTCATTTAGTTTAAAATAAGTATAAAAGTTCAGTATAAAAAACATTGGTTTGCATCACCTTGTGCGCCTTGTCCCATTAAGCCACCACACACGCAGGCCCATTGTCATTTCTGTTTAGTTTTTTTTCAGTGTTTCACTTGGATTCTCTACATTTCCTTTTTTTCATTTTTCCTTTTTTTTCTTTTCTTAAATGCATGAACTTTTTCAAATCGATGATTTTTTTCAAAATTGATGATTTTCTTTTTCAAACTTGATCTACCTTTCTTTAAAATTGGAGGAATTTTTCTAAATTCGGTGAACATTTTTCAAAATCAATGAAAATTTTTCAAAATCGACATTAAAAAATTCAACTTTTGTGAAAAAAATTCAAATTTGGTGAATTTTTCCAATCCATGAACTATTTTTTAAGTTTGTGAACTTCTTTTCAAAATCCATGAACATTTTTAAGTCATGAAATTATTCTTTTTTGTGAAAATTTTGTACTTTTTTCAAAGTCAAATTTTGACCGGTCAACTGGTCAACCGCAATCGAGTGACTGGGTGGAAACTGGTCATGTAATCGAGCGCTGACCTTCTAATGGGCCGGCCCATGAGTAGGAGCGTGTTAGCGCCTGTTCCTCCAAGTGGCACCTGGCGCCACTTAGGAGCTCCCAAGTACAGGCACATGAGAGGCCGGACCACTGACAAACACATGAAAAGCCAACGGCGACTCAACCCGAGAATGGTTTATAAACTGCACCATGACCGAACTGAACCCACACAAATATTTGTATCAGCCCAACCGAAACTAAACCCATACAATATTTTCGTCGGCCCAACCAAAACCAAACCACTCAATCTTTACACCCAAGCCGAACTAAACCTAGTGCATCATCGGGGTTGGCGCTGAGCGAGAGTCGAGTCGCC
This sequence comes from Triticum aestivum, assembly GCF_018294505.1. Classification (NCBI taxonomy): domain Eukaryota; kingdom Viridiplantae; phylum Streptophyta; class Magnoliopsida; order Poales; family Poaceae; genus Triticum; species Triticum aestivum. The sequence goes on along the minus strand of NC_057807.1, from coordinate 613,039,085 downwards.
CGGATCCAACCGAGGTAGTGGTTGTAGAAGTCGGGGAAGGAAGAGCCGGCCGGTGGTGGCGTGAGCCCATCCGTCGCGGGGGACGATGCAAGAGGCCCATCCAAGAGCAGCAGACCTGGGGAGAGGATAGAGAAATTGACACGGGAGTCAGGTCCAGGCTCGTTGGCCGTTGAGTTTGCCGAAGCGCGAAGACCAGGGCGTCAGCCGCCGCCTACACAACGACTAGCACAGTTGTGAGAGCTGGCTTCCCCATGCGCTTACCACAGGGAAGAGTCGGAGGAGATCAGATCCAGGCGCGGCGGTCGCATGGGATGCCGGATTTGGGTGCGGTGGTCGCGGACTTTGCCGGAGCAGGCTGATCCTGGCAGCAGCCACCGCGTGCTCACATGTCGTTGGCCGCGGTCGTGAGAGCCATGGCCTATCATCTTGTGGTTGATTTAAGGGCTATCTAGGGAGAGATACCTACAAATTAGTTTCCCAACCGGGTGAGAACCGTAGGCTTAACTAAGGTGGAATCAGACCGGTTCGTGCCCGTAACTGACCATACCCAACTGTTTTGTACAAGAAACCGACTTAAACCAACCTATTGTCGAACTGGGCCCATACACCCGAACCAAACAAAACTATGAGGCAAAACTGACCCAACACACCCGCTTTAGATAAAATCATTCTCAGTTTTGTCGATGACCCACGAACCTACACCACCTGGCTGTTACCACCGGACTTCGCTGCAACAACTCCACCATAACGTCACAGGAGAGCACCCTTTGTCCTCTCGCTCTGTGAAAGAACATGCGGTGCCCCCATGTTTGGTTTTGGTAATTGATGACAATATCTATGGACTAATGGTTGCCTTGAGTTATATTTGAAGGTTTTGTCCATAGGCTTTTCTTGAAGTCCATGTGTTGGTTTCAAGGAGTTTATGAGTTGACCAAGGTGCTATTAAGGAATTATCCAAAGATTGGTCATGTGAGTGTTGAGCTTATTGCAATCATGTCTTGAATAAGAAGTTTGTGTGATCATTCATGTTTACCTTCAAGACATCATCCAAATGAAGAGAGTTGGAAAGATTCAAGGTTGATCAAGACTAAGTCAAGAGTGAATCAAGTTGATCAACTCACAAAGCGTAGAAGATGTACCGAGAGGGATCAAGTGATCCCATGGTATGGTAAGCATTGTCCATTGCACTTTGTGTACTAACCCATGGTCTATGCGAGAGTTCTATGTGGGGTTAGGTATGTGTCCATGGGCTTGCGTCAAGAGGAAGATATCATACAACCCATGGAAAGGATGACATCAAGTGGTGATCGTCACCAAGATTGCCGTGTGCAAGTTTGAGTGGAGCATCACGAAGAGATCAAGTGCTTGAATCTTGCCATCCATTGTGGTGTCAATGGACTTGTGAAGATGTGCCGAAGAGTGGCTCACCCATAGTGGACTATGGGGGAGCAATCATCTAGTCTTCATCGAGCCAACGCAATCAAGAAAGGTGGTCCAACTTGAGGGATTCAAGATCGTCATCATCTAGCTCAAGTGGACCATGTGCAAGGCAAAGGTTTGCCCTTGATAGGTTTTCTATTTTACCGGTCTCATGGTGGTAGTTGGGAGACCGGGTTATATGATCGTTTGTCGTACTATCAATGGGGGCTCTCAAGTTGGTAGCTTGATCGTATCGTTAGTAGAGAGCTCAAACCATTGCATCCTTGAATCATGTTTCTTGGTTCTTGTTTGGTTCTCTTTGTGAGCCTTAGAGCTTATGTTCATCTTGATGACAAACTTGAGTTCATCGAAAACGGAGTTCGCATGCGTCTTCTATGATGTTTTCGGTGTTGGAGGTTTTACCGGTCTTATCCGAGGAAGGGTTCTCACCATTTTCTTATGGGACTTTTCTAATTTGCTTCTTATTGATATTTTTTTTAAGATTGTGTTAGCCCTTGTCGCTAGCTTTCCAACAAACTTGGTTTCATCGAATGCGGAGTCCGTTTGCAAAAGTTGTGGCAGCTTTGGTGTTCTGAAAAGGCTGCAGCGGTACTACCGCGAATTGGAGCGGATGTAATTTTTTACTACCTCTCGGTACTACCGTAGCTCCTACAGCGGTAGTACCGCTCTGGACCAAACACTCGTCCCAAGTCCTGTGGTGGTAGGCCCGGATGTAATTTTTTAGTACCGCTCGCAAGCAGTAGTACCGCTACCCTTAGCAGTAGTACCGCTACCCCTAGCGGTAGTACCGTGAGGTCAAGCGGTACTACCTCTCCGACGGTTCTTCTGGCCTTTTTGCCTCCTCGCTGTTGTGTTTCAAAGGTGTATGTAACGCCCCGAGACCGACGCTCCAGATGCCTTCCTTGTATTCCGAGATTCGTCGTGTGATTTGTTTTGTTCGTTGCATTCATCCTTGCATCATGTGCATTGCATCATGTCATCATGCAACCCTTTTTAAAACTCACCTAAATAAATTGCATAGATTGTTGATCTATTTAAATAGAGGGATATTTACATGGTGATTTCTCTTTAAAACATATTTAAAGTCTCCTACTTTTATTAGGGAGCTATAGTAAATATTCCATTAATTTGGAATTGACCATGACACACTTGCATTTGAACCTCCAAATAATCCCTTGGCTCTTTTCTTTTTCTGAAATATGGAAAAGAAACCCCTTTTCTTTCTTTTGGCCAGCCAAGCAGGCCTCTTGGCCTTTCCCTTCCATCCGAAGTTGCCCCAAGGTCAAGCTGGGCCTCCAGGCGACCGAAGGCCAGCCCAGCCTCTCTCCCTTGCTAACCCTAGCGCCAGGGGAGAGCCTCCTGCTCGATCCCCATCTCCCTCCCGAGCGCCGTCACGCAGGGAGAGGGCAGCGCTAACCCCTCTCCCGATCCACTTCTCTCCCTCGATCCCCTCGCTCGTCCTCCTCCAAACCCCGGCGCCGCTCCTCCTCTGTCATGGCCTTCCTCCTGATTCTCCTCGTCGCCACCAACCCGCCTCGACCTCGCCGCCAGCAGCAGCTGCTGCACCCTCTCACCGACGCCGCGCCCGGTCCTCCATCGCGCCTTGCCTTCGACCTCAGATTCCGCGTCCCATGGCCACGAGCGCCACCAGTAGCAGTTTCAGGCGTCCCCGTCGTCGAGCCCCTCGCCGCCCTTCTGCACCTCGTCTCCGGCCCTGCCCGTCGGAGCCACGCCTCCCGGTGCCCGCAGCTGTGTTGCCGGTCTTCCTCCTCGACGCTGTCGCCTCGAGCCTCCCCATGCCTCGCGAGACTACCGTGTCAAGTTCCCGCCGCTGCCGCTGCAAGTCCTGCTCGGAACCAGCCTCCTGCTTCGCGCCAAGTCCCGCGGCCGTCGCTCCTTCATCACGCCCCGGCTTGCTGCTTCGACTCCCTGCCCGAGCTTCGTTTTTCGTCATGGACGTGGGGTAGCTGCTGAACCTCGCCATGGTTCTATCCAACGCCTCAAGTCCGACGCCAGGAGCACCTCAAGTTCGACTACATGTAACAGCAAGTACCCCTACGCACGGATACACCAAGGTCGACTACACCCGATGATGCGACAAGTACCTCTACCGATGACTCGAACGTCTACAATCGTGTACCACTACTTACACTACCGTCGCGAGAATGACTACTTCCACTACGGCCCGTGTACCACTACTTCCTTCGTCGAACTCGACCCGCTCCGAAATGCACGCTTCAAAGGTATAACCGCCGAGACGTTGACCCGTGGACGAATGCATATTGTATGAGATGCTCGTGTTTGCACCATGTCCGAATTGATCCTTGCATGTTCCTCCTCGTTTGCCATGCCGTCGACCCATGGGAACCCGGTAACCGGGATCACCCCACCATCTTTTGCATGTTCCGCACATCCGCACACTGGCTCTTTTGCACCGATATCTCAATGAGTTATCGGATCATCGAAATGTTTCCGTGGCACCATTTCCGTTGTCGTTGCCGTGGCACCCCTTTCGTTTTCCACCACGGTGACAAATGCTTCATAACATGCTCATTTCAACTTTTTCATAAAAATTGCATAAAACTTGCATATGTCATCTGCATCATGATAACAACATTTAAATGCTTAAAATTGTTGTTGCATTAAAATGCTAATTTGGACATGAGGATTTTCCGGAAGTGTTGTTTGTTGTTCCGATCTCATTTAAACTTGCCTAGATATGTAGTTTCCATATGCTTCACCTCTTGCCATGTTTAACAACATTTAATATTGTTTCGTAGCTTAACCGAGATTAAACGAAATATGTCAATGTGGTGTTTTGTCAATATGCAACTCGTTGCATATTGAGCTCCACTTAACTTGTAGTGTTGTTTGTGCATATTGCCATGCCATGCGTCATTAAACCGGTCATGCATCATACTTGTTTGTGCATCATGCCATGTTTATGCTTGTGCATTTACCATGTTGTTTGTTTCTTCCCGGTGTTGCTTCTTAGTTCCGGTAATGTTGCGATTGTGAGGATTCGTTCGACTACGTTCGTCTGTCTTCTTCATGGAATCGTTCTTCTTCCTTGCGGGATTTCAAGAAAGATGACCGCTACCCTGGATCTCACTACTATCATTGCTATGCTAGTTGTTTCGTTCTATCGCTATGCTGCACTTCCTATCACATGTTCTTCAAGCCTCCCCAAATTGCCATGAACCTCTAACCTTTGACACCATTCCTAGCAAACCGTTGCTTGGCTATGTTACCGCTTTGCTCAGCCCCTCTTATAACGTTGCTAGTTGCAGGTGAAGCTGAAGATTGCTCCATGGTGGACAGGATCATGTTGGGATATCACAATATCTCTTATATTATTAATGCATCTATATACTTGGTTAAGGGTGGAAGGCTCGGCCTTATGCCTGGTGTTTTTTCCACTCTTGCCGCCCTAGTTTCCGTCATACCGGTGTTATGTTCCCGGATTTTGCGTTCCTTACGCGGTTGGGTGATTTATGGGACCCCCTTGACAGTTAGCTTTGAATAAAACTCCTCCAGCAAGGCCCAACCTTGGTTTTACCATTTGCCTCACCACCACCTATACCCTTCCCTTGGGTCGGCCAACCCGAGGGTCATCTTTATTTTAGCCCCCCCCGGGCCAGTGCTTGTCTAAGTGTTGGTCCGAACTGAGCTGCCTGCGGGGCCACCTCGGGGCAACTTGAGGGTTGGTTTTACTCGTAGCTAGTCTCATCCGGTGTTGCCCTGAGAACGAGATATGTGCAGCTCCTATCGGGATTTGTCGGCGCATCGGGCGGCTTTGCTGGTCTTGTTTTACCATTGTCAAAATGTCTTGTAAACCAGGATTCCGAGTCTGATCGGGTCTTCCTGGGAGAAGGTATATCTCGTTGATCGTGAGAGCTTATCATGGGCTAAGTTGGGACACCCCTGCAGGGTATAAACTTTTGAAAGCCGTGCCCGCGGTTATGTGGCAGATGGGAATTTGTTAATGTCCGGTTGTAGATAACTTGACACCAGATCCGAATTAAAACGCATCAACCGCGTGTGTAGCCGTGATGGTCTCTTCTCGGCGGAGTCCGGGAAGTGAACACGGCTTTGGGTTATGTTTGACGTAAGTAGGAGTTCAGGATCACTTCTTGATCATTGCCAGCTTCACGATTGTTCCTTTGCTTCTCTTCTCGCTCTTATTTGCGTATGTTAGCCACCATATATGCTTAGTCGCTGCTGCAACCTCACCACTTTACCCCTTCCTTTCCCTTTAAGCTTTGCTAGTCTTGATACCCATGGTAATGGGATTGCTGAGTCCTCGTGGCTCACAGATTACTACAACAACAGTTGCAGGTACAGGTTATTGTGATGATCATGACGCGAGAGTGATGTTGCTTGTTTTGGAGTTCTTCTTCTTCTGCTTCTTCTTCGATCAGGGGATAGGTTCCAGGTCGGCAGCCTGGGCTAGCAGGGTGGATGTCGTTTGAGTTTTTGTTTGTGGTTCATTCGTAGTTGGATGGTGATCTTATGTATGATGATGTTGTATTCGTGTGGCATTGTATACCTTTTGTATGTATCCCCTTCTATTATGTAATGTTGATGTAATGATATCCACCTTGCAAAAGCGTTTCACTATGCGGGTCTGTCCTTGGTGGGACCTTCGAGTTCCTTTTGGATAGGGTCGCATATTGGGCGTGACAAGTTGGTATCAGAGCCTCGACCGACCATAGGAGCCCCCTTGATTGTTGGCCGTTGTTGAGTCTAGAAGAAAACTATTTTGAGTATTAGGATTATTTATATCGGAGAGTAGGACTCTTTTTACTCCCCAGCCGCTTCGTCGCTCTGGTGAGGTCTCCTGACGTAGATGTTTTGACTTTCCTCTCCTCAAATTTCACTAAAAAAATTTAGAATCACGCGGGTATCTTGGAATCGTTCCGATGGTTTTGTGACGAGAACATTGTTCTTGGTGCCTCCTGTATTTTATGTGGCAGTGACCCGGGGAGTTGAGCTCCGAGGTGTTGTCGTTACAATTTTATCGTTGCAGTTCTGGAATACCTGAGTTTTGCCGACATCGAAAATCTCTTTTATGCAGTTGTTGGTGAGATAACCTCGATGCCACCCAGTACTGGGGAGTTTGGGAGTATTGCCATAACTCGTATAACGGATGCTTTTCGAAGGTTGAGGTACACGATTTCCGGAGTTTTCTTGGTTATGTGTTGACGAATGGATACAGCTGGATGTAGGGATTGTTAGTTTGGGTGAGATATATTGCTTCCCCTGTATCCCCAACACCAGATTGCATAACCAGAAAGTTTCGGGAGTTTATAGGTGGGAATTCAAGTAGCTCCTAGAATATCTTTTCGACAAATGCATGATATGGGATTGGGTAAATCTCTTTCATATGTATTTGTTCCGACTTATTTCTGCAAGCCAATCCTTTGTTTTGTTTTGAGTTGTGGTATTTGAGTTGCTTCAATGTCAAATGTTGATCCCATACCTTTCCTAAGCGGTGTTCTCATATTTCTATGAGAGTGGTAATCCTTCTTGATCATCGAGATTGCCATCCCAATTCTTTCCAACCGGCGTGCTTCTCTTCAAGGGATTCGATCATTTCAACATTCGCAAGATCATCTCTCAGTTTCCCAACATTGTTTGTTTCATCCATCCCCAAGTTGTCTTTGTTTTTCCCAACCCTTCCACCCTTTTCTTCAAGGACTCATTTATTTTAATCAAGTATCCATTTATTCATGTGAAGTCACTTCACTCTTTTCAATCAATGTTCTGATCCGGTGATCCCTCGTGAAGATGCTCATGAGCTTCAAGTTCATCATCCTTCGTTCTTTTTTCTTCTCCGATGGATCCAATTCAAGCTTTTAGTGTTGATCAAATTCCTTTCCTCGTTTCTAATGCTTTCTCATGCCGATACACCTCTTAAGCATTCACTTCTTCCTATTCATTTGTTCTAGAGTGCTGAAGATATCTCACAAGGCTTGTGTTTTCATTCTCAATCCGTTCAAGATTTCGAGGTGGTTATCTCTTTCAAGCCATTTAATTCAATCGGTGCAACCTCTCTTTAAAATTGTTCAACGGTATTTTCTCTTTAGTGGGCCCATAACCCACAGGTCTTTTCCCAGGATCTTACCTGACTCTTCTAATTTTCCCGGAGTCATTCCCAAATTCTTTTCAAAGTTTGACGTAAGAATGAAATTTTCATCAGTCATATTCCTTCTCCAAGATCGCTTTCAGAATATTTTCATCGTTGGTTCATCATTTCTATTCTTCTTTGTTCCAGAGTGTCTAAACAATTGGGTGGTGTTTCTCCTCGTCATTCTCGGTTTTTGAAGACCGAAGAAGAGTTTTTCCTCTAAATCTTGCCCATTCTCCCGAAGATTCATGGTTCTAGCTTCATTCCATCCTCATAATTGTTTTTGATTGTGACCATTCTTTTCTTACCACCCGGGGCATTTCGTGAGTTCTTTCCATTTTATTCCTACGAAGGCCATCATTTCGGGTTTATTCATTCTCAGCTTTTAGCTATCCTTCTCCATATTCTACCGGTGCATCGTTCAAATATCCTCTAATTAGTTCATGATCTCTTCGTTCTCATGTATCTAAATCCCCTCAAGTATCTTCATTCATTTTCCAATTCTTCCCGGTGAATTGTGCCTTTGCTACTTTCATTTTCAATTCTTACGGTGGTTCATTCAAGATTTCACTTCCTTCGTTATCATATCAATTCATTCGTTGTTTCCAAATCCCACCGGTGGTTCCATCAATACCTTCTCAAGTTTGCGCTATATCTTTCTTAATCCTTTTTCAAGGAGAATAAGTAGTATGCCAAATCCATTGCTTGTCGTCAATTTAATTTGATGACGATAAGCATACAATAAATCTTATTCTTATTTCCTTGAGGTGATTCAATTCTTTTCTTCCGGAGATTGTTCATGATGAAGTAATTCTCGTTTCTAGTGTTTCATCTTTTCTTTTTCCGGAGTTCCAAGTTTTCTCGGTTATATCGTCGCAAAGCTCCATCTAAATCATTGCAAGGGTTCACCTTGTGTTTTCAACCTCTCTTTCTTTCTATCATCCTCTTATTACCGGAGTTCTTCATGGAGACTCTACATGGTGGTTCGTCAAGGATTCCTTTCATTCTTCAATTGTTCTTCAAGTTTTTCTCTCGGAGTCATGATCCGCCAAGCTACACTCTAAACTAAACATGGTGCTAAACACATGTTTTGTTTTGTGGAGTTCAAGCTTTCTTCTTCTTGCATTTCGAAGTGCAATTCCTTCTACCTTATCTTCGAGATGGCATTATATCATTCTTGACAATTTCCATTCATGTTTCATGAGTCACATGTTGTCAAGAATGAGGTACTCTAAATCCATTAATCCCTCCATTGGAGTTATCTTGGTAAAGATTTCACCTAAAGCCTTCCCTAAGGAATATTGCTAATTATGGTGCTATCAATGATCCGAGTTTTTCTCCTATCCTCTCGGTGAAGAAGTTTTTCATCTCTTTGGTGCTCTAAATCAAATCAACGGTTTCCATTAGTGGCCGGTTGTCACCTCATAGTCTCGAGATGTTTTCCATAAGCCCACTACAAGCTTATTCGTTTTGTTGTTGGTTTTCCAACAACTCCGTTATAACCTTCTTGGAGGGTGCTCTCCAAGCTCAGTTGTGGCAGAAGTTGGCATTTTCTTCTCCATTCTATTTTTTTTCAATGATCTATCTTCTATTCTTTTTTTCGGGGGCATTGTGATGTTGCTCTCTTCACTCATAATCTCGAATTGTGAGGACCATGTTCTTTTCATTGCTTATCCATTTAACCGGAGTGTTGTGTCTATCATTCCTCTTTTAACCAGAGTCTCATCCAAGTGCTTTCATTTTGCCAAGTTCATGTTCTATTCCTTAAATGTTCAACCGGAGTGCTGCCCGAATTCTTCCTCTCTCATCTTATTTTAACCGGAGTGGTTTCGAATTCTATCCTGTCTATTAAACTCTTGATTCATGTCTTTGCAACCTTCAAGTTATCGTAATGTTCCTCGTTCCTCTTTTCTAACGGATTGTTTGCAATCTCGTTCATCTCTGTTGTACTCTTTCTTTTAAATTGCTCAACCTCACAAGGTTCGTGATCTCACTCGTTCGTCGAAGAAGCAACTTAGTTTTACCTCCTCTCTTCCTCTTCCGTTTTCTCTCCGACGCCATCCTAGATCTCGGGATGAGATCCTCTTGTAGTGGTGGAGTGTTGTAACGCCCCGAGACCGACGCTCCAGATGCCTTCCTTGTATTCCGAGATTCGTCGTGTGATTTGTTTTGTTCGTTGCATTCATCCTTGCATCATGTGCATTGCATCATGTCATCATGCAACCCTTTTTAAAACTCACCTAAATAAATTGCATAGATCGTTGATCTATTTAAATCGAGGGATATTCACATGGTGATTTATATTTAAAACATATTTAAAGTCTCCTACTTTTATTAGGGAGCTATAGTAAATATTCCATTAATTTGGAATTGACCATGACACACTTGCATTTGAACCTCCAAATAATCCCTTGGCTCTTTTCTTTTTCTGAAATATGGAAAAGAAACCCCTTTTCTTTCTTTTGGCCAGCCAAGCAGGCCTCCTGGCCTTTCCCTTCCATCCGAAGTTGCCCCAAGGTCAAGCTGGGCCTCCAGGCGACCGAAGGCCAGCCCAGCCTCTCTCCCTCACTAACCCTAGCGCCAGGGGAGAGCCTCCTGCTCGATCCCCATCTCCCTCCCGAGCATCGTCATGCAGGGAGAGGGCAGCGCTAACCCCTCTCCCGATCCACTTCTCTCCCTCGATCCCCTCGCTCGTCCTCCTCCAAACCCCGGCGCCGCTCCTCCTCTGCCATGGCCTTCCTCCTGATTCTCCTCGTCGCCACCAACCCGCCTCGACCTCGCCGCCAGCAGCAGTTGCTGCACCCTCTCACCGACGCCGTGCCCGGTCCTCCTCGTTTGCCATGCCGTCGACCCATGGGAACCCGGTAACCGGGATCACCCCAACATCTTTTGCATGTTCCGCACATCCGCACACTGGCTCTTTTGCACCGATATCTCAATGAGTTATCGAATCATCGGAATGTTTCCGTGGCACCATTTCCGTTGTCGTTGCCGTGGCACCCCTTTCGTTTTCCACCACGGTGACAAATGCTTCATAACATGCTCATGTCAACTTTTTCATGAAAATTGCATAAAACTTGCATATGTCATCTGCATCATGATAACAACATTTAAATGCTTAAAATTGTTGTTGCATTAAATTGCCAATTTGGACATGAGGATTTTCCGGAAGTGTTGTTTGTTGTTCCGACTTCATTTAAACTTGCCTAGATAGGTAGTTTCCATATGCTTCACCTCTTGCCATGTTTAACAACATTTAATATTGTTTCGTAGCTTAACCAAGATTAAACGAAATATGTCAATGTGGTGTTTTGTCAATATGCAACTCGTTGCATATTGAGCTCCACTTAACTTGTAGTGTTGTTTGTGCATATTGCCATGCCATGCCTCATTAAACTGGTCATGCATCATACTTGTTTGTGCATCATGCCATGTTTATGCTTGTGCATTTACCATGTTGTTTGTTTCTTTCCGGTGTTGCTTCTTAGTTCCGGTAATGTTGCGATTGTGAGGATTCGTTCGACTACGTTCGTCTATCTTCTTCATGGAATCGTTCTTCTTCCTTGCGGGATTTCAGGCAAGATGACCGCTACCCTGGATCTCACTACTATCATTGCTATGCTAGTTGTTTCGTTCTATCGCTATGCTGCACTTCCTATCACCTGTTCTTCAAGCCTCCCCAAATTGCCATGAACCTCTAACCTTTGACACCATTCCTAGCAAACCGTTGCTTGGCTATGTTACCGCTTTGCTCAGCCCCTCTTATAGCGTTGCTAGTTGCAGGTGAAGCTGAAGATTGCTCCATGATGGACAGGATCATGTTGGGATATCACAATATCTCTTATATTATTAATGCATCTATGTACTTGGTTAAGGGTGGAAGGCTCGGCCTTATGCCTGGTGTTTTGTTCCACTCTTGCCGCCCTAGTTTCCGTCATACCGGTGTTATGTTCCTGGATTTTGTGTTCCTTACGCGGTTGGGTGATTTATGGGACCCCCTTGACAGTTCGCTTTGAATAAAACTCCTCCAGCAAGGCCCAACCTTGGTTTTACCATTTGCCTCACCACCACCTATACCCTTCCCTTGGGTTGGCCAACCCGAGGGTCATCTTTATTTTAGCCCCCCCCGGGCCAGTGCTTGTCTAAGTGTTGGTCCGAACTGAGCTGCCTACGGGGCCACCTCGGGGCAACTTGAGGGTTGATTTTACTCGTAGCTAGTCTCATCCGGTGTTGCCATGAGAACGAGATATGTGCAGCTCCTATCGAGATTTGTCGGTGCATCGGGCGGCTTTGCTAGTCTTGTTTTACCATTGTCGAAATGTCTTGTAAACCGAGATTCCGAGTCTGATCGGGTCTTCCTGGGAGAAGGTATATTCTTTGTTGATCGCGAGAGCTTATCATGGGCTAAGTTGGGACACCCCTGCAGGGTATAAACTTTCGAAAGCCGTGCCCGCGATTATGTGGCAGATGGGAATTTGTTAATGTCCGGTTGTAGATAACTTGACACCAGATCCGAATTAAAACGCATCAACCGCGTGTGTAGCCGTGATGGTCTCTTCTCAGCGGAGTCCAGGAAGTGAACACGGTGTTGGGTTATGTTTGACGTAAGTAGGAGTTCAGGATCACTTCTTGATCATTGCTAGCTTCACGACCGTTCCTTTGCTTCTCTTCTCGCTCTTATTTGCGTATGTTAGCCACCATATATGCTTAGTCGCTGCTGCAACCTCACCACTTTACCCCTTCCTTTCCCTTTAAGCTTTGTTAGTCTTGATACCCATGGTAATGGGATTGCTGAGTCCTCGTGGCTCACAGATTACTACAACAACAGTTGCAGGTACAGGTTATTGCGATGATCATGACGCGAGAGTGATGTTGCTTGTTTTGGAGTTCTTCTTCTTCTGCTTCTTCTTCGATCAGGGGATAGGTTCCAGGTTGGCAGCCTGGGCTAGCAGGGTGGATGCCATTTGAGTTTCTGTTTGTGGTTCATCCGTAGTCGGATGATGATCTTATGTATGATGATGTTGTATTCGTGTGTCATTGTATGCCTTTTGTATGTATCCCCTTCTATTATGTAATGTTGATGTAATGATATCCACCTTGCAAAAGCGTTTCAATATGCGGGTCTATCCTTGGTGGGACCTTCGAGTTCCTTTTGGATAGGGTCGCATATTGGGCGTGACAGGGTACTACCGCCCCAAGTTTCTTGTTTTGTTGCTCCGTTTCCCAGCTTCTTCCGCCCGAGCGGTAGTACCGCTCGTGGAGCGGTAGTACCGCTCATGTGCGGGCTGAGCACATAACAGTTGGATTTTCCCCCTCCTATAAAAGGGGGTATTCTTCCCCAATGAACCTTATCCTTTAAGCTCGTGTTCTTCCCCCATTGTTGTCCTTCTTCGATCTTGCTAACTCTCAATCCCTCCATGGATTCTTGCTAGTTTTTGAGGGAAAAGAGAGAGGAGATCTAGATCCACATTTCCACCAATCACTTTCTCCTCTATGTGAGGGGACCCCCTGGATCTAGATCTTGGAGTTCTTGGTGTTCTCCTTCTTGTTCTTCCTCTCATCTTCCTCCCTAGCATTAGTTGCTTTGGTGGGATTTGAGAGAGAGGGACTTGGGCACTCCGTGTGCCCTTGCCATTGCATTTGGTGCATCGGTTTGAGTTCTCCACGGTGATACGTGGAAGTTACAAGTTGAGAAGCTTATTACTCTTGGGTGCTTGGTGCACTTGAGCTTGTTCCTCTTGGGTGCTTGGGCGCCCTAGACGGTTGGTGGTGTTCAGAGCTCAATCATTGTGGTGTAAAGCTCCAGGAAAGCGTCGGGGTCTCCAATTAGGTTGTGGAGATCGCCCCGAGCAATTTGACGGGTTCCAGTGACCGCCCCCAAGGGTTGCCAAAGTGTACGGGTTCGGTGACCGCCCCCAAGGGTTGCCATTTGTACGGGTTCGGTGACCGCCCTCAAGGGTCCCTTAGTGGAATCACGGCATCTTGCATTGTGCGAGGGCGTGAGGAGACTACGGTGGCCCTAGTGGCTTCTTGGGGAGCAGTGTGCCTCCACACCGCTCCAAACGGAGATTAGCATCCGCGAGGATGTGAACTTCGGGATACATCATCGTCTCCGCGTGCCTCGGTTATCTCTTACCCGAGCCCTTTACTTATGCACTTTACTTTGTGATAGTCATATTGTTTCTTGTCGTATATCTTGCTATCACATAGTTACTTATCTTGTTAGCATAAGTTGTTGGTGCACATAGGTGAGCCTAGTTGTTTTAGGTTTTGTGCTTGACAAATTAACCTCTAGGTTTATTCCGCATTTATTCAAGCCTAAACCGTAATTATTTTAAAGCGCCTATTCACCTCCCCTCTAGGCGACATCCTCGATCTTTCAATTGGTATTAGAGCCTCGTCTCTCTTTATAGGGCTTAACCGCCTAGAGAGTAAGGATGTCGACTAAGGGCTTAGGATTCTCTGACACTCTTAGTTTCGATGGCACAAATTTTGATGTTTGGGTAATTCGCATGCTTAATCTCTTTAGGGTCATGGACCCAAATTTAGAGCGAATTGTAGATATGGGTTTTTCTCCTCCAAAGGATCCCCAAAGATTATCTTTAGAGGATGAGAAAAACTCTTATCTCAATGCTCAAGCTTCTAATGTGCTTTTTGATGCCTTGAGCAATGTAGTTATATTTCAACTCATGCCGTTCCGGGATGCTCATGAGTTGTGGACGAAGCTTCAAGATAAATATGGTGTGTCCAAGTTTTGTGGGGATGATTGTTCTCCCTGCACCTTCGGTCGTATAGTCTTCTCAACTTCTTCTACTTCACCTACATGTGGTTTGCCACAAGGTAATGATATGGTGAGTAGTGTTGGTCATTGCAATGATGATAGTATGCTTATTGTGGATGATCCTTCATCACTATATTATTGCAATGCTTCATCTTTGGACTCTAGCACTTCGAGCACTCCAAATGTTTCACATGCTTGTGTTGATAGTCCTTTCATATCATGTACAAATTGCTTGACTAAATCTCATGATGATATGCTTGCTATGTCTTGTTGCCATGATAAAAATGCATGTATTTCCTCGAGTTATTGTGCTAACAATGTAGAGGAAACCCAACACTCCATGGAACAAGATGTGGTCTTGAATGGTGATTCAAGGGATCCTACATCATTATCTATTGCTTTTTGCCTTATGGCTAAGGCATCAAAGGTATCTCCTACTTTGTACCCCAATATGTCTCATGATGATGTTGATGCTAATGATGATGAAGATAATGATGAAGAGAATGATAATGTTGCCTCCTTAAAAACTAAGGGGGAAATGATTTTTAAAGCTCTTCATAAAAATAAAATTGCTCGTTCCAACTTCATGGAAATAATGTCCATTGCCATTGATGGCAAGAAATACATTGAGTTGGAATCTCATCTAGAGGAGCATGAGGCCACCATTTAGAAAATGGAAGCTCATGGGCGTGATTACGCAAATGAGATCGCGGAGCTATCTCAAGCTCTTGAACATGAACAAACCACCTCCGAATCTCTTGAGGAAACTTTTGCTCTAGAATTATCTAGAGTAAGGGAATCTCATGATAGAGCTCTTGAGGTGGCCAATGATTTCAAAACTAAAAATGCTAAGCTTGAAGTTTCTCATGCTAGACTCCTTGGGGATTTTGAGCACCTCTAAAATGGCTCAAGGGTCATCAAGGGTGAGCTCATCAAACTCACCGAGTCTCATGCCCAACTTGAAGCTTCTTATTTAAAAGAGCTTGCCAAGTTGTCCTCTCCTATTGTTGTAAATGATGATGCTTGTGCTACTAACTCTATTACGTGTGAAGCATCCATTTTGAAGGAGAATGTTGAGCTACGGGCTCAACTTGAGGTGCTATCTAGCAATTATGGGAAATTGGAAGAAAGTCATGAAAAGCTCTCAAGCTCTCATGATGATCTTCTAGTATCCCATAGTGTGCTAAAGATAGCTCATGAGGCCATGATTGCTAAGGTAACATCTAGTGAGCCTCATGTGGATACTAGCACTACTTCTAGACAAAATAGTATATTGCCATGTGCTAGTCCTTGTAATTCATCTACTCACAATGTTGGTACATCTTGTGATGAATTGTTTTCCTTGCCATGTTGCTCTAACGATGAAACTTATACTTCCTCTAGTACTTGTGTTGAGACTAACCATGTAGAGGAAATCAAAGAGCTCAAGGCCCAAGTCACTTCTTTGAAGAAAGACTTGGAAAAGAGTCATCAAGGGAAATCCACACTCAACAATATCTTGAGTGTGCAAAAATCCCCCAATGACAAAGGTGGACTTGGATTCAACTCCAATAAGAAGAAGAAGTCCAAGATGATCAAAAGGAAGGGCCAAGAACAAGTCAAGAATTCGGCCAAGATTGTTTGCTTCAAGTGCAAAATTGAAGGGCATCATGTGAGATCTTTACCATTGAAGAAGAAGGCCATTAGTGACAAGCAACAAGGGAAGCGGCCACAAGTTCAATCTCATGCTCAACCACAAGTTTAAGAAATGCCTCTTCCCAAGAATACTCAAGCTAATGCTTCTCAAATTGAGAAATCAAGTGAGAAGAAAGTGAAGAGTAGACGTTGCTACTTATGTCGTGAGAAAGGTCACGTCGCTTCTTCATGCACTAGTGGTAACTTATCCAACCCAATTATTATTGATAATATCTATTCTCTTGGGAAGGATAAGGTTGGCAATGTGTTTGCCAAGTTTGTTGGTACTCAAAGTGGTGTCAAGAAAAGAACCATTTGGGTTGCCAAGACTATTCTGACTAACCTCTTAGGACCCAACTTGGTTGGGGACCAACAAACTCAAACTTGATCAATAGGTGTTGTTGGAGAGCATTGGAGACTTGGCTACATTATGAAGAATTAAGGGGACTTCATCATTCTTATTGTCTCAAGCCAAGTCAATTGGGTTATCAAGTTTCTATGTTATATCCAATGTTCCTCCTTGCGGTAACTCGTACTTAAATTGTTTACATTGATAGTTACTTGCCCCTAAGCATGTTGTGGTTTTGTACCTTGCATGTGTTTGTATACGATGTGTTTCCAATTTGCTTAACTTGAGTAATCAAGTATGTGTATGTTGGTTTGCACGTCATGTACGTGCGTGTCATGCGTTGAGCCTTTATGCATCTTGTTTGTTTCTTAGTTGGCTCTTGTGAGAGATTAATGGAATATCCCATTATGGGGGAGTGATGTGCTTTGTGCACCTCACAATCTTATAAATGTGTGTACATGAGGAATACCATCTAGTATTGATATTACAAGAGTATCTAGTCGCTAGGTGGTATATCCCTCATGAGAAATTCAAATTCTAAAAGTCCATTGATTATCTCTCGTTGGATCCTCTTATTGCCTCTTGTTAAGTTTTCTTTGGTATCACATTATGGGGGAGTAATATACTATGGGCATATTACAAGCCTAGAAAATGTGTACATTTGAGATATTGTCACTTAGAGTTGATATTGTAATTATATTGTTACTAGGTGACATGTTAGCTCTACAAGTTGCAGCTTGCTTGTGTTGGTTGTGAAGATGATGTTGGATATCCTTGTTATCTACCATCGGGAATTATTTCCAAATACTTCTTGTATTTTGACAATTGGTATTCACTTATGTGTGGTAGAATCTACTCCCGTTGTCTTCCATACCACTTGTGGATCTTGTTAATTTCTTGTTCTTGTCTAGTGTTTTCTAGATATAGTGAAAGTGGTGATCCCATCTTGTGCATTTTGTATTGAAATGCAAATTCTCTATAATGCACAACTCGTGGGGGAGCTATCCTATTTTCTTTAGAACACTCTTCTTGTGATCCTTATCAAGTGTGTGTTGGTGGAAGGCAAGTCGTTTTCTTTTTGGTACTTTGTGCCATCATGAAACTTTGTTGAGAGCCTGGTTTGTTTGGAACCATCCTCTCTTTGGGAGTTTTACATCTTTAATTTAGTGTGTATCAATGGATATCTCATTCCTTGATGTATCTTTAATGACATCTTCCAAGTGATGATTTCTCCATTTGGTATCCTTTTCACTTGGCATTTCTTTTTTATTTGGTTTCGGTTCTTGAAAGTTTCGAGCATGCATATTTACTTCATGTATTCTACTTGGCATGCTTTCTTTAGTTGACCCAATATATAGGGGAAACTCCACCAAGTCTCGAATTGGATGAGATGTGCATGAAATTCATTTCCATATCTATATGCACATATTTATGTGGAGTTTGTCCTATGTATTGGTGTTTCTAACTATTTGGTCCCAATGAGTTTGGGTACCGTTTAGTTTGTGTTGTTCTTCTAGGAACGGTTAGAGATGCATTGGATGCTCGGCTCACTCACAAGGAAGGTGCTGTCACCATGTGCTTATTGGAGTCAAGCTAGGATGATCAATGAACTACCATCTACCTTCATTTGGTATCTACTACATCCTTCCAATGGTATCTCGGTAACAAGTATCATCATCTACTTCATTCACACATTTCTTGCATCAACCTTGTATAAGTTTGTTGGAAATATGCCCTAGAGGCAATAATAAAAGGATTATTATTATATTTCTTTGTTCATGATAGTTGTCTTTTATTCATGCTATAACTGTATTATCCGGAAATCATAATACACGTGTGAATACATAGACCTCAATATGTCCCTAGTGAGCCTCTAGTTGACTGGCTCGTTGTGATCAATAGATACTCATGGTTTCCTGGCTGTGGACATTGGATGTCGTTGATAACGGGATCACATCATTAGGAGAATGATGTGATGGACAAGACCCAATCCTAAGCATAGCACAAAGGTCGGTTAGTTCATTTGCTAGAGCTTTTCCAATGTCAAGTATCTCTTCCTTAGACCATGAGATCGTGTAACTCCCGGATACTGTAGGAGTGCTTTGGGTGTACCAAACATCACAATGTAACTGGGTGACTATAAAGGTGCATTACAGGTATCTCCGAAAGTGTCTGTTGGGTTGACACGGATCGAGACTGGGATTTGTCACTCCGTGTTACGAAGAGGTATCACTGGGCCCACTCGGTAGTGCATCATCATAATGAGCTCAAGGTGGCCAAGTGTCTGGTCACGGGATCATGCATTACGGTACGAGTAAAGTGACTTGCCGGTAACGAGACTGAACGAGGTATTGGGATACCGACGATCGAGTCTCGGGCAAGTAACATACCGTCTGACAAAGGGAATAGTATACGGGGTTGCTTGAACCTTTGACATCGTGGTTCATCCGATGACAACATCGAGGAGCATGTGGGAGCCAACATGGGTATCTAGATCCCGCTGTTGGTTACTGACCTGAGGTCATCTCGGTCATGTCTGCATGTCTCCCGAACCCGTAGGGTCTACACACTTAAGGTTCGGTGACGCTAGGGTTATCAGGAAGACAAGTATGTGATTACCGAATGTTGTTCGGAGTCCCGGATGAGATCCCGGACGTCACGAGGAGTTCCGGAATGGTCCGGAGGTAAAGATTTATATAAGGAAAGTGGTTAAACGGACACCGGAAAGTTTCGGTGGCATACCGGTATTGTACCGGGGCCACCGGAAGGATTCCGGGGTCCACCGGGTGGGGCCACCCCTCCCGGGGGGCCACATGGGCTGTGTGGGAGAGGGAGCCAGCCCCTAGTGGGCTGGGCGCGCCTCCCCACCTAGGCCCATGCGGCTAGGGCAAGGGGAGGGGAAACCCTAAAGGGGGCGCCCCCCTAGCTTGGGGGGCAAGCCACCCCTTTTCCCTCTCCCTTTGGCCGCCGCCCCCCCTTTTCCCTCTCCCTTTGGCCGCCGCCCCCCTCTAGGGTTTCCCCTAGAGGTCCGGCCCCCTTGCCCCTCTCCTCCTATATATAGAGGGGTGAGGGGAGGGCAGCACCACCACAAGCCAAGGCGCAGCCCCTCCCCTCCCCAACACCTCTCCTCCTCCGTACGCGCTTGGCGAGGCCCTGTCGGAGTACTGCTGCACCAACTACACCACGCCGTCGTGCGGTTGGAGCTGCCTTCCTCAACCTCTCCTTCTTCCTTGCTGGATCAAGACGGAGGAGACGTCGCCCGTACCGTACGTGTGTTGAACGCGGAGGTACTGTCCGTTCAGCACTTGGTCATCGGTGATCCGAATCACGTCGAGTACGACTCCATCATCACCATCCCCTTGAACGCTTCCGCACACGATCTACAAGTGGTATGTAGATGCAAACTCACTCCCTTGACTCGTTGCTTAGATGAACTCATAGATGGATCTTGGTGAAACCGTAGGAAAAATTTTAATTTTCTGCAACGTTCCCCAACAGTGGTATCAGAGCTAGGTCTATGCGTAGTTCTCTATTGCACGAGTAGAACACAATTTTGTTGTGGGCGTGGATCTTTTCAACTTGCTTGCCGCTACTAGTCTTATCTTGTTTCAGCGGTATTGTGGGATGAAGCGGCCCAGACCAACCTTACACGTACGCTTACGTGAGACCGGTTCCGCCGACTGACATGCACTAGTTGCATAAGGTGGCTGGCGGGTGTCTGTCTCTCCCACTTTAGTTGGAGCAGATTCGATGAAAAGGGTCCTTATGAAGGGTAAATAGAAGTTAACAAGATCACGTTGTGGTTATTCGTAGGTAAGAAAACGTTCTTGCTAGAACCCAATTGCAGCCACGTAAAAGATGCAACAACAATTAGAGGACGTCTAACTTGTTTTTGCAGCAATTGTCATGTGATGTGATATGGCCAGAAGTTGTGATGAATGATGAATGATATATTGTGATGTATGAGATCATGTTCTTGTAATAGGAATCACGACTTGCATGTCGATGAGTATGACAACCGGCAGGAGCCATAGGAGTTGTCTTTATTTTTGTATGACCTGCGTGTCATTGAAGAACGCCATGTAAACTACTTTACTTTATTGCTAAACGCGTTAGTCATAGAAGTAGAAGCAGTCGTTGGCGTGACAACTTCATGAAGACACGATGATGGAGATCATGGTGTCATGCCGGTGACAAGATGATCATGGAGCCCCGAAGATGAAGATCAAAGGAGCTATATGATATTGGCCATATCATGTCACTACTTTATATAATTGCATGTGATGTTTATTATGTTTTATGCATCTTGTTTACTTAGAACGACGGTAGTAAATAAGATGATCCCTTACAACAATTTCAAGAAGTGTTCTCCCCTAACTGTGCACCGTTGCTAAAGTTCGTCGTTTCGAAGCACCACGTGATGATCGGGTGTGATAGATCCTTACGTTCACATACAACGGGTGTAAGACAGTTTTACACATGCAAAACACTTAGGGTTAACTTGACGAGCCTAGCATGTACAGACATGGCCTCGGAACACGGAGACCGAAAGGTCGAACACGAGTCGTATGGAAGATACGATCAACATGAGAATGTTCACCGACGATGACTAGTCCGTCTCACGTGATGATCGGACACGGCCTAGTCGACTCGGATCATGTAACAATTAGATGACTAGAGGGATGTCTAATCTGAGTGGGAGTTCATTCAATAATTTGATTAGATGAACTTAATTATCATGAACTTAGTCTAAAACCTTTTGCAAATATGTCTTGTAGATCAAATGGCCAACGCTCATGTCAACTTGAACTTCAACGCGTTCCTAGAGAAAACCAAGCTGAAAGATGATGGCAGCAACTATACGGACTGGGTCCGGAACCTGAGGATCATCCTCATAGCTGCCAGGAAACAATATGTCCTAGAAGGACCGCTAGGTGACGCTCCCGTCCCAGAGAACCAAGACATTATGAATGCTTGGCAGTCTCGTGCTGATGATTACTCCCTCGTTCAGTGCGGCATGCTTTACAGCTTAGAACCGGGGCTCCAAAAGCGTTTTGAGCATCACGGAGCATATGAGATGTTCGAGGAGCTGAAACTAGTTTTCCAAGCTCACGCCCGGGTCGAGAGATATGACATCTCCGACAAGTTCTATAGTTGTAAGATGGAGGAAAATAGTTCTGTCAGTGAGCACATACTCAAGATGTCTGGGTTGCACAACCGTATGACCCAGCTGAATATTAACCTCCCTGATGAGGCAGTCATTGACAGAATCCTTCAGTCGCTCCCACCAAGCTACAAGAGCTTTGTGATGAACTACAATATGCAGGGGATGGTAAAGACCATTCCTGAAGTATTTTCTATGCTGAAGTCAGCAGAGGTTGAAATCAAGAAAGAACATCAAGTGTTGATGGTCAATAAGACCACTAAGTTCAAGAAGGGCAAGGGTAAGAAGAACTTCAAGAAGGACGGCAAGGAGGTTGCCGCGCCCGGTAAGCCAGTTGCCGGGAAGAAGTCAAAGAATGGACCCAAGCCTGAGACTGAGTGCTTTTATTGCAAGGGGAAGGGTCACTGGAAGCGGAACTGCCCCAAATACTTAGCGGATAAGAAGGCCGGCAACACTAAAGGTATATTTGATATACATGTAATTGATGTGTACCTTACCAGTACTCGTAGTAACTCCTGGGTATTTGATACCGGTGCCGTTGCTCATATTTGTAACTCACAGCAGGGGCTGCGGAATAAGCGGAGACTGGCGAAGGACGAGGTGACGATGCGCGTCGGGAATGGTTCCAGAGTCGATGTGATCGCCGTCGGCACGCTACCTCTACATTTACCCACGGGATTAGTTTTGAACCTTAATAATTGTTATTTAGTGCCAAGTTTGAGCATGAACATTGTATCTGGATCTCGTTTAATACGAGATGGCTACTCATTTAAGTCTGAGAATAATGGTTGTTCGATTTATATGAGAGATATGTTTTATGGTCATGCTCCGATGGTCAATGGTTTATTCTTAATGAATCTCGAGCGTAATACTACACATATTCATAGCGTGAATACCAAAAGATGTAAAGTTGATAACGATAGTCCCACATACTTGTGGCACTGCCGCCTTGGTCACATTGGTGTCAAGCGCATGAAGAAGCTCCATGCTGATGGACTTTTAGAGTCTCTCGATTATGAATCATTTGACACATGCGAACCATGCCTCATGGGCAAGATGACCAAGACTCCGTTCTCCGGAACAATGGAGCGAGCAACCAACTTGTTGGAAATCATACATACCGATGTGTGCGGTCCAATGAGTGTTGAGGCTCGCGGAGGATATCGTTATGTTCTCACTCTCACTGATGACTTGAGTAGATATGGGTATGTCTACTTAATGAAACACAAGTCTGAGACCTTTGAAAAGTTCAAGGAATTTCAGAATGAGGTAGAGAATCAACGTGACCGAAAGATAAAATTCCTACGATCAGATCGTGGAGGAGAATACTTAAGTCACGAATTTGGTACACACTTAAGGAAATGTGGAATCGTTTCACAACTCACGCCGCCTGGAACACCTCAGCGTAACGGTGTGTCCGAACGTCGTAATCGCACTCTATTAGATATGGTGCGGTCTATGATGTCTCTTACCGATTTACCACTATCATTTTGGGGATACGCTCTAGAGACAGCTACATTCACTTTAAATAGGGCACCGTCTAAATCCGTTGAGACGACACCGTATGAATTATGGTTTGGGAAGAAACCTAAGCTGTCGTTTCTAAAAGTTTGGGGATGCGATGCTTATGTCAAGAAACTTCAACCTGAAAAGCTCGAACCCAAGTCGGAAAAATGCGTCTTCATAGGATACCCTAAGGAAACCATTGGGTATACCTTCTACTTAAGATCCGAGGGCAAGATCTTTGTTGCCAAGAACGGATCCTTTCTGGAAAAAGAGTTTCTCTCGAAAGAAGTAAGTGGGAGGAAAGTAGAACTCGATGAAGTACTACCTCTTGAACGGGAAAGTAGTGCAGCCCAGGAAAATGTTCCTGTGATGCCTACACCAACTGAAGAGGAAAATAATGATGATCAAGGTACTTCGGATCAAGTTGCTACTGAACTTCGTAGGTCCACAAGGACACGTTCCGCACCAGAGTGGTACGGCAACCCTGTCCTGGAAATCATGTTGTTAGACAACGGTGAACCTTCGAACTATGAAGAAGCTATGGCGGGTCCAGATTCCAACAAATGGCTAGAAGCCATGAAATCCGAGATAGAATCCATGTATGAAAACAAAGTATGGACTTTGACTGACTTGCCCGATGATCGGCGAGCGATAGAAAACAAATGGATCTTTAAGAAGAAGACGGACGCGGATGGTAATGTTACCATCTATAAAGCTCGACTTGTCGCTAAGGGTTATCGGCAAGTTCAAGGGATTGACTACGATGAGACTTTCTCTCCCGTAGCGAAGCTTAAGTCCGTCCGAATCATGTTAGCAATTGCCGCATACTATGATTATGAGATATGGCAGATGGACGTCAAAACGGCATTCCTTAACGGTCATCTTAAGGAAGAACTGTATATGATGCAGCCGGAAGGTTTTGTCGATCCTAAGAATGCTAACAAAGTATGCAAGCTCCAGCGATCCATTTATGGGCTGGTGCAAGCATCTCGGAGTTGGAACATTCGCTTTGATGAGATGATCAAAGCGTTTGGGTTTATGCAGACTTATGGAGAAGCCTGCGTTTACAAGAAAGTGAGTGGGAGCTCTGTAGCATTTCTCATATTATATGTAGATGACATACTCTTGATGGGAAATGATATAGAATTCTTGGACAGCATTAAGGCCTACTTGAATAAGTGTTTTTCAATGAAGGACCTTGGAGAAGCTGCTTATATATTAGGCATCAAGATCTATAGAAATAGATCGAGACGCCTCATAGGTCTTTCACAAAGCACATACCTTGATAAGATTTTGAAGAAGTTCAAAATGGATCAGTCCAAGAAGGGGTTCTTGCCTGTATTGCAAGGTGTGAGATTGAGCTCGGCTCAATGCCCGACCACGGCAAAAGATATAGAAGAGATGAGTGTCATCCCCTATGCTTCAGCCATAGGATCTATTATGTATGCCATGCTGTGTACCAGACCTGATGTAAACCTTGCCGTAAGTTTGGTAGGAAGGTACCAAAGTAATCCCGGCAAGGAACACTGGACAGCGGTCAAGAATATCCTGAAGTACCTGAAAAGGACAAAGGACATGTTTCTCGTTTATGGAGGTGACGAAGAGCTCGTCGTAAAGGGTTACGTCGACGCTAGCTTCGACACAGATCTGGATGACTCTAAGTCACAAACCGGATACGTGTATATGTTGAATGGTGGAGCAGTAAGCTGGTGCAGCTGCAAGCAGAGCGTGGTGGCGGGATCTACATGTGAAGCGGAGTACATGGCAGCCTCGGAGGCAGCGCATGAAGCTATTTGGGTGAAGGAGTTCATCACCGACCTAGGAGTCATACCCAATGCGTCGGGGCCGATCAAACTCTTCTGTGACAACACTGGAGCTATTGCCCTTGCCAAGGAGCCCAGGTTTCACAAGAAGACCAGGCACATCAAGCGTCGTTTCAACTCCATCCGTGAAAATGTTCAAGATGGAGACATAGAAATTTGCAAAGTACATACGGATCTGAATGTCGCAGATCCGTTGACTAAACCTCTCTCGCGAGCAAAACATGATCAGCACCAGAACTCTATGGGTGTTCGATTCATCACAATGTAACTAGATTATTGACTCTAGTGCAAGTGGGAGACTGTTGGAAATATGCCCTAGAGGCAATAATAAAAGGATTATTATTATATTTCTTTGTTCATGATAATTGTCTTTTATTCATGCTATAACTGTATTATCCGGAAATCGTAATACACGTGTGAATACATAGACCACAATATGTCCCTAGTGAGCCTCTAGTTGACTAGCTCGTTGTGATCAACAGATAGTCATGGTTTCCTGGCTATGGACATTGGATGTCGTTGATAACGGGATCACATCATTAGGAGAATGATGTGATGGACAAGACCCAATCCTAAGCATAGCACAAAGGTCGGTTAGTTCGTTTGCTAGAGCTTTTCCAATGTCAAGTATCTCTTCCTTAGACCATGAGATCGTGTAACTCCCGGATACCGTAGGAGTGCTTTGGGTGTACCAAACGTCACAACGTAACTGGGTGACTATAAAGGTGCATTACAGGTATCTCCGAAAGTGTCTGTTGGGTTGACACGGATCGAGACTGGGATTTGTCACTCCGTGTTACGGAGAGGTATCACTGGGCCCACTCGGTAGTGCATCATCATAATGAGCTCAAGGTGGCCAAGTGTCTGGTCACGGGATCATGCATTACGGTACGAGTAAAGTGACTTGCCGGTAACGAGACTGAACGAGGTATTGGGATACCGACGATCGAGTCTCGGGCAAGTAACATACCGTCTGACAAAGGGAATAGTATACGGGGTTGCTTGAATCCTTGACATCGTGGTTCATCCGATGACAACATTGAGGAGCATGTGGGAGCCAACATGGGTATCCAGATCCCGCTGTTGGTTATTGACCTGAGGTCGTCTCGGTCATGTCTGCATGTCTCCCGAACCCGTAGGGTCTACACACTTAAGGTTCGGTGACGCTAGGGTTATCAGGAAGACAAGTATGTGATTACCGAATGTTGTTCGGAGTCCCGGATGAGATCCCGGACATCGCGAGGAGTTCCGGAATGGTCCGGAGGTAAAGATTTAT
Organism: Triticum aestivum; assembly: GCF_018294505.1. Taxonomy (NCBI): domain Eukaryota; kingdom Viridiplantae; phylum Streptophyta; class Magnoliopsida; order Poales; family Poaceae; genus Triticum; species Triticum aestivum. Next base: position 613,012,942 of record NC_057807.1, on the reverse strand, counting down.
ATAAGGAAAGTGGTTAAACGGACACCGGAAAGTTTCGGTGGCATACCGGTATTGTACCGGGGCCACCGGAAGGGTTCCGGGGTCCACCGGGTGGGGCCACCCCTCCCGGGGGGGGGGGCACATGGGCTGTGTGGGAGAGGGAGCCAGCCCCTAGTGGGCTGGGCATGCCTCCCCACCTAGGCCCATGCAGCTAGGGCAAGGGGAGGGGAAACCCTAAAGGGGGCGCCCCCCTAGCTTGGGGGGCAAGCCACCCCTTTTCCCTCTCCCTTTGGCCGGCGCCCCCCTCTAGGGTTTCCCCTAGAGGGCCGGCCCCCTTGCCCCTCTCCTCCTATATATAGAGGGGTGAGGGGAGGGCAGCACCACCACAAGCCAAGGCGCAGCCCCTCCCCTTCCCAACACCTCTCCTCCTCCGTACGCGCTTGGCGAAGCCCTGTGGGAGTACTGCTGCACCAACTACACCACGCCGTCGTGCTGCCGTTGGAGCTGCCTTCCTCAACCTCTCCTTCTTCCTTGCTGGATCAAGACGGAGGAGACGTCGCCCGTACCGTACGTGTGTTGAACGCGGAGGTACTGTCCGTTCAGCACTTGGTCATCGGTGATCCGAATCACGTCGAGTACAACTCCATCATCACCATCCCCTTGAACGCTTCCGCACACGATCTACAAGTGGTATGTAGATGCAAACTCACTCCCTTGACTCATTGCTTAGATGAACTCATAGGTGGATCTTGGTGAAACCGTAGGAAAAATTTTAATTTTCTGCAACGTTCCCCAACAAAGTTGTATCATGGCATGTAATTCATTCTTTCTTGTGATACTTGTTTCCTTTCTCAAAGCATCTCAACGATGATCTCATGTTGCTAGTTGTGATGTCTTTGATGGTTGTGTGGTACGAATTCATTTATATACAATAAGACCATATCTAGCCATGTGCTATGCTTCCAAGCAAATATCTTATTGGTATATGTATGACTTCCTTGTGGATATCTTGTTCCTGCGTGTTGTAACTATATCGGGTGTACATCCTTCTTTGTAGACATATATCATCATGATTTCTTCTACCTAGAACCTTATACACTTGAGAGAAGTTGCATATCTAGATGATATCCTTTCTTTCATGTCCACCTTGTCTTTCTTTTGTTTTTTTTCTTTGGTGGCTCCATGAAAGCTTTTGCCTTGAGTGTGTGTCTTATCTCATTGCATCTTGATGCACTCTTGTGTGGTGAAGTTTTTTCCCTCATGCTTGTCTTTATGAGGCTTTTGCCATCTTAATTGGTATCCCTCGTCTTGATAAGGCTTTCTTTTTCTTTCTTCACCATGGGTTGTCACAAGTGTTGGTTATTCATTTTGCATTTTTAGTGTGCTTGTGAACCCGTTTGCTTGGTGTGTGTGGGGAGGACATGTTATGCACCATGTATCTCATTTACCCAAGACTATGTTGATGCTTTATGCTCATCCTTGTATTAGTCTTCTCAAGTGCTTTGTCATGACTCACACATATCATTTTGGTTGAGCCTATTATTAAGTTGCCTCTTTTACATGTTGCTCAACCATGTGCTTGTTGCAAGTGTTAGGCTTTGTTTCCTATATGCTCACTCGCACTGGTTGTGAGTTTCTATTGATTTTGGGGGAGCTATGATCCTATTTTGTGCACTTTTTATCCAATACAAACATTCTTATTTGTGCACAAATCATGGGGAGCTTCTCTAGTTTCTTTAGAACACTCCTCTACTCATATCATAATATCATTTATTCTTGTGGCTCATAGGATCCTTGGTCTAGCTGGTTCAATTGATATCCTTTGATTGCTTGCTTCAATTGGTATATTTTGACTGCTTCATTGCTTGTGTCTCTCTTTGTTATGTCTTCGTGGCATATCATTCTTTAGCAATCTTTGTGCCTCAATATAGTTTGTGTTCCTCCAAGTATTTGCCTTTGGGTATGTGTATTGCATTCCACTCTCTTGTTGAGAAATACACAATTTATGGAGGACCACAATTTATATTGGCCTTCTTAGCTTTTCACCCATTTTGGCAATCGATGCCAATGGGGGAGGAGTTTCAAAGAGTTTTGTGGAGAAGGTTTCAAAGTTTTCTCCTTGCTTTGGTTTTGTTCCTAAGCATTTGCATCTCATTCTCCTGCATCATTAGTTGTTGCATTGCATTGTGATGCATAACTCCTTGTATAAACTCTCTTGAAAGTGATTGTCATCAATTACCAAAATGGGGGAGATTGAAAGAACATGCGGTGCCCCCATGTTTGGTTTTGGTAATTGATGACAATATCTATGGACTAATGGTTGCCTTGAGTTATATTTGAAGGTTTTGTCCATAGGCTTTTCTTGAAGTCCATGTGTTGGTTTCAAGGAGTTTATGAGTTGACCAAGGTGCTATTAAGGAATTATCCAAAGATTGGTCATGTGAGTGTTGAGCTTATTGCAATCATATCTTGAATAAGAAGTTTGTGTGATCATTCATGTTTACCTTCAAGACATCATCCAAATGAAGAGAGTTGGAAAGATTCAAGGTTGATCAAGACTAAGTCAAGAGTGAATCAAGTTGATCAACTCACAAAGCGTAAAAGATGTACCGAGAGGGATCAAGTGATCCCATGGTATGGTAAGCATTGTCCATTGCACTTTGTGTACTAACCCATGGTCTATGCGAGAGTTCTATGTGGGGTTAGGTATGTGTACATGGGCTTGCATCAAGAGGAAGATAACATACAACCCATGGAAAGGATGACATCAAGTGGTGATCGTCATCAAGATTACCGTGTGCAAGTTCAAGTGGAGCATCACGAAGAGATCAAGTGCTTGAATCTTGCCATCCATTGTGGTGTCAATGGACTTGTGAAGATGTGCCGAAGAGTGGCTCACCCATAGTGGACTATGAGGGAGCAATCATCTAGTCTTCATTGAGCCAACGCAATCAAGAAAGGTGGTCCAACTTGAGGGATTCAAGATCGTCATCATCTAGATCAAGTTGACCATGTGCAAGGCAAAGGTTTGCCCTTGATAGATTTTCTATTTTACCGGTCTCATGGTGGTAGTTGGGAGACCGGGTTATATGATCGTTTGTCATACCAACGCTGTCAGGACCCCGACTCAATGCCACATCGATCTAGCATGTAACACCTCATATCACTTTGCGGCCTCACGCACGGTATTCCCACGGGTGTCGCCTTACCTTTGCCCGGGACCGTTTGCGCCTTTTGGCACACGTATATGACAGTGTCGCTAGCATCCATATGATAAGGAGCCCGGGCTGACATGGCTAGTCGTAAACCCAAAGCGGCACAGACTTACAGGGACAGGCATCCATGACCCAGCATCGAACGTGTCGGTCATCAGCGAGTGAATCCAGGCTGTAGCACTGGGCTAGCAGGACTCCGGTGAACCGGGCTGTAGCGGGCTAACAGGACTCCGGTATTCATCGCGTGACATTTCCCCGAAGGGACAGACACAGGAACGAAGAAGGACACATGCCGGCCAGCCTAAGTGTTCCGGAGCAGTAGCAAGCTACCATGGCTCAGTGGAAACACTAGGAGACATTTCCCGGTAAGAGAGGCTACTAAAGATAAACTACTTGAGTCGTAGAGTCATTTTGTGATGCCATGTTGTATTGCACATATCGAGCATATTGTGTGTATGTTATTGAAATGCTTGGTATGTGTGGGATCTACTATCAAGGGGGGCTCTAAAGTTGGTAGCTTGATCGTATCGTTAGTAGAGAGCTCAAACCATTGCATCCTTGAATCATGTTTATTGGTTCTTGTTTTGTTCTCTTTGTGAGTCTTAGAGCTTATGGTCATCTTGATGACAAGCTTGAGTTCATCGAAAACGGAGTTCGCATGCGTCTTCTATGATGTTTTCAGTGTTGGAGGTTCTACCGGTCTTATCCAAGGAAGGGTTCTCACCATTTTCTTATGGGCCTTTTCTAATTTGCTTCTTATTGATATTTCTTTCAATATTGTGTTATCCCTTGTCGCTAGCTTTCCAACAAACTTGGTTTCATCGAATTCGGAGTCCATTTGCAAAAGTTGTGGCCGTTTTGGTGTTCTGAAAAGGCTGCAGCGGTACTACCGCGAATTGGAGCGGATGTAATTTTTTACTACCGCTCCAGAGCGGTACTACCAGGGCTCCTACAGCCGTAGTACCGCTCCGGACCAAAAACTCATCCCAAGTCCTGCGGTGGTAGGCCTGGATGTAATTTTTTAGTACCGCTCGCAAGCAGTAGTACCGCTACCCTTAGCAGTAGTACCGCTACCCCTAGCGGTAGTACCGTGAGGTCAAGCGGTACTACCGCTCTGACGGTTCTTCTGGCCTTTTTTCCTCCTCACTATTGTGTTTCAAAGGGGTACTACCGCCCCAAGGTTCTTGTTTGTTGCTCCGTTTCCCTGCTTCTTCCGCCCGAGCGATAGTACCGCTCGTGTGCGGGCTGAGCACATAACAGTTGGATTTTCCCCCTCCTATAAAAGGGGGTCTTCTTCCCCAATGAACCTCATCCTTTAAGCTCGTGTTCTTCCCCCATTGTTGACCTTCTTCGAGCTTGCTAACTCTCAATCCCTCCATGGATTCTGGCTAGTTTTTGAGGGAAAAGAGAGAGGAGATCTAGATCCACATTTCCACCAATCACTTTCTCCTCTATGTGAGGGGGACCCCTTGGATCTAGATCTTGGAGTTCTTGGTGTTCTCCTTCTTGTTCTTCCTCTCATCTTCCTCCCTAGCATTAGTTGCTTTGGTGGGATTTGAGAGAGAGGGACTTGGGCACTCCGTGTGCCCTTGCCATTGCATTTGGTGCATCGGTTTGAGTTCTCCATGGTGATACGTGGAAGTTACAAGTTGAGAAGCTTATTACTCTTGGGTGCTTGGTGCACTTGAGCTTGTTCCTCTTGGGTGCTTGGGCGCCCTAGACGGTTGGTGGTGTTCGGAGCTCAATCATTGTGGTGTAAAGCTCCAGGCAAGCGTCGGGGTCTCCAATCAGGTTGTGGAGATCGCCCCGAGCAATTTGACGGGTTCTGGTGACCGCCCCAAGGGTTGCCAAAGTGTACGGGTTCGGTGACCGCCCCCAAGGGTTGCCATTTATACAGGTTCGGTGACCGCCCTCAAGGGTCCCTTAGTGGAATCACGGCATCTTGCATTGTGCGAGGGCGTGAGGAGATTACGGTGGCCCTAGTGGCTTCTTGGGGAGCATTGTGCCTCCACGCCGCTCCAAACGGAGATTAGCATCCGCAAGGGTGTGAACTTCGGGATACATCGTCGTCTCCGCGTGCCTCGGTTATCTCTTACCCGAGCCCTTTACTTATGCACTTTACTTTGTGATAGCCATATTGTTTCTTGTCGTATATCTTGCTATCACATAGTTACTTATCTTACTTAGCATAAGTTGTTGGTGCACATAGGTGAGCCTAGTTGTTTTAGGTTTTGTGCTTGACAAATTAACCGCTAGGTTTATTCCGCATTTGTTCAAGCCTAAACCGTAATTATTTTAAAGCGCCTATTCACCCCCCCCTCTAGGCGACATCCTCGATCTTTCACTCTGGACTAAGGAGCGCCGACCCTGTTCCATTCTCTTTCTCCAACTTTATAATGATGTGCTTATTATTTCTCCTCCATCCTAATATTGTCAATGCTCCACCACCACCATCGGCCATTACTCCTCTTATAGGAAAAAATGACCCTTTTTCTATGATGACGACCACACCACCCATAAATCTTAACCCCAAGATTTTCACCCATAATCCCAATCACTCCAGCCATATCTCCTCAATATTTACCCCTATGTCAGCACTGCGTATAGACATGCATGGACAACATTGTGTTAGCCTTTACTGCGTCCATGATGGGTCTCGACCTCGCTTCCCATCATCAGGTCCACCAAGTGTAAGATGGTACATAAATTATGATGACACCAAAACAATCGCCACATGAGAAATAGCAACAAGTGAATAACTAAAATACAGATACATTTTCTGTTATTCGACTTGTTATTTGCAATCAGGGTTGAATTTTGAGAGAAGCAAACAAGATAAGTGGTTTATTAACATAAGTTTTACTTTAGATAAAAGTTGTTCGCCAGTTACCATCAATGGAAACCTGAATGTTCTACAGGTTTTTCATCACGACACAAAAAACAACACTCGATGTTTCAACCATACACCAAATACACGACAAAGGTGCGACTTAAAATATAACAACGATGACTGAATAAGCACTGCCAATAACACCATCACCTCCATTGTTGTTCAAGGAAATTACATGACCATACTTGGGATCCACGATGCCCAGCTCCCCCCCCCCAGTTTTGAAGATGCCAACTGCGATGCGTTCAATTAGCTTTACACAATAGCTAAGATGATCCACTAGATCCTCCTTCACTGCAAAGAGATCTACCAATCAATCCAAAAGAAAATATTCAACAAAACATTAATTCATTGGCTTGATTAGACATTTTTGGATTACATGTAATATACTTAGCCTTCTGAGTAATCGAAAACATAATTGCTATTCCAACCACTAGCATGTCTATTAATGCATTCATCATTGCCTGTGAACCTCTGTTGATGATATCCCATACATATAAGTCCGGTAGATAGGAACACAATATGTGGTTTATTAGTTTACTGGTCCAACATATATGGCATATTATCTAAGATTTACTACCATCATGTAAAAAAATATCTCTACTCAATATTATCTTTTAAGCATCAGCCATGGGAAAGTTTGATACATAGAGGATTTTTTACTGTCCACAAAAAATTGTAAGGCATCACCCAATGTTTTCCCATGCCATAATAGAACTATGTCACACTAAAGTTTCCAGAACCTGACAACAACGAAGATCATCCAAACTAACATTCCAGACTCTCCATCTAGAGAAACATTTTCATACACGGTCCTTAGCCTAACCATTGTACTCTTTTAATACCTACCAGCACACTGAAAACTATAGAAGTTAGAACCATAAGATGTTTTTTCAATAGTGATATGAAGTCAAGGGAGATTATATGTAGTCTAGGAAATATAGTGGAAAAACCATGACCAAAGAATCATTAACTATTGACCTTCCCAGAATCTAATCTTGCCACAATCCCAACTTTGACCATCCAACAACCCTAATCCACGATTTAGCCTCCATACACTTGTGCCAAAAGTGTGAATTTTCCATTTTGACTTTCACTTGTCCCAGGGTATGATGTGTGAGGTATTTCTTAATAAGGAAATGTTGGCACATGCCATCTAAATTAGAAAGTTTCTACAACTACTTAGAAAGTAAAGGAATGTCCAGATGTAAAATGCCCAACCCTCTTTGGTCCTCGGGCAGACAAAACATAGGCTAATTAACAAAGTGATATTTCCTTTTCAACTTGTCACGATTCCATGGAAATCTAGCGTTGTATATATCCGTCTTTCATCTTGAGACCCTTAGATATCTTGTAAACAGATATCACACTTAAAGTGACACTACGAAGGGAGGAATTAGTTTTTATACCACCAATGGACATTTTCTTTCCTTGCCAAGAACCTAATCTACTTACCACATTTTCCTCACAGCTCTACAATAGTTAAGTATAACCATTTTCTCATAGGAAGTTTGCCCATTCTGAATATTCTCAAATTCAATAAATCTAAAGTTGGTCATATCACAGAGTAAATTCCCCTTAATGGACATTATGTTCAATGTTGAGATTATTAAAATAGGCATAATAGGAAGTTGAGAGTTTTGTCTTTCCCAATATCATGTCAATCAATGGAACAATAAGCCTAGTTAGCAAGCCTTGCCTAAGTGCTCTTCAAATCGACATTCAAAGAGCAGCTAATGATATCCATATGTGTGTTGTGTGTTGGTGGGGGAGGAAAATGGCAGGTGGTTATTGGTTCATTACAAGATGCATTTCCTCTCAGATTTACCACCTCCTACAACAAAACACTAAAGTTTCCTGAACTTAGCAATCAGACTAATTTGTGCGGATGTCAATTTGGAGAAGCATTTTTTTACAGACGGTCCATAAGTATAACCATTATTCTATTTTAACTTCTACTACTGCTCTCCAAAAATTGAGAGATTTAAAATCACATGTAATAACTTTTAAAACATTAATAGAATGGAAGCTAGTGTAAAAGTCATCCTTAGAGAACCATTGATCTTCCTAGAATCAAGTTTGCCAGTATTCCCAACTCTAAACCAACACCATAGCTCCTAACAAAATTGTGTGTTTCCCACTCCCATTTTCACTATCCTAGAGTCTAATGTGTGAGGTATTTTGTAGTAAGGAATTGTTGTCACTTACCACCTATGTTGAACAATTTCTAAAGCTACTTAGAAAATAAAGCCATGCTCATTATGTCCAAATCTAAAATGCCAACCCTCCTTAGTCCTTGGGCAGATAGACCATGGGCCGATTTAATATTTCATTTTTAACATGTCAGCTCTCCACATAAATGCAGCCTTGTACGTAATAATTTTTTTCCTGGCACCATGAGGTATCTTGTAAAAAGGGAGCACCTTCAAAGGGACATTATAAAGGGAGGAATTAATTTAACTGTTCCGCCACAAATGGATAGTGTCTTCCCTTTCCTAACACCTAATATTTTTTGCATGGGGGGCTAATACCTAATCTACTTTCCACCTTTTCCTTGCAGCCCTCCATTACATAAGTATAATAACTTTCTCGTCTTAAGGTATACATAAGTATTTTATAGAAAGTCTGTGACTTTTGAAATCCTCAAATTCAACAAATCTATAGTTAGGTTGCTCACACAACAATCCCACTTTATCAAAATTTAATTTCAATGTTGACATTCACTAAAATAGGATAATAGGAAGCTAAGCTTTGCTTTTGCACAATATCACCTCAATAAGTTGAGGAGTTATCCTAGTTAAAATACTTGCCTCAGTGCTCCTCCAATCAAGATTGAAAAATTGGCTAATATTATTGGTTCATTACTCCCATAGAAGAGACACGCTCTCTCAGCTTTAGCACCTTTGTGCAACAAAACACAAAAGTTTCACGAATTTGACAATAGCCAAACTAATTGTGGGGATTTTTATTTAGATACAATTTTTCCATGCTCCTTAAGCCAAACCATTACTCTCTTTAAATTCTTCCTTCCACCCTCTAAAACCTAAGAGATAAAAAATAACATGCAAAAACTTTTTTAACAGTGATATAGGGATCTAAGAAGATTGTGTATGGTATGGGAAGATAGTGTAAAAATGGTCATCAAAGAACCATCGATCTTCCCAAAATTTAGTTTGCCACTATTGCCAACTTTGACCCTACAAACAAAACCAAATCAAGACTTTTAACCTGCATCAACCTTTATAAAAAGTGTGGGTTTCCCACTCTAGTTTTCAGCTATTCTAGAGTATGATGTGTTGGGTTATCATCTAAGGAATGTTGCCACATACCATCTACATGGAACATTTTCTACCAACACTTAGAAAGTAAAATGGTTTTCAAGATGTCTAGATCTCTAATGCCCAACCCTCCTAGGTTGTTGGGCAAACACACCATGGATTGATTAACCAAGTGATAATCTATATTCAACTTGCAAAAATCGAGTCATGTACATATGAATATATTTAGAGAGAGAACATACCAATTTTTCTGACGCCCTAAGGTATCATGCGAAAAAAAACATGTTCAAAGAGGACATGGAAAAGGGAGCAGTTACTTAAAATTGTTCCACCACCTACATAATGTCTTCTCTTGCAAACGAATCTAATATATTATCCACCCTTTCCTATGCAACTCTCAAAAAAATTAAGTCTAATACAATCTTCTATAGGAAGTTCGCGCCCACTTTACTTGTGAAAATACAAATTAAATTCCACTTTTCTGAAAATTCAATTTAAGTGGGACTGACAAAAAATAAATAATTCTCAATCCATTTACAAATTTGCTCGTACACATAAACAAATGTTCATTGTATTATTAAAAAATGTTCATCTAGTCTCCACTACTCTTAAACAAGCTAGCTTTGGTAGAAACATTGAATATCAGCCCTTCATTATCTTAGATCTGATGGCCTACATTGCTTGAAAATGTTGTAATTAGCAATTAAAGCATCATAATTAGCATTCCATAAAATAAAGATTGTATCAATCAATCGAATCATCATAATTAGCATTCCAAAAACAAACATTGTATCAATTAATTAAAGAACTATAAATACCAATCCAAAAAACAAACATCGTAATTGAAGATTCCAAACAGTTTGACCTAATCCCTAGATCTCCGTCTGCCACCGCCAACACCTCCCCCAATCCCATGGGGCCCACACAAATCGCCCTCCCACCTGACGATGCCCATGCCATTGACGACCACCACACCAGTCGTCAACCGCCGCTGACCACAGTGCCACCCCCACCCTCACTGCCGCCATCAACTGATGCTGGCCACCGCACCGCAGCGCCCACCCACGAAGCACCATTGTCGTTGACTGCATTGCAATTGTTGCCATTGCCTCGTCTGCCGAGGCACTGCCAGAGAGAGGAACAGTGGCGACAGGCGCGCGGGGGGGGGGGGTCCCATGACAAGTGAGGCACATATGTCAAGTTGGGTATTGGGATGCGGGATGGGGTTATTGGGGTCTGCGAAAGCAACCATCTCCAAATAACCTGAAAGCGGGTATTTGGGTAGCCCCAATAACCATTAAAAAAACAGCGGTCCAACAGACGCTGTAAAGTAGAGCATGCACAAAAAAGTTTAGCGCACGTGCTAAAAGCGATATCCGGGACTGCAATTTTGGGCTGCGAGCACGCACAAAAACTTTAGCGCACGCGCTAAAAGTGGTATCCCTAGCTGCAAATTTTGGGCCGCGGATTGTGCGCGCTGCAAAATCTGGGCTGCTCCAGGTGGGGGCGCCGGATTGGGCGCCGTGTTTTTGTGCATCTGAAAAACCTCTTCGTCGCTCTCACTCGCAAAAAGACTATTTTGACTGGGCGAGCCGCGCCTGCTGGAGATGCTCTTAGCGGGGAAGATTTTCGGATCCATTGAAGATGCTCTTAGCCGAGTCAGTCATCCTTTGCCTATAATTACTCTAGTACCGATCAAGATTCAGAGGGCGTTCCCCCCCCCCACCCCCCCCCCAAAAAATATAGAGGGTGTCAATTGCCCTGAATCAAAAGGGAGCGGGAGGACAATCTGGATCAAACACACAAGCGATGTGATCTTCACGGAGAAAGGGGTTGAGGGCTAACCCATGTGATTTTAACACTTCGAGTGCCATCTGTCGATAGATAGTCATCGTCTCCCTGACCTCCCTTCCCACGGGCGCCGCTCCCCATCTGTCGACATACTGGACCGCAAACTCGCCGGCAGCCCCGGGAACCCCGAGCCGGCGGATCTCCGCGATGCAGCTCTCCACGAGCTCGATCACGTCGCTCGACGACATGGTGTCGCGGTAGCCCCGGCGCAGCACCGCCCTGCAGGCCTCCGCACCCCGGCCCGCGGCCCCGAACAGGAACTGGCCGCGCGGGAGCGCGGGGCCGAGGCAGCTCACCGCCGCGTGGGGCTGGGCCTGGTTGTAGCCCACGACCAGGGCCTCGACGGAGTGGCCGCGGTCGAGCAGCTCGCGCGCGAGGTCGGCGACCGTGGCGGTGTCGGGGTACGGGACGCCGGTCAGCCCCTTCCATCTGCGGCACATCGTCCTCGCGAACCTTGCGCTGCCAAAGCAAAACACGGGCGGGAAGCTTAGGTCAGAAGCCATGGAATGGAAGGTGGTCGGGGTCGAGCGAGGCGGGTGGAGGTGGATTGGATCTAGCTCGCTCAGTGGTTACCGGTTCTGGTGGTTGCCGGAGATGGCGAGAAGCCTGTGGGCGTCGAGGTGCACGATGGGGGTTCCCGACGCCACCACCGCGAATTCTCCCCTCCCGGCGACGCCGATCACGCAGCCGAAGTCGTCGTCCATCCGCCGCTCCCGATCGATCCGCGCGCTTGCTTGCTGTCTGTGAAGTGAACTGCTCTGCTGGTGGTCACTCCCCGTGCTTCGCTCGGCCTACTAGTAACTGTCCTGACTCCGGCTAGAAAGTGGAAAGTGGCTGGCGAGAGGATCGTGACTCAGGTCGATCGCTTGGCCTGTGCTCCGGTTCGTCCGTTCCGGTACGTGACAAGTCTTGTTTTTGTCTGTTACTCGGTGTGTGTGACACGTCACTGTACGAGTAAAAATAGTAGTAGTACAACTGACATGTTCCAACGAGCCGACGGGCCAGGTCACGCCTTTTATTATCGGAAAATTCAGGTACTACATACATAGAAAACTCACGTGTATGCATGCATAACCGCGCGGGAACACAAAGCATGCACATCCGTACAGAGCATCGTCTCTCCACTCCTCTGCTACACGCACGTACTGTAGTAGGCAGCAGTACCGTGCTAGCTATTTATTCCCGTCACATGTACACTCATGCATGCAGCTCCACGAACCGCATGCGCACGCTCGAGATCGTCGCTCACATGTCGGCGACGCGGCGCTGCTGCTGCGGGCCGGCGACGAACACGGACTCCGGCTGCGCGCGGATGACCCTGTCCGCCAGCTCCCTCGCCTGCTGGGGGAACGCCAGCGCCTTGGCCGCGTCGTCCAGCTGCTTCAGCACGCTGTTCCCGCCGGTCACGAACACCTCCTCGTCGTTGTTGGCGCCCACGCCGAAGGACAGCAGGGCGAGGTTCCCCTCGTTCCCGGCCACGAACGTCGCCGGGTGGCCCGCGGGGAGCACGATCACCGACCCCACCTTGATCTGGGCCCTCACCTGCCTGTAGCCCCTCGATTTCTCCTGCTCCTGGCCGCGGCCCTGCTCCTCCTCCTGTCTTCCCTGCTCGTCCTTGCGCTCCTCGCTCCTCCTGCCCTGCCCATGCTCACGCTCGCGCTCCTCGCTCCTCCTGCCGTGTCCGTGCTCGCGCTCGCGCTCCTGCTCGTGCTCCCGGCGCTCAGAACGGCCGAAGCTGGAGACGTGCGGGCACGCCATCTCGAAGTAGCCGTCGCGCCCCTCCACGACGATGTAGATCCTGGTCGACCGGGTGGCGTATCTCAGCGCCGTCATCGAGCCCTGCATGCATGCACGCACGACGAAAAACACACGCGATGGTTTAGGTGCACCAATCCGTTGCATGATGCTACAAAACAATCTGTATACGCGGCGCGGATGCTTTACCCGGGTGATGTTGACGAGGGTGACATCCATGTCGAGCTTGCGGAGGTGGTGGCACTGGTCGCCGGTGATCTGGTGGAACCTGCCGTGCTTGTTCGAGTAGCGGGGCTTCTCGCCGGTGAGGCTGCGCGGCTGGATGTCCTCCTTCTCGGAACCCGACCCGCCGCCGCCGCCGCGTCCTCCCCTGGAGCACGACCTGCTCAGCTCCCGTATCTGCTCCTCCGACCCCTCAGATATCGGACCCTCACCTCTGCTCTTCCTCTGGAACACTCTGTCCACATCCTCCCGCTGCCGAGTCTATTGAAACACATGCATGCAGACGGTCAGCGCGTACAAGCATAAGATCGAGCTTGAATCAAGCGATGAACAAACAAACAAACAAAAAATCATTGCCGATGGTCAGCGCGTACGTACGTTGAATGCCGCCTGGATAACCTCGTCGCTGAAGACGCTGAAGAAGGACTGTGGCTGCTCGCCTCCAAACCCAATAGGGGAGAACTCCTACAAACATATCAAGAACATATACCAGAAGTAAGTCGTTGCATGCAACGCAAATGGTGGAGGAGCTTGCATGCTGCGGCCATGGCTGACCTGGAAGCTGCCCGGCGTGGAGACGGGGTTGAGGAGCATGACGACCCGGAACCACTTGGAGCGGTGCGTGTTGGCGGAGTACACGATGGACCCAGCCGGGATCACGAACACGTCGCCCTCCCTGACGCAGAACGACTCCCGCTTCCCGTTCCTCAGCAGCACCAGCACGCCCTCGCCTTCCCTCACGAAGGCGATCTCGTCGGCGTCGTAGTGGCTGGGCTGCAGGAACGCGCGCGGCGCCGCGTCCAGGCACGCGACGCGGTAGTCGCCGATGGAGCCCCGGAGCAGCTCGTGGTCGAAACGCTCCAGCACCTTGAAGTGGCCGTGCCGCGACTTGGCCCACTCCCGGAAGCTCTCCTCGCCGAAGTGGTACGGCCGGCCGGAGCCGGAGCCGGACCGCCCTTCGTCGTCGCCCCCTTCCTGCCACCTCCTACTACCCCTACCTACGTCCTCGGCATCCCACGACGCGAACGAGAGGGAGAGGCACAGGGAGAGGACGAGGGCTAGCGCTAGCCATGGCGATCTTACTACCGTGGACTTCATGATGATCGATGTTGGTGATCAGTGACGAGTTGGCTTATTGGATGAGTTGGTGATCTAGCTCCGGGGAAGTGATGGTATATATAGGGGGTGGCGATGCGGCGAGGGGGCCATGCGTGCGGCCAGGTGTAGGTCGGGGTGCGTACGTGGTGAAGACGCGCTGCATGCACGGTGCCATGGTGACATGCGCCATGCATGCGATGCGAGATAGCTGGCCTCCATCTGCAGAGAACGGACAACGATTGATTGAGATAGGAACAAGCCGAGCAGGGATGGGATAGCTCGGCGACGATCTTTTGCATCGGCGGAATGAATTTTTCTTTTGCTGGGAGCTATGCTCCAAGGTGAAGCTACTAGACGCCTGCAAGAGTCTTATCCATCTGATGCATTTATCTATCTTGTCATTACATGCATGCATGCTTGGGGTTTAATCCAGGATCAGCCCGCATGCATGTAACCATGCATGCTTGGGGTTTAATCCGTGATCAACCCGCATAAATGGTTTTCTTTGTGTAACTTGTTTTATATTACACAATAGCTATGTGCTGGTAGAGATTTTCACTGGCATTTCACCCCAGTTAGGGGAAATCTGATGGATTATTGTTAGATGTTAACTATACTATTCTTGATGTTATATCACAGGATGAAGGAGACTATCATATTAAAATGACAGTTCAGGATCAGAAAACTAGATTTATTTGGGATCTAGTGGTGATTTATGGAGATGCTCAATCAGAGAGAAAAGCTAGATTTGTAGCTTTCTAGAACTTTCCAAAACAGTTGTCAATCCCATTCTGATTAGAGGGGACTTTAATATTATTAGGAAAGCCAATGAAAAGAATAAGCTGGTACTCCTGGGCATTGAAGCTTCTTGTTTAATGCTATTCTGAAACAAGCTGGAGTTAGAGAGCTTGAAATGAATGGCATAAAATTTACATGGGAGAACAACTTGCCTGTTCCTACCTTTGAAAAGCTAGACAGGATTTTATGTAGCACAGAATGAGAAGAGGTATACCCCTTGACCCAAATTAAAGCTTTAACTAGAGAAAAGTCTGACCATACTCCAGTCTTCTTAGATTCTGGTGATATCCAAAAATCTGATCCTCTTTTCAGATTTGAAAATGCTTGGTTTTTGAGGAGGGGATTGATAAGATTGTTCATGATGTATGGAATGATAGTAGAATCACTGGGGATAGTGTGGACAGACTTTTGGGGAAATTTAGACTACTTAGGCCCAAGTTAAAAGGGTGGAATAGAAACATGAATGCCTGGTATATTGAATTGAAGAAAGACATTCTACTCAAATTAGATAACATTGATAAACATTGTGAGCTCAATGGGCTCACTGCTGCTGATAGAGCAGAACAAAAAGAACTCAGAGCACAGTTAGATAGACTTTTGCAACAAGAGGAAGCTAAATGGAAATAAAGAGCTAAGGTGGATGAATTGTTAGAAGGAGATAGTAACACAAAATTATTTCATGCCAAGGCTAATGGGAGATTAAGGAGGAACAGGATAAATAAGCTTGAACAAGATGAGGGGGTTGTTGAGGGTGAGAAAAATATAGTGGAATATATCACAAATTTTTACAAAACCCTATTTGGGCATCCTGATAATTCCACTATATCTTTAAATATAGAAAATCCACAGGTGATCCAAGATCAGTACAGGGCCATGCTGGTCGAGGAATTCTCAGTTGAAGAAATTAAAAATGTGGTCTTTAAAATGGCCCATAACAAATCTCATGGCCCTGATGGGTTTACAGCTGAATTTTACCAGCACTATTGGGAGTTGGTTAAGCATGATCTCAAAAACTTGTTGGATGATTTTTCTAATAGAAAAATTAGTATCAGTAGACTGAATTATGGTATTATCACTTTGGTGCCAAAAAGCAAAGATGCTAATAAGATACAAAACTTTAGGCCCATCTGTCTGTTGAATGTCTGCTTCAAAATCATTACAAAAGTCTTGATGAATAGATTAAACCTAGTGGCAGCTAATGTCATCTCCCCTGTACAGACTGCTTTTATAAAAGGCAGATACATCATGGAGGGGGTTCTAATCTTACATGAAGCCTTGGATAGTATAAAAAAGAAGAAACAAGGTGCTTTGTTGTTAAAGATAGGTTTTGAGAAAGCTTATGATAAGATTAAATGGTTTTTTCTTTTCCAAATGCTCAAGATTAAAGGATTCCCAGATAAATGGATAGACTGGGTGATGGACACCATTAGAGGTGGAAAGGTGTGTGTGAAGGTTAATGAAAACCTGGGGAAATATTTTCCTACTCATAAGGGGCTAAGACGGGGGGACTCTCTGTCACCTCTTAATTTTGACCTGGCAGCTGATGCTTTGGCCATAATGTTGGATAATGCTAGGAAAAATGGGTTAGTTAAAGGTGTTCTGGAAGAATATGTTGTGGATGGGATTAACATGCTTCAGTATGCAGATGGTACCATTTTCCTTATACAAGATGATATAGATAGTGCTCAAAATCTCAAGTATATACTATGCCTTTTTGAGCAAATGTCTGGTTTGAAAATCAATTTTCATAAAAGTGAACTTTTTCTTTTTGGAGAAGCTGAGAACAGGAAAGATGAATATGCTAAGATATTCACTTGTCCGTAGGCACTTTGCCTATGAAATATTTAGGTTTACCAGTTGATAAGGGGAGAATCAGGAATAAACATTGGAAGCCTATAGAGAGTAGGATGGAAAAGAAATGTGAAACCTGGCAAGGAAGGCTTCTTGCTAGTGCTGGGAGGGTCACTTTGATTCAATCTTCCCTGACAGGCATTCCTTACTTTATGATGTCCTTTTATGGACTGTCTGTGGGGGTTGAAAAATGCATGGATTTTTTTAGATCTAG
The DNA here is from genome assembly GCF_018294505.1 of Triticum aestivum. Lineage (NCBI taxonomy): Eukaryota > Viridiplantae > Streptophyta > Magnoliopsida > Poales > Poaceae > Triticum > Triticum aestivum. The sequence continues at coordinate 612,995,791 of NC_057807.1, read as the reverse complement.
GCTATTATGGCAAGAAGATGATAAAAAAGAAAAAATATCATTTGGTCAAATGGTTTGATGTCTGTAGACCTAAGGACATGGGTGGTTTGGGGATTGACAATTTAGCATGTATAAACAAAGCTCTATTGAGCAAGTGGTGGTGGAAAATATATAATACAGAAGGTTTGTGGCAGGCTATAATCCTGAAAAAATACCAAGGATGTAAGGTTGTTGGAAATATAGTGGCTAAACAAGGAGATTCCCAATTTTGGAAGGAGTTATTAAAACATAGAGATCATTTCACCTCTTTGTGTAAATTTGTTGTAGATGGGGGAAACACCAGATTTTGGGAAGACTGGTGGATTGGATCGGCACCTTTATACAAAAATTTCCCCAGATTATATAATATATGTTTTGATAAAAGAAAGACAGTTAAAGAGGTTATCGAGGGGGGGATTGACAACATTCAGTTTAGGAGAACTCTGACAGGGGATTCAAGAGAGTTGTGGGAGCATATAAAAGAGGCATGCAATTCGGTGGTATTAAGGGATGTAAAAGATAATATAAAATGGACCCTGACGAAAAAGGGGACTTATATAGTAAAATCCTTCTATAGACATTTGATAGAAAATGGGATCAAATATCCACATCTATATATGTGGAAGATCAAGATACCACCTAGAATTAAAGTCTTCATGTGGCTAGCTCTTAGGGATAGCATTCTCACCAAAGATAACATGCCGTGCAGGGGATGGAAAGGGGATGATAAATGCCCATTTTGTGGGAGAAAAGAAACCATCAATCATTTGTTTATGACATGTTCAGTAGCTAGACTACTGTGAATTATTTTGAAATGTGCTTTTAATCTAAAGGATATACCAGACAATCTGGATTTGGTAATGAGGGATTGGGCAAAGACTTTTGAAAAGGAAGAAGGGGTTTAGTTTGGATAGGGATTTCAACTATTTGTTGGACTATTTGGAAGTTGAGAAACAGTGTTGCTTTTGATAATAACAGGGTAAATGACCCCTATGTGCCTGTCAACTTATTGCTCAAAAACTTACATGATTGGAATGTCTTGCAGAAAACACCCGTAAGAAATAAAATGATGGAGGCTGGAACAAGGCAGATCGGTGAAGTGGCTGAAGAAGTGTTCTGAGCAGCGCATGGGTGGCGCCTGGAGACCAGAAGGATCTTGGGGTGAAAACCTCAAAAAACCTCCCTGAACCTGTGACGCTGCAATGAGCTCTGTTGCTTCAAGCCTTTTTACTGCTTTTTTCTACCTTTTTCATCCTTCCGGTGAAGGCCTATATGTGAAACTGCCTATAATATTGTATCGTAGTTCTTGCTCTAGACTTTTAAAACTTTGTAATGCTGGCGTTGGGACCTGTTTTGAGCCCAGGCCTTAGATCTCCTCCTTCGGAAAGGTTCTGCATTGTTTTGGAGGATTAAAATGGGTAGGGGGGGATGGCTTCTCCTACTCCCTCCAAAACAATGCTGACAAAAGCCAGGGGGGAGGTAGCCTCGTTTCGTTCCTATTTTTCTCTGTTAGTTTGTAAGACTTGGTGATTTCTATTAATGGAAATCAGAGAGGAAACTCTCTTTTATCAAAAAAAATTACACAATAGCTACATGTCAATCGCCTGATTTTTGAATTTTGGGTTAATCGATTTTGGCTGAAGGAAGAAATAGGCGCGGGGAAGAAACTCTCCTAAGGGGAGGAAAAAGCTTGCTAGGCAGGCTACCCCAGTATCTATCTTAGGGTTCAGGGTGCGGGCAGTGCTAGCCGGCGATGATGGGGGGCGGTGGTGGGGCTTCGTCGGAGAAAAAGCTCGGTGCGGAGGGCCCTAAAGGGATGGCCGGGGCGGTGGAAGACCGGTGGTTGGGGTGGTTTAGGGGAGGGCGGGGAGGCGAGGCGGTCGCGGGAATGCTGCCGGCCGCGGGAGGCGGGGGCCGGTGGTTAGGGCTGGGCTGGATCAACGGGTGAGCGAGAGGAAGAAGAGACCACTAGTAGAAAAAGGGCCTAATGTGAAGCACATTAGTCCCGGTTTGTAACAGAACCGGCACTAATGTGATCATTAGTGTCGATTCCAACAGCTAGGGGGACGAAGCTCATTAGTACGGATTCTTGCCACGAACCGGTACTAAAGAGGCTGTTGCAGGCTGTGGTTAGGCTGGGGCCTCACCAGCACGTTTAGTACCGGTTCATGCCACAAACCGGTACTAGAGGTTTCTAGTTGATTCATTCTGCAGCGGTTTTTTAGTCCCACCTCGCTCCGCTAACAGAGTTTTTACCACCTAAACATGTTACGTCTCAAACTATCACAACCACTTGGTCTTCATTGAACTTTCTGTGTAGAATTTGTGGCCACAATATGAGTCTTCTCCGGTTTCTAAACCGGTGAGAACTCATATTGACAATTCAGATTGTACACAAAAAGATCATTGATAATAAATGTATTTTTGATGTATTTCTCTATAGCAGTAGCACGTTTTGGCTGAAAGGCGGTACTGATCAATGTATTTTTACGTATATTTTTACATGTTTATAAAATCTCTTTCGAAGTATTAGGGTTTATAAGCCCTGAGTGCTGAGACGATGAAGGAGAGGCGCAATGCTCACCTGCACGTTGCTTAGCTTCAGTATGCACGATTCAAGGCCACGTCATCAACTTTCAACCCTTTCTGACATCATTTGCTATTTTTCATTCATTTACTGATTTGTTTCGAGAGCTAAATGACCGTGAAATTGAAAAAAGCACTACAAAATGAACTCTGAAAAGGTTGAAACTTGGCATGGTATCATCATTTTACCCGCATAGCATGTGCAAAAAAGTAGAAAGGGTTACGACAAAAACTGGATGCACTTCGTGTACAAACTGGACAATTTCTTTTGAAGTATCAGGGTTTCGGACGAAAACTCATCTGTTACACTGGCTATTCAAAATATTCATAACTTATTACAACTTCGGACTTTTTTGCATTCAGTATGCACCATTCAAGGCCATGTCATCAACTTTCAACCCTTTCTCGCATCATTTGCTATTTTTCATTCATTTACTGATTTGTTTTGAGAGCTAAATGACCATGAAATTGAAAAGCACTACAAAATGAACTCTGAAAAGGTTGAAACTTGGCATGGTATCATCATTTCACTCGCATAGCATGTGCAAAAAAGTAGAGAGGGTTACGGCAAAAACTGGATGCACTTCGTGTACAAACTGGACAATCTATTTCGAAGTATCAAGGTTTCGAATGAGAACTCATCTGTTACACCGGCTATTCAAAATTTTAATAACTTATTAATTACAAGTCCACACGTATTACCAATTTGAATATAATGATAAAACACACTAATATTAAACATAAGAAAAAATAATCACTGAAAATTCTATTTTTAAAGTTAAGTTATTCACGAACTGGTGATTCACACAAATTTCAAATAATTCAAATTTAAACTATTCAAATTTTGTGTACCTAAAGCAAAAATATTCACAAAGAAACTGTAAATACAACAAAAAACTAGTCAAAAATAAACAAGAAAAAATATATAAAGCACAAAAGAAAAAAACTATATAAAAAATTATTTCCGCTCTGCCCAGTGGGCCTGCTCGGCCTTGGGCGTGGTTATGCAGGCCCAGCAAGTTCACAGGACAGCGCGGGAAAGTTAGGCCTAGAGGCCTGCATGAGAGAGGAGCTCAAAGGACCAGCCGCGGCTGGTTTTATAAACCAGTGCGCCTGCCCATCGCTCGGCAAGGTGGGACTAGACATTATGCACCGCTGAACAGGAACACCCTCTGTAGTACCGGTTCCTGGCTCCCACTGGTACTAAAGAGAGGGTCTTTAGTACCGGGTGGAGCCACGAACCGGTACTACAGAGGGTGTGCTTCCCGCCGGCCAGGCTACCAAATTTGACCTTTACTACCGGTTCCTGGCTCCAACCGGTACTAAAGGCCTCCCTTATATAAACAACACTTACGAAAATTTCAGTTAGTTCATTTGTTCATCTCTTCGTCGCGCCCGTCCCCGCGCCGCCCCCGTCACCGCCCCCGTCCGTGCGCCGCCCCCATCGCCGCCGTCGTCGCCCACCCCCCCCTCCCCGTCGCCGCCCCCCGTACGTCCCTGCGTCGCCCCCGTCATCATCGTCGCCGCCCCCGTCGCGCGTCCCATCGGTGCCCCGGCCCGTCCCTGTCGCCTCGCATCGCCGGTCGTCGCCCAGCTGTAAGATCGACCACGCACCCGGGCCGGCCCTCTACCGCTCGCCGGCGGCCTCTCTGTGCACATGCACACACACACACACACACACACACACACACACATACAAACACACACACACACACACACACACAAACACACACAAATGTTTAATGTCAAATGTTAGATTATATAAATGTTAGATTATATATGAATTAGATAATGTTAGATGAGTTGGTTTTTTATACAATTTATATTAATGTTAGATGAATTAGATATATATTAAATTTAGGTATATGAGATTTGATCATCTAATTAAAATTTTAGTATATAGAACTAGCTACTTTATTTTTAGTAAGAAAATTAATAGAACTAGTTTAGTTGAATTAGTTGAACTAGTTAGTTGAACTAGTTAGTTGAATTAATTAGTTGAATTAGTTCAGCTACTTTATTTAGGTATGTTTTTAGTAAGTGCTTAGTTGAATTAATTAGTTGAACTAGTTGAATTAATAGAACTAGTTTAATTAGTTGAATTAATATAACTAATAAGTGTTTACTGTTTCACCTATGAACATAGGAAATGTCGTCTGACGACGAAAACGATTTCATTATGTGCGAAAACTGTGAAGACCAACGCAGCCTAAGCGACAGAAATTTCCTAGTTGATGATAGGCGCTTCAGCATCAAGCTGGATGAGACCTTCGAAGTGGATACAGTAAGTCACAACGACAAGTCTTTTTCGTAATTAAGCATGCATGACTTATGCTTCATTTCCTTCAACTTATATTTTAAAATTTTCACTATTCTACTAGCGTATCCCCTGCCATGCAAGAATTTTTGTCTTGGATAAGATAGGTTTCAGTCCTAACAAAACTATGGAGGTAAAAAGAGTTTACTTAAAGACCGAGCATGGTTATACCTTCAACGTCAAATTATACAATGCAGACACCTACACCTATTTTGAATGCAAAATTTGGCAAGCATTATGCAAGGCTTATGCATTTGAGCCTGATATGTTTATCACCTTTGATATTCGTCCCGAAGATGATATTGAAGGTAATAGAGACATTTGGGTCGATGTGCAGATGTCTCCAGTTCTACCATTATGTGAGTTTCTCAACCATATTTATGTCTTCGATATTGTTTTTTCAAAAATAGTTGACAACTAATTTCTATTGACAGCTTATTTCCATTCAAGCAAACATGTCCAGCGCTTGATAGATAGGACCGTCCACTGTCCCGGGGCTGAACTAAATTGCAAAGAGATAAGTCATTATGTTTCATGGCTTGAGGATCTTGATGCTGTCAAAAGAAATTATTTTCCTGGATTTGAAAATCTTAGTACTCAAAACATGCGACCAATAGTGTTCATATTGAACTACGGTCACATCTATTTAGCAAAGATGGTAAGATTTTTACTATTTTTCCTCAGTGCATCTTTTGCATACATTATTTTTCAAGCTAAAGTTCATTGCTAAGTATAATGTTACTATACGATATTCTTCAATAGAGACTCCTGATGATAGTTGTGCCTTAGTGGATCTCGACTAACGGTTGCATGTCAATGGTTAGCTTACGGCCAAGACATCCTACATTGCACATGAGTGCATTCAGGGTTTCTACAACCGAGGAATGCTTAATAGTGAAAGACTGGAGAAAAATTGTGAAGGATCGCAGAGAAGTACTAGGGGGCAGCAATCAGAAGCGCAGCCCACGATTAGGAGACAGGTTCATCTGCATGCTCCAATATGATGAATCAGGAGAGTTATACATGTTCTATGCTATTTTACCTGAGAGAGAGCAGTAGGAGTGATTAGCATGCTCTTAGTACTTGTCCTCTCATGTCCGTGTTCTTCATCATGAACTTAATCTCAAAGAGTGATTTGCTTTTGTGGTCTTATGAACGCTTATAATCATGACCATGTTGAACTCGATGATATCTTTCCTTCTGATACAAGTGAATGCTTCTTCTTTAAGCTAGTATTGGTGGTGATTAGATAGCGGTAATGACTATCATGATTAAATAGTGGTAATGATGACTATGATTATTTTTAGCTAGCTAGTATACTGTTGTTGGTGATGATATGATGCAATAGTTTTTTATATTAATATGATGATGATGATGAGTTATTATATCATTTATGAAAGAAACGGCAGATTACTTTCAACTGGATGGATCCTAGCTAGCTAAGTGATCAAGTATATGCCATATCCATATTACTTGCTCACCTAATATAAGTGATCAAGTAATATGGATATGACATATACTTTGATCACTTAGCTAGGATCCATGCATGCATCCAGTTGAAACTAATCTGCGGTACTTTCACCTAATGATTAACAACTCATTATAATGTAAAAACAATCTCTAAATTAAATTGAAAACAAAAAACTAAAGGAAAAAACAAAAAAAATTAAACCAAAACCCCCCAAACATTTAGTACTGGTTGGTGTTACCAACCGGTACTAAAGGTCTCGCCGCACTCGGCCATGGCTCGTGCCACGTGGTAGCACTTTAGTGGCGGTTCATGCCGAACCGGTACTAAAGGGGGGGCCTTTAGTCTCCACCCTTTAGTGTCGGTTATAGAGCCGGAACTAAAGGCCCTTACGAACTGGTGCTAAATCCCAGTTCTGCACTAGTCGGGAGGTTGAAGACGAACAGCATACGTTGGATTTTGATCGAATGATTCAGAGTGGAGAAGGAGAATCGACTGACTCTTTCTAAAATTTCAGTCGATTGTCGCCTAGCGGACCCCTTTATATTATTAACGGTTTTGCTATGTCTCATGTGCCTGAATGTTTTATTCGCGCCAGTCACCTATTCTAGTTCATCCGAGCTCGCCGAGAAGCCACACAGGAAAAAGGCATATTCACACTGTCACACATGTAGCTTAAAGGGAAGCCATGGTCCCACTAAGGGGGAGTCACGACCCCATTGTCTATTTTAGGGGTGGGCGGGTGCAAGGGGTCGCTGGAGGTTTTCTCCAGTGGGGTGGGGCTTAGAGGGACGGCCGGGAAGGTGGCCAGCAACGGCAGTGGGGGAGGTTGAGGGGAGAGGAGGGCAGGGTGGCGAGGCGGTGTGCGGTAGCGCCCGCCGGCCGTGGCGAGTGGAGGCAGGCAGATGGGGCAGGGTAGGCGGAGGAGGAGGAGGATCTTCCATCGGGAGGAAGAAGAAGGGGAGGAAGAAGATGAATAGTCCGCGGCAAAATGGAGGCCGTTGGATCTGGATAAAGTGAGTGATGGAAAGGTTTTTTGAGGCACCTGTTAAATAGACGGTCCCTTTATTTAAGTATCTATTCATAGTCATTGCACACTCAGTCAAACAAATAAAAAGAAAAAAATGCATGAATCTTCATGTAAAATCAATGACAGAGAATTTAGATATACAATACTTATAACACATCTAGATGTGCTTTAACAAAACCATTTGTTCAATGAAAAAATTGTAACGATTGTTCTATTGTCAGTGCTTCAAAAAATACATGCATGAATGGTGTTCAATCTATATGAAGAGAGATTAAAAAAGTTTGAAACCTGAGTGGGTAAGTCAGAGGAGGTACCCAAATGGAACTCCGAATGTTTGTTTCAACTTTTAATATATTTTACAAGTTGGATAAATCTAATGTGCCAAGTTTATACAGAAAACTATTATATCTACAATACAATATATACAATATACTTATATGTTTCATGAGTTATCTAATGGTACGGTCGCTGCAGAAAAGTACGGGGAGACGAAGACACCCTCATGTGTCGCCCTCTTCACGACACGGGGGTGACTTGTTGTACCACCACCGCTCTCGCCCCTTTCTTCCTCTGATCCCGTCACCGCATGAGATCCTGCCGGGGGTGAAGGCGGCCGGGGGTGGTCCCCTGGGTCGCCCTCTTTCTCCCAGCCAAGCTTCTGACCGCTACGGGGCACCTCGCTCGAGTTTACGGGCGCGTCGACGATGAGGCAACACTCCTCGACGGGTAGCTGGCATGGGTCAGCAATGTCCTAGGTGTGTGGCGTGGTGGCGCCTGGATGGTGTGCGCGAGGCAGTGGCGATCCATTGGGGCTGCTTCTTAGGACGGCGTGAGGCGGCTTCCCCGCCAATGTAGGATGGGAGTGCACTTGGGCCAGGCCATTCCCGGCGGCGGCAGGTGGTGGCATGCAGGTGACCGACGATCGATAGGAAAGATGTAGGATTAGGCAGTGGTAGGCTTCGAGGGTTGGACTAGACCTGGCCCGTGGAGGCCTGCTACTTTGATGACCCGTGCAGGGCTACACCAGCAACAATGTCTGATGAACCCAATGATATGCGCGCTTAGACGAAGTGGGGGTTGGATCCAGCTGGGATCCGGTTCCCATGTCTGGGTCACTCACATGTGGATTGACACCGGTGTTGGCCATTCATGGCCATTGTTGTGCTATGGCAAGGTGGTTGCGCCCATGCGTTGTTCATATCAATCCATATTTTTCAGCGGCCTGTTATCCTGTCGGTTGTTGCGGCTGAGTCTTGGAAGTGAGGGCGGTGGCCCGAGATGGTGAAGTTGCATAGATTGGCTCTCCGGTGAGCAACGTTGCAGCATGTGTTCGCTTTGGTCATGTGGGTGGCGAGGCGTGCTTTGGTGGGTAGTCCTAGTGAAGTTGTCGCCGGTGGTGGCGGCCAAGCCCTAGTTCGGATTCGCAGTCCTTGTTCCGATGGGGTAGGGTCCCCTTCATGGTCGCTTTGTGGCATGATCCCAAGATGTATGAGTAGGCAGGTCGAGCAAATTCTCCGCACCTCGGTGTCGGTGGCAGCGATTGCTATGTCTTGAGCTTGCGTTGGTTTTCCTTGAAGAGGAAAGATTGATGCAGCAATAGTAGCGTAAGTATTTCCCTCAATTTTTGAGAACCAAGGTATCAATCCAGTAGAAGGCTCCTCAAAAGTCCCACGCACCTACACAAACAAACAAGAACTCGCGACCAACGCAATAAAGGGGTTGTCAATCCCTTCACGGCCACTTGCAAAAGTGAGATCTGATAGAGATAATATGATAAGATAAATATATTTTTTGTATTTTATGATATAGATTGGAAAAGTAAAGATGCAAATAAAAGTAGATAGCAAACTTATATGATAAGAGATAGACCCGGGGGCCATAGGTTTCACTAGTGGCTTCTCTCAAGATAGCATAAGTATTACGGTGGGTGAACAAACTACTGTCGAGCAATTGATAGAAAAGCGAATAATTATGAGATTATCTAGGCATGATCATGTATATAGGGATCACGTGCGTGACAAGTAGACCGACTCCTGCCTGCATTTATTACTATTACTCCACACATCGACCGCTCAGCATGCACATCTAGAGTATTAAGTTCATAAAGAACGGAGTAACACATTAAGAAAGATGACATGATGTAGAGGGATAAACTCATACAATATGATATAAACCCCATCTTTTTATCCTCGATGGCAACAATACAATACGTGCCTTGCTGCCCCTGCTGTCACTCAGAAAGGACACCACAAGATTGAACCCAAAGCTAAGCACTTCTCCCATTGCAAGAAAGATCAATCTATTAGGCCAAACCAAACTGATAATTTGAAGAGACTTGCAAAGATAACTTAATCACACATAAAAGAATTCAGAGGAGATTCAAATATTTCTAATAGATAAACTTGATCATAAACCCACAATTCATCGAATCTCGACAAACACACCGCAAAAAGAGTTACATCCAATAGATCTCCAAGAAGATCAACGAGAACTTTGTATTGAGATTCAAAGAGAGAGAAGAAGCCATCTAGCTAATAACTATGGACCCAAAGGTCTGTGGTAAACTACTCACAACCCATCGGAGAGGACTTGGAGGTGATGTAGAGGCCCTCCGTGATCGATTCCCCCTCCGGCGGAGCGCTGGCGAAGGCTCCAAGATGGGATCTCGCGGATACAGAAGGTTAAGGTGGTGGAAATAGTTTTTCGTGGTCGCTTCTGATGTTTTCGGGGTACATGGGTATATATAGGAGGAAGAAGTACGTCGGTGGACGCCCGAGGGCCCCATGAGGGTAGGGGACGCGCCCAGCCCTAGGGGGCGCGCTGGGTACCCTCGTGGCTGCCTCGGTTGTTTCTTGACTTCCACTCCAAGTCCTCTGGATCACGTTCGTTCCAAAAATCACGCTCCCGAAGGTTTCATTCCGTTTCGACTCCATTTGATATCCCTTTTCTTCGAAACACTGAAATAGGCAAAAAACAGCAATACGGGCTGGGCCTCCGGTTAGCAGGTTAGTCCCAAAAATGATATAAATGTGTAAAGTAAAGCTCGTAAACATCCAAAACGGGTAATATAATAGCATGGAACAATCAAAAATTATAGATACTTGGAGACGTATCAGCGATGCATGTGGATATCGCTCTTGTCTCGAGGCACCACCTTAACTATCTTCCTAAACTGCGGCACTCAGGGTGAAAACCTTTCTCCGCTTCGGCTGGCGCATTTCACGTCTTGTCCCTCTTGGAGGCTTCGACAATGAGTGTCGATGCCCCTCGCATGTGACGGTGTGGTCGTGTGGTTCTTCTCGACGAATCACACGAGGGACTTCGTTGTGCACGCTTGAATGTTTTTTAGCAATTTTGGCTAGTTTGGTCACCTTATGAGGATTTCCTATCATCTATTGTTTGGTCATGTGGCTTTATTAATATAAAATGGGCGAAAGCTTGTTTCAAGATTTATCTAATGATATGTCTTTGGTGTTCTATTATGACCCCAACCATATGGTTGATCCTCAACCCCCGTTCCCAAAGACCCAAGCCCCTAATCGACTAACCCATATGCTCACCATCACTAATCACCTGCTCTCCCTGTCCTAGCCCGACTACTCATGACCACATTTTTGTATCAATGATTGAGGATTGTGTTGATCACTTGTGTGAGAGTGAGACAATTAAGTATATTAGTATTGAGTTTTAAAACATAGTTTTGAGTGTCGTGGTTGCCATTTATAAATTACTGTTTTTTAGAAACACCTGTAATTTAGTCATTCTCATAACAATTATGGGTACACTGATTTGGATCTAAGATTCAAAAAAATACAAAGTAGCTCCTATGACTAAGAATTACAATGAAATCTCTTGGAAACGACATCTTCGTTGTATGAATCTTTGCTAGAAGAAATACTCCAAAAACTTCAGTAAAGAGGTTGCAATTGGACTGGAGCAACGATGTTTTCACTCTTTCACCCGCACAAACATTACCAATAATGGTTTTTGAAAGTGCCTTGAATCGTCCATCCAAAAAGATGGAAAGCCTTGATCGATTAATGTACTTGGGCCGGGGATGATCCCATAGAAATGCAGGACGTCAGATCACAATATCTTCACCATGCTGTCAATGAAAAATTTCAACTTCACAAAGAATCATACTAACAAAGAAAGTTTGGCACCACAATATAAATTCATCAGATCCGATTTGGGAGGATAGAAAACGATGATCACTAGACGATGATGAAAAACATAGAACTTTTCAAGATGTGAGGTTCCCCCACCTCTCAGTGCCAAAATGGCAGCGGGAGGCGAGGGGACCAAAAATTCCCTTGTGCCTGCAATAGTGGTGGCGGAGTAAGCTAATGAAACCCTTATTTATAAATTATTGTGGGTGGTATTTTTGTTGCTCCATGGATAGCTAGTTATCCAATGCGTGTGGGTATCAAGAAAATTTGCGACACGTGGATACCTACGCAGGTGGACAACATATGTGTATTTGGGTATGGTCAAGGATCTAAAGGAGCTCTATCTATATCTGGCGCATGGATTAATTGGTAGTTTCATGTGTGTGGGCGTCATTAACTGAATAATGGAAATTCTTCCGGACTCATAAGAGAGGCCTCGAACCGTCAAATATGCTACCAAGAACAACATAGAGAATAAATAAGGCTGGACATGTATGTGGGGTGGTTTTTTCATTCTTTACCATGTCGATGACATGATATTCATTTTAGAATAACAATCTCGAGAGTTTCAAGATTTCAAAGTTCATTGTTTATAAAATCAGGTGTTTTGACGAGGCCAGAGAATTGGAGAAACACCATATTGAGTTGTTTAGATGTGATGTTTGCACATTTATTTCCCCTGTGTTGGACTCTGAATCTATTATCAAAAGTTGTGTGGTGGTGATTGGAAAAAGTATGGAAGGGAGATACAAAGAGAAAGAGTAATTTGGGAGTTCCTGGTGAAAGCCCATCATGCGATGAAACGATAGTGGCACTTACGACCCATAAAGGAGGAAGCGGCTATGTCTGGACATAGCGAGGCACAAGCCCGTCCCACCTCAAGGATCCAAAATGGGCCGGCCCATAATAAGTAGGTAAAGACCGCGCTCTTCCAAATGTTCCCAATGAAGGCACCGGGACCTGATGGGTTCCCAACACACTTTTATCATAGCCACTGGGACATTTCTGGAGAAGAACTAACAAGGGCGATCTTGAGAATTGTCAGAGGGGATGACGTTGTTAATTGTGTCAATGACACTGTTTTGGTTCTCATCCCAAAAGTTCTTAATCCAACTCAACTCTCTCAGTTTCGTCCAATGAACTTATGTAATGTTATCTATAAGATTGCTTCCAAAGTTGTGGCAAACAGGCTAAAGGTTATCCTCCGAGACACTATATCTGAGGAACAGTCAGCCTTTGTTTCGGGCAGACTAATCACGGACAACATCATTTGTGCCAATGAGTGCCTCCATTTTATGAAGAGGAGTAGGGCAAATTCAAATAGTTTTTGTGCTTTGAAGCTGGATATGATGAAGGCATATGACGGTGGGAGTGGCCATATCTCCGCGCTATGATGGATAAACTAGGGTTTGCACAACCTTGGGTGCAGACAGTGATGACCATGGTACAGTCGATGTCTTTTTCAATCCTCTTTAATGGGGAGAAGTTGGAAGAATTCTCACCTACTAGAGGTATCCGACAGGGAGATCCTATCTCTCCTTACCTTTTCTTGATTGCAGCAGAGGGCCTTTCGTGCCTCTTAGAAATAAGTTCTCAGTCATCGGGTCTTGAAAGGATTAAGGTGGCCTCAACAGCACCGCCTGTTAACCACCTTTTGTTTGTTGGCGATAACCGACTGCTTTTCAAGTCTAGTCACTACAAGAAATATGTCAACTAGTGACCTTCTCTTAGTGACCCTAGCTGAATTGGTCGTAAATCCACAGCCATTTTGCTTGGAAGGGCTCAAACCCTAAATTGCCTTACACGAAATGGTCATAAAGCAGACAAGAGTGGTCCGTGACCTTATTTCAACCTGATTACGACCAATATAAGTGGTCATGAGGTTGTGAACGTGGATGCATTAGTACTTATTGCTATGACTAGGCGCCACCTCATCGGTTTTGCCTATGTGTCATGTCCATGTGGCAGTTTTTGCCCTAGGTTGTGAAGCAACCTATATTTCTGTCATTCTCAAAATTCCCAAAAAAATCTCATAAATTCTTTGGGTCATATCTTCATCAAATATGTAAAAAACCTTCCTTGCCTAGTTCATAAATAATTCAAGAATGTTCATTTTCCTATTTTGTTCAGAAAAACACTTTGTGAAGGAAGTACCACTTTGGCATGTCCAAATGGTATCCATTTTCTACAGTGCTTTCCTATGCCCAAATAACCATCCTCCACCAAATGCCAGCTCAATCCATTCATTATTTTGAGCCCAGCTTCAACATTCGTATTTATGTCCAGTGTGGTACTTCGCAAAGCAAGTACCACCTAGGCTCCTCCTTTTGAGCTGAAAATTTGTGAAGATGGTCTTCTTAGTAATTGATCATCCTCAGCCAAAACTCATGCCCATTAGCCATGTGCATTTCCTGTACCGCTAATCAAACACTTGGCTGCTTATTCATGTTTGAGCATCGATCGGTCTCCTCGTGAGAATCTTATGTTGTGATTTTCTTCCTAGCACCTACCTGGGGATTGCCCAACCCACTAGACATGCCTAGGCCATCCAGAACCCATGGCAACGCCAAGGTCACGCGTTGACCATGCGGCGGGCATGCGAGTTTACACGCTCTAGAGTTGGGGTCCTCGGCCACCGTCCAAACCTCGACGTATCGCCACCAAACCATGTATTTATGATTAAATAGGTACTTATGTAACTAGAAATGATTTTTGGAAAAAATAAGTAGCAAACTATGAGGCAGCTGCAGTTCAAATTTGACCCGCTTCCTACTGAATCAGCGGAAATTTGTCTTTTTCACCAGAGGTGGATCAAAACTTTTGACACCCAACCATTTTTTCAATTGTGCATTAAATATTTCCTAGTATTTTATAAAAATGATTTGGTGCAATTTTGCAACAAATATATGGTAGGTCCTTCACAAAAAAAACTCATTTCGGGCACTCGGAAAATGGAAAATGAATTTTCCGTTCAAAGAAAATGAAAACTCCCTTATGCAACATTGTTTGGAATTCCAAGATGCACCCTTGTGCACAATATGAGATCATTTGAACAAACTATGCCATGAATGTGGCCATAAGATTGATCATTTGGCTTGAAAGTCATGAATCTTCATGCATGATAGCTCATTTCTGAGAACACTTTTTTAAAATAATTGTCATATTACAAGTTTATTATTTTTCCTGGAAACTTGGTCACATATAATGACACAATGTGAAGGTTTTCCAAATTTTTTATTTTTTTGAATTTTTTATGCCCGCTTCAAAATGCGGTCAAAACGGCGGGAATGACCGTTCCTAGCTAGTGGTTGAATCTTGGATTTTTTGGTGTTTCTCTGATTAAATAGATACTTATGTACCTAGAAATGATTTTTGTAAAAAATAAAGAGCAAACTATAAGGTAGCTGCAGTTCAAATTTGACCCGCTTCCAGCTGAATCGGCGGAAATTTGTCTTTTTCACCGAAGGTGGATCAAAACTTTTGACACCCAACCATTTGGTCAATTGTGAATAAAATATGGCCTAGTATTTTAAAAAATTGATTTGGTCCAATTTTGCAACAAGTATATGGTAGGTCCTTCACAAAAAAACTCAACTCGGACACTCGGAAAATGGAAAATAAATTTTCCGTGCAAAGAAAATGAAAACTTCCTTAGGCAACAATGTTTGGAATTCCAAGATACACCCTTGTGCACAATATGAGATCATTTGAACAAATTATGCCATGAATGTGGCCATAAGATTGATCATTTGACTTGAAAGCCATGAATCTTCACGCCTGATAGCTCATTTCTGAGAACACTTTTTTAAAATAATTTCCGTATTACAAGTTTATTATTTTTCCTGGCAACTTGTTCATATATAATGACACAATACGAAGGTTTTCCAATTTTTTGATTTTTTTTGAATTTTTTTGCCCGTTTCAAAATGCGGTCAAAATGGCGGGCATGACCGTTCATAGCTAGTGGTTGAATCTTGGAATTTTTTTGGTGTTTCTCTGATTAAATAGATACTTTTGTACCTATAAATGATTTTTAGAAAAAATAAAGAAAAACTATGAGGCAGCTGCAGTTCAAATTTGACCCGCTTCCTACTGAATCGGCGGAAATTTGTCTTTTTCACCAGAGGTGGATCAAAACTTTTTAGACCCAACCATTTGATTAATTATGCATTAAATATGGCCTAATATTTTAGAAAATTGATTTGGTCCAATTTGGCAACAGTTATTTGGTAGGTTCTTCACAAAAAAAATCTCATTTTGGGCACTCAAAAAATGAAAAATGATTTTTTTCGTCCAAAGGAAATGAAAACTTCCTTAGGAAACATTGTTTTCCATTCCACTATGCACCCTTGTGCGCAATATTTTTGGAAATTGATTTGCTTCAAATTTGCAACAATTATTTGCTAGGTTCTTCACAAAAAAAACTCATTTTCGACACTCGAGAAATAGACGAGAGGTGGACGGAATACTTTTAAGAGGAAACCATTTGGTCAACTGTACATAAAATACGGTCAAATATGTTCGAAAATTGTTGCGGTCCAATTTTGTAACTAATATTTGATAGGTTCATCACATAGATGAAAACGAAAAAGTGAAACAAAAAGAAAAAAACACATTTGCATAAGCTTAATTATCATTGGTGGAGATGTTTGTGCCATGGATTGATGACATGGCACACATCCTGTTCGGGAACGTTGCAGAAAATTAAAAAAATTCCTACGGTTTCACCAAGATCCATCTATGAGTTCATCTAAGCAACGAGTCATGGGAGAGAGATTGCATCTACATACCACTTTGTAGATCGCGCGGAAGCGTTCAAAAGAACGGGGTTGAAGTGGTCGTTCTCGTCGTGATCCTATCACCGGAGATCCTAGCGCCGAACGGACGGCACCTCCGCGTTCAACACACGTACGGTCAGCGTAACGTCTCCTCCGTCTTGATCCAGCAAGGGAGAAGGAGAGGTTGATGATGATGGCTCCAGCAGCAGCACAACGGCGTGGTGGTGGTGGAACAGCAGCACTCCGGCAGGGCTTCGCCAAGCACGTGGCGGAGGAGGAAGAGGTGTAGCATGGGGAGGGGGCGCCAGGACTTCAGGGTGCGGCTGCCCCCTTCCCCCTCCCTTTATATAGGCCCCCAGGGGGGGCGCCGGCCCTGGGAGATCCAATCTCCCAAGGGGGCGGCGGCCAAGGGGGGTGGAGTGCCCCCCAAGGCAAGTGGGGCACCCCCCCCACCCTAGGGTTTCAACCCTAGGCGCAGGGGGTGGGCCTAGGGGGGCGCACCAGCCCACTAAGGGCTGGTTCCCCTCCCCACTTTGGCCCTTGGGGCCCTCCGGGATGGGTGGCCCCACCCGGTGGACCCCCGGGACCCTTCCGGTGGTCCCGGTACAATACCGGGTGACCCCGAAACTTTCCCGATGGCCGAAATACCACTTCCTATATAGTTTTATTTACCTCCGGACCATACTGGAACTCCTCGTGATGTCCGGGATCTCATCCGGGACTCCGAACAACATTCGGTATGCTGCATACTCATATTCATACAACCCTAGCGTTACCGAACCTTAAGTGTGTAGACCCTACGGGTTCGGGAGACACGTAGACATGACCGAGACGGCTCTCGGGCAATAACCAACAGCGGGATCTGGATACCCATGTTGGTTCCCATATGCTCCTCGATGATCTCGTCGGATGAACCACGATGTCGAGGATTCGAACAACCCCGTATACAATTCCCTTTGTCAATCGGTACGTTACTTGCCCGAGACTCGATCGTCGGTATCTCAATACCTCGTTCAGTCCCGTTACCGGCAAGTCACTTTACTCGTACCGTAATGCATGATCCCGTGAACAAACACTTGGTCACTTTGAGCTCATTATGATGATGCATTACCGAGTGGGCCCAGAGATACCTCTCCGTCATACGGAGTGACAAATCCCAGTCTCGATTCGTGTCAACCCAACAGACACTTTCGGAGATACCTGTAGTGCACCTTTATAGTCACCCAGTTACGTTGTGACGTTTGGTACACCCAAAGCACTCTTATGGTATCCGGGAGTTACACGATCTCATGGTCTAAGGAAGAGATACTTGACATTGAAAAAGCTCTAGCAAAACGAACTACACGATCTTGTGCTATGCTTAGGATTGGGTCTTGTCCATCACATCATTCTCCTAATGATGTGATCCCGTTGTCAATGACATCTAATGTCCATAGTCAGGAAACCATGACTATCTGTTGACCAACGAGCTAGTCAACTAGAGGCTCACTAGGGACATGTTATGGTCTATGTATTCACACGTGTATTACGATTTCCGGACAATACAGTTATAGCATGAATAAAAGACAATTATCATGAATAAGAAAATATAATAATAACCCTTTTATTATTGCCTCTAGGGCATATTTCCTACAGTCTCCCACTTGCACTAGAGTCAATAATCTAGTTACATTGTGATGAATCGAACACCCATAGAGTTCTGGTGTTGATCATGTTTTGATCGCGAGAGAGGTTTAGTCAACGGATCTGCGACATTCAGATTCGTATGTACTTTGCAAATATCTATGTCTTCATCTTGAACATTTTCACGGATGGAGTTGAAGCGACGCTTGATGTGCCTGGTCTTCTTGTGAAACCTGGGCTCGTTGGCAAGGGCAATAGCTCCAGTGTTGTCACAGAAGAGTTTGATCGGCCCCGATGCATTGGGTATGACTCCTAGGTCGGTGATGAACTCCTTCACCCATATTGCTTCATGCGCTGCCTCCGAGGCTGCCATGTACTCCGCTTCACATGTAGATCCCGCCACGACGCTCTGCTTGCAGCTGCACCAGCTTACTGCTCCACCATTCAACATATACACGTATCCGATTTGTGACTTAGAGTCATCCAGATCTGTGTCGAAGCTAGCGTCGACGTAACCCTTTACGACAAGCTCTTCGTCACCTCCATAAACGAGAAACATGTCCTTTGTCCTTTTCAGGTACTTCAAGATATTCTTGACCGCTGTCCAGTGTTCCTTGCCGGGATTACTTTGGTACCTTCCTACCAAACTTACGGCAGGGTTTACATCAGGTCTGGTACACAGCATGGCATACATAATTGATCCTATGGCTGAGGCATAGGGGATGACGCTCATCTCTTCTTTATCTTTTGCCGTGGTCGGGCATTGAGCCGAGCTCAATCTCACACCTTGCAGTACAGGCAAGAACCCTTTCTTGGACTGATCCATTTTGAACTTCTTCAAAATCTTTTCAAGGTATGTGCTTTGTGAAAGACCTATGAGGCGTCTCGATCTATCCCTATAGATCTTGATGCCTAATATATAAGCAGCTTCTCCAAGGTCCTTCATTGAAAAACACTTATTCAAGTAGGCCTTAATGTTGTCCAAGAATTCTATATCATTTCCCGTCAAAAGTATGTCATCTACATATAATATGAGAAATGCTACAGAGCTCCCACTCACTTTCTTGTAAACGCAGGCTTCTCCATAAGTCTGCGTAAACCCAAACGCTTTGATCATCTCATCAAAGCGAATGTTCCAACTCCGAGATGCTTGCACCAGCCCATAAATGGATAGCTGGAGCTTGCATACTTTGTTAGCATTCTTAGGATCGACAAAACCCTCCGGCTGCATCATATACAGTTCTTCCTTAAGATGCCCATTAAGGAATGCCGTTTTGACATCCATCTGCCATATCTCATAATCATAGTATGCGGCAATTGCTAACATGATTCGGACGGACTTAAGCTTCGCTATGGGAGAGAAAGTCTCATCGTAGTCAATCCCTTGAACTTGCCGATAACCCTTAGCGACAAGTCGAGCTTTATAGATGGTGACATTACCATCCGCGTCTGTCTTCTTCTTAAAGATCCATTTGTTTTCTATCGCTCGCCGATCATCGGGCAAGTCAGTCAAAGTCCATACTTTATTTTCATGGCTTCTAGCCATTTGTTGGAATCTAGGCCCGCCATTGCTTCTTCATAGTTCGAAGGTTCACCGTTGTCTAACAACATGATTTCCAGGACAGGGTTGCCGTACCACTCTGGTGCGGAACGTGTCCTTGTGGACCTACGAAGTTCAGTAGCAACTTGATCCGAAGTACCTTGATCATCATCATTGTTTTCCTCTTCAGTTGGTGTAGGCATCACAGGAGCATTTTCCTGAGCTGCACTACTATCCCGTTCAAGAGGTAGTACTTCATCGAGTTCTACTTTCCTCCCACTTACTTCTTTCGAGAGAAACTCTTTTTCCAGAAAGGATCCGTTCTTGGCAACAAAGATCTTGCCCTCGGATCTTAAGTAGAAGGTATACCCAATGGTTTCTTTAGGGTATCCTATGAAGACGCATTTTTCCGACTTGGGTTCGAGCTTTTCAGGTTGAAGTTTCTTGACATAAGCATCGCATCCCCAAACTTTTAGAAACGACAGCTTAGGTTTCTTCCCAAACCATAATTCATACGGTGTCGTCTCAACGGATTTAGACGGTGCCCTATTTAAAGTGAATGTAGCTGTCTCTAGAGCGTATCCCCAAAATGATAGCGGTAAATCGGTAAGAGACATCATAGATCGCACCATATCCAATAGAGTGCGATTACGATGTTCGGACACACCGTTACGCTGAGGTGTTCCAGGCGGCGTGAGTTGTGAAACGATTCCACATTTTCTTAAGTGTGTACCAAATTCGTGACTTAAATATTCTCCTCCACGATCCGATCGTAAGAACTTTATCTTTCGGTCACGTTGATTCTCTACTTCATTCTGAAATTCCTTGAACTTTTCAAAGGTCTCAGACTTGTGTTTCATCAAGTAGACATACCCATATCTACTCAAGTCATCAGTGAGAGTGAGAACATAACGATATCCTCCGCGAGCCTCAACGCTCATTGGACCGCACACATCGGTATGTATGATTTCCAACAAGTTGGTTGCTCGCTCCATTGTTCCGGAGAACGGGGTCTTGGTCATTTTGCCCATGAGGCATGGTTCGCATGTGTCAAATGATTCATAATCGAGAGACTCTAAAAGTCCATCAGCATGGAGCTTCTTCATGCGCTTGACACCAATGTGACCAAGGCGGCAGTGCCACAAGTATGTGGGACTATCGTTATCAACTTTACATCTTTTGGTATTCACGCTATGAATATGTGTAACATTACGTTCGAGATTCATTAAGAATAAACCATTGACCATTGGGGCATGACCATAAAACATATCTCTCATATAAATAGAACAACCATTATTCTCGGATTTAAATGAGTAGCCATCTCGTATTAAACGAGATCCTGATACAATGTTCATGCTCAAACTTGGCACTAAATAACAATTATTGAGGTTTAAAACTAATCCCGTAGGTAAATGTAGAGGTAGCGTGCCGACGGCGATCACATCGACCTTGGAACCATTCCCGACGCGCATCGTCACCTCGTCCTTCGCCAGTCTCCGCTTATTCCGCAGCTCCTGCTGTGAGTTACAAATGTGAGCAACGGCACCGGTATCAAATACCCAGGAGTTACTACGAGTACTGGTAAGGTACACATCAATTACATGTATATCAAATATACCTTTAGTGTTGCCGGCCTTCTTATCCGCTAAGTATTTGGGGCAGTTCCGCTTCCAGTGACCCTTCCCCTTGCAATAAAAGCACTCAGTTTCAGGCTTGGGTCCATTCTTTGACTTCTTCCCGGCAACTGGCTTACCGGGCGCGGCAACATCTTTGCCGTCCTTCTTGAAGTTCTTCTTACCCTTGCCCTTCTTGAACTTAGTGGTCTTATTGACCATCAACACTTGATGTTCTTTCTTGATTTCAACCTCTGCTGACTTCAGCATTGAAAATACTTCAGGAATGGTCTTTACCATCCCCTGCATATTGTAGTTCATCACAAAGCTCTTGTAGCTTGGTGGGAGCGACTGAAGGATTCTGTCAATGACCGCCTCATCCGGGAGGTTAATGTCCAGCTGGGACAGGCGGTTGTGCAACCCAGACATTTTGAGTATATGCTCACTGACAGAACTATTTTCCTCCATCTTACAACTATAGAACTTGTCGGAGACTTCATATCTCTCGACCCGGGCATGAGCTTGGAAAACTAGTTTCAGCTCCTCGAACATCTCATATGCTCCGTGTTGCTCAAAACGCTTTTGGAGCCCCGGTTCTAAGCTGTAAAGCATGCCGCACTGAACGAGGGAGTAATCATCAGCGCGAGTCTGCCAAGCATTCATAATGTCTTGGTTCTCTGGGACGGGTGCATCACCTAGCGGTCCTTCTAGGACATATTGTTTCCTGGCAGCTATGAGGATGATCCTCAGGTTCCGGACCCAGTCCGTATAGTTGCTGCCATCATCTTTCAGCTTGGTTTTCTCTAGGAACGCGTTGAAGTTCATGTTGACATGAGCGTTGGCCATTTGATCTACAAGACATATTTTGCAAAAGTTTTAGACTAAGTTCATGATAATTAAGTTCATCTAATCAAATTATTTAATGAACTCCCACTCAGATCAGACATCCCTCTAGTCATCTAAGTGTTACACGATCCGAGTCGACTAGGCCGTGTCCGATCATCACGTGAGACGGACTAGTCATCATCGGTGAACATCTCCATGTTGATCGTATCTTCTATACGACTCATGTTCGACCTTTCGGTCTCTTGTGTTCCGAGGCCATGTCTGTACATGCTAGGCTCGTCAAGTTAACCCTAAGTGTTCTGCATGTGTAAATCTGTCTTACACCCGTTGTATGTGAACGTAAGGATCTATCACACCCGATCATCACGTGGTGCTTCGAAACGACGAACTTTAGCAACGGTGCACAGTTAGGGGGAACACTTTCTTGAAATTATTATAAGGGATCATCTTATTTACTACCGTCGTTCTAAGTAAACAAGATGCATAAAACATAATAAACATCACATGCAATTATATAGTAGTGACATGATATGGCCAATATCATACAACTCCTTCGATCTCCATCTTCGGGGCTCCATGATCATCTTTGTCACCGGCATGACACCATGATCTCCATCATCATGATCTCCATCATTGTGTCTTCATGAAGTTGTCACGCCAACGACTACTTCTACTTCTATGGCTAACGCGTTTAGCAATAAAGTAAAGTAATTTACATGGCGTTCTTCAATGACACGCAGGTCATACAAAAAATAAAGACAACTCCTATGGCTCCTGCCGGTTGTCATACTCATCGACATGCAAGTCGTGATTCCTATTACAAGAACATGATCTCATACATCACAATATATCATTCATCATTCATCACAACTTCTGGCCATATCACATCACATGACAATTGCTGCAAAAACAAGTTAGACGTCCTCTAATTGTTGTTGCATCTTTTACGTGGCTGCAATTGGGTTCTAGCAAGAACGTTTTCTTACCTACGAATAACCACAACGTGATCTTGTCAACTTCTATTTACCCTTCATAAGGACCCTTTTCATCGAATCCGCTCCAACTAAAGTGGGAGAGACAGACACCCGCCAGCCACCTTATGCAACTAGTGCATGTCAGTCGGTGGAACCGGTCTCACGTAAGCGTACGTGTAAGGTTGGTCCGGGCCGCTTCATCCCACAATACCGCTGAAGCAAGATAAGACTAGTAGCGGCAAGCAAGTTGACAAGATCTACGCCCACAACAAAATTGTGTTCTACTCGTGCAATAGAGAACTACGCATAGACCTAGCTCATGATGCCACTGTTGGGGAACGTTGCAGAAAATTAAAATTTTTCCTACGGTTTCACCAAGATCCATCTATGAGTTCATCTAAGCAACGAGTCATGGGAGAGAGATTGCATCTACATACCACTTTGTAGATCGCGCGGAAGCGTTCAAAAGAACGGGGTTGAAGTGGTCGTTCTCGTCGTGATCCTATCACCGAAGATCCTAGCGCCGAACGGACGGCACCTCCACGTTCAACACACGTACGGTCAGCGTAACGTCTCCTCCGTCTTGATCCAGCAAGGGAGAAGGAGAGGTTGATGATGATGGCTCCAGCAGCAGCACAACGGCGTGGTGGTGGTGGAACAGCAGCACTCCGGCAGGGCTTCGCCAAGCACGTGACGGAGGAGGAAGAGGTGTAGCAGGGGGAGGGGGCGCCAGGACTTCAGGGTGCGGCTGCCCCCTTCCCCCCTTCCTTTATATAGGCCCCCAGGGGGGGCGCCGGCCCTGGGAGATCCAATCTCCCAAGGGGGCGGCGGCCAAGGGGGGTGGAGTGCCCCCCAAGGCAAGTGGGCCCCCCCCCCACCCTAGGGTTTCAACCCTAGGCGCAGGGGGTGGGCCTAGGGGGGCGCACCAGCCCACTAAGGGCTGGTTCCCCTCCCCACTTTGGCCCTTGGGGCCCTTCGGGATGGGTGGCCCCACCCGGTGGACCCCCGGGACCCTTCCGGTGGTCCCGGTACAATACCGGGTGACCCCGAAACTTTCCCGATGGCCGAAATACCACTTCCTATATAGTTTTCTTTACCTGCGGACCATTTCGGAACTCCTCGTAACGTCCGAGATCTCATCCGGGACTCCGAACAACATTCGGTATGCTGCATACTCATATTCATACAACCCTAGCGTTACCGAACCTTAAGTGTGTAGATCCTACGGGTTCGGGAGACACGTAGACATGACCGAGACGGCTCTCGGGCAATAACCAACAGCGGGATCTGGATACCCATGTTGGTTCCCACATGCTCCTCGATGATCTCATCGGATGAACCACGATGTCGAGGATTCGAACAACCCCGTATACAATTCCCTTTGTCAATCGGTACGTTACTTGCCCGAGACTCGATCGTCGGTATCCCAATACCTCGTTCAGTCCCGTTACCGGCAAGTCACTTTACTCGTACCGTAATGCATGATCCCGTGACCAAACACTTGGTCACTTTGAGCTCATTATGATGATGCATTACCGAGTGGGCCCAGAGATACCTCTCCGTCATACGGAGTGACAAATCCCAGTCTCGATCCGTGTCAACCCAGCAGACACTTTCGGAGATACCTGTAGTGCACCTTTATAGTCACCCAGTTACGTTGTGACGTTTGGTACACCCAAAGCACTCTTACGGTATCCGGGAGTTACACGATCTCATGGTCTAAGGAAGAGATACTTGACATTGAAAAAGCTCTAGCAAAACGAACTACACGATCTTGTGCTATGCTTAGGATTGGGTCTTGTCCATCACATCATTATCTTAATGATGTGATCCCGTTGTCAATGACATCTAATGTCCATAGCCAGGAAAACATGACTATCTGTTGACCAACGAGCTAGTCAACTAGAGGCTCACTAGGGACATGTTATGGTCTATGTATTCACACGTGTATTACAATTTCCGGACAATACAGTTATAGCATGAATAAAAGACAATTATCATGAATAAGGAAATATAATAATAATCATTTTATTATTGCCGCTAGGGCATATTTCCAACACATCCAACCATCCATCTATCCACCCACCCACCCGCAGACCAAACCCTAACTCCACTCCTCCGTTGGACCCCTCTCGCCCGATTCAGATCCACCCTTCGCCGCCGCTGCCACCTACCTCAAGCCGATCCCGCCGCATGCGCCCGCGCGCCACCACCGCTCTTCCTCTGCCCGCCGACCCACCCCGTCCCTGACGCCTCGCTCGCCGCCTTCCGCCGCGGGGCCGAACCCAACCCAAGCCTCGTCGCGGACCAACTCCTCTCCCCCAACCCCGCCGCCGCGGGCCTCCTCTTCTCCAACCCCGGGCTCTCTAGCATCGGCGCACCGCTGCCGCCCCCACCCTCTCCCCTTCCCAAGCTGCTCAGGTGGCGCCCAGATCTGCCACCGCCGCCCTCAACAACCACGCCCACGCAGCGGCAGATGAAGGAGGAGTTAGGGGCGAAGCGGCGGGGCCCTTCCTCCGCCTCCATGGTACATGGCATCTACGGGCCATTCCTCCGCCTCTACCTCACCGACTCTCGCCGCCTCTGTGGAGTGAAGATCTTGGTAACGAATCCGAATCGCCTCTGTTATGGGTTTCTTCTTCTTCCAATCCCTCCTTTCTTGATCTCACATCTCACCCCTCCTCCCCTGATTGATTCAGACAGGACTGCCTCCCTCTGCTGCCTCGCTCCCCACGGTAGTGAGGCGAGACCGACCGGCGACGCGCGGCCAGGTAACGCTCCCTCCCTTCCCTTCCCTTTTCCCCTGCTCCGCTCCAATCACCTCGCTCGAGCTCTTCGATCCGTATTCCATAGGCCGTGGGACTCAGGAGGATTTGGTAGAGGTCTAGATGATGAAGGGGATCCATCATTGGAGATGAGAGGCGGATCCATTTCTCCCTCCCGTCTTGGCGGACATTTGATTGGGACATTTGAGAGAGAGAGAGGGGGGAGAATGCGTCAGCCTACCCAGTGCTGGCTGTACTATCGACATGCAAGCTGAATCTCATGTCTCAAACAGTTTCAGAGCTTCAGGCTATGGCAGCAGCCTCTTTACTGTATTGCCTTGATCATGTGAATGTATCTCTGCTTAGCTTGGTTCCTCCGCGTATCTGCTTTCTTTAGCAAGATCAAACATCTTGTTTTTCTTTGCTCGAGTGTTTGTTTTGCTCAAGTGTTTTTATTGTACACTTATGCTAGCTGTTATTGAAATTTGCCCTGTGAATTCCTTACTGAAATTTCCTCCTGTCGAATTCTTAATGAAATTGTAAGCTTTGTTACTGAATTACATAAGTATCCTTGCTTGTTCAAGAACAAATGTTTGACTGGATCTCCAATGCACTCAATCATTCTTTGTGATTACAGTTTTGACTGTATCTCCAGCATTGACAAATACCATTGCTTGTTCAAATTTATACTGGAGTTGCTTGTTCAACACTGATAAAATATCATTGCTTGTGCATTGACAAATACCATTTTCCTCTTAGTTTTGGCCTCTTAGTTTCACAAACAAAATATGCACTATGGAGACACTTGGGTATATAAACAAGTAGTAGTAGCAGTTGTACTGGACAACAGGTTATTTTGTATCTTCTCTTTTTCAAGTAATTCTTGAGTATCTATTAACAAAGCAACCATAGTAGTCCTTTAATTCAACTCAGTTCCATATTATTTTGTATCGTTTCTGCGGTATGTTTAATATGAGACAATATTCTAATACCTCTGCATTGAATTATTTAGGCTACATAAAGGTTTGAAGCAGCCTACCCAACAATAAAGGAGCTGGCTCTTGTTGGTACTCCTGGCTCTAAGGCTGTTTAGCCAGCATCGCAGCAGCTTTTGCCGTTGGCTGTGAAGGTAATTCAAGAAGGTGAGTGGAAATGTGTTCATTCTGCAATACAGAGCCGGTTTAATTTTGTTTTGCAAATTCCAGTTAGCTTACCTGTGTATTATGTTCAGATAATGCAGAGCTTGACAAGGAGGCCACTGATGTGTTCATTTGGTGCTTGACTCAGAGTCCAGAGTCCTACAAGCTGTGGGTGAGCCATATTTTTGTTTTCTTCGCCTTTGTACAGCTCTGTCCCATACAAGAAAGTGGCTCAGACTGATGTTTAATTTCCGTTTCCAGGACAAGCTTCATGCAGAGAATACCCAAGCTACAATTTACTGCAATTCACATGTTTTGAATTCTTCAATCTTGAATTGTTTAGTGATGATAGCTATCTTGCACCGTACTATAAAATCATGGATCGGCAACTAGTTGGTTGTCAATCCGTTCTTGCTAGATGTATCGTTGTTTTTCTTCTTCTAAGATAAGATGGTAGCATCACAAGTCATCCTATCATGTTGTACTAGTTCCTGAAGTGTAAGATAAGATGGTGGCATCAGATGTGTGTTCTGACTTGTGACTGCTTACTAGATGGATACATGCAGCTAGCTAGCAACCAAGCAGTACTAGTAAGAATATATGTGTTTAATTCTCTCCCTATACCTTGTGATTGATTCTAGGTATATACATATGCCATCTCTGTCTGGCAACATATGGACCTGATTACATTCAGGTGCATATACTATACTTGAACAATCATTCATAGTGTGGTGTTTCAGCTAGGAATGTTGATTAATTCAGCATGCTTATGATTAATTCAACCTATTTTTTTATATCAGGTGCTCATTGAGCTGTCTAAGAACAAGTAGATCATCATTTCACCATCTTCGGCCGCCCCAGGGTATGTCATCTCTTTGGCCTCTTCCAGCACTTCTTTGTTCCCGACTATAAAACTTGATGCATGTGCCCTGTTATAAAGTGGAAAATCACTAATAGCTTGTACTGTCCATCTGTTG
The DNA here is from genome assembly GCF_018294505.1 of Triticum aestivum. NCBI lineage: Eukaryota > Viridiplantae > Streptophyta > Magnoliopsida > Poales > Poaceae > Triticum > Triticum aestivum. Next base: position 612,967,948 of record NC_057807.1, on the reverse strand, counting down.
TGTTAACTTGCTCTATGCTGGTACTTGATCATTTGCAAATTATATCTCAGTTTTCGTTGTTATGAGAATGTTATATGCATGGTTTCCTGTTAAATCTAAAGTACTACAGCAAATTTTCATCGTTATGAGAATTTTATATTCACAGATTCACTTGATTATGTTTCTAACTTTTCATAATTTATTATTTGTAGATGTTGGCCTTCATTCTTCAAAAGTTGGGTGTACAGGAGCTCTAGGAAGAAGAATCCCGAAGAAAAACCACACCCAGCAATGCGTTTTTAGCTCACTGGAGATAGTTATGTGTGAAGCTAGTTATGTGTATATTTAGTTGTATTTTATAGCTAAATACTAGATCTGTACTATGTACTTTGCTTGGCTGTTGTATTTTAATCTCAGTTTTGGGTGTACAGGATTGTAATGTACTTTGCTTGGCTGTTGTATGAAATCTTATGCCTTATTGGCTCTTTTTGAATCACATTATCTAATTGCAGAAATATAGAACTAACTTGTGGTAATTGGTTCCCATTTGACTAGTGGGACCTACTTTGAAATGGAAAAGAAATAAAAGAAAACTGACAATGGGCTGGAAAAAGGCCGGAAAAAGGCCGAGGCCAAAAAAAAGTGGAGTGTAAAATGTTGTTGCCCAAAAAATAAAAGTCTGTTGGGCTTGGCCCATGTAGCTGACCAAACTTGAAAGAAAAAAACAATAAATGGGCTGAATTGTTGGGCTCAGACCATGTAAAACACTGAATCGGACCGGGTTGATTCCTATCCATGTCAGCTTGCCATGCTGGATGCCTACGTGGTCTGAGAAGGTTGCTTGTGACCAAAAATTTGGTCGTGGAACCAATGACCTTTTACATATCGCAAAGAAGGTCATGAATGTCAGTTTACGACCACCAGCTTTTGACCTTCTATTTTTGGTCACAAAAAGGTCGCAAATGAAAAACTATGACCTTTCAGTGACCAATAGTGGTGGTCACAAGTTGGCATCTTTCTTGTAGTGAGTGTTCAGGGAGCCACGATGGTTTCAAACCTACTGGATACATATTGTAATGCTTCCGGACAAAGAATCAACCACGCCAAATCTTCTATATTTTTCAGCAAGATGTGTCCACAAGTTTTGTGAGACAACATCAAGCAAAATCTGAATGTGCACAATGAATCGTTGAGTGACATGTATTTGGATATGCCCACGGATGTTGGTCAGTCTAGAATGGGTACTTTTAAGTACCTAAGGGATAGAGTTTGGGAAAAAGTTAAGAGGTTAGATGGAAAAACTCCTATCAGCAGCAGCAGGGAACAAGGTTGCACAGGCCATTCCGGTTTACTCTATGTCGTGCTTCAGATTACCCCGAGGTCTGTGTGAGAACATTATATATACTCCCTCTGTCCCAAAATAAGTTCCGAAACAGGGCATCATCCGGAGAATTGGGAATGACAAACTGCAAAAATTTGGGAGACTAATTGGTTACCTAGAGTTGGCCCATGTGGCCCATCACAGCTCTAATGGCTAACCCTCCAACACTAGTTTCGGAGCTGATTGACAACCACTGCGTCGTGGAGAGAGGAATTGATTTGTGCGACATTCTTACCTCATGACGCGGATGCTATCATGGCGTTGCCACTCTGCACGATGGTTGTCGATGATTTCTGGGCATGGTCTGGCGAGCACAACGGCAAGTTCACTGTCAAGTCGGCGTATCATTTAGTGTTGAACAAGAAAGAACGCCAAGAGAATTGGCTAGACGAGAATGCAGGTGCGTCTAACACGAGGAATAGTAGTAATGCATGGACGGATTTTTGGCACACCAAGGTTTCATCCAAACTTAAAGTCTTTCTTTGGCGTCTAGTAAGGCACTCGATGATGACGGCTGATCTTCTCCAGCATCTCCATATGTCCACGAATCATTCATGTGCCCTGTGTGGATGCGGAGATTCATGGAGACACGCCCTTCTTGAATGTATGATGTCAATATGCATTTGGGCTCTATCTGAACCAACTCTTTTTTTAGGTATATCTGAACCAACTCTGGTGGAACAAGTAGGTCTGAATGAGGATGTCAATGCAAATAATTGGTTGTTTGCTATGCACAAAGTGTTAACCAGAAGGATTATATCCTTCTAGTGGTCACTCTATGGGCCGTCTGAAAAGCAAGACGAAAGGCTATTTATGAGGACATTTTTCAGAGCCCTCAATCTACACACTAGTTCATGAAAGATTATTAGAAATGTTGCAATGTAAGAAAATTTGTGTATATTTTAAAAGAAAATATGGCATACCATTCGTAAAAATGTACATTACAATAAAAAAAACGTTTGAGTGTTTCAAAGATATATTTGTGCAATTTTGTAAAAATATTTATACGATGTAAAAATGTCCACATAGTTTAAAAAATGATTCAACATGTATTAGAAGTTTTTAAAATCTATTTTGTTTTCTAAGATGTAATCATGCATTTGAAAATTATTAAATGTGTATAAAAATGATTTAGATGTATACAAAAAATATAAAATATAAAATAAGGAAGCCAAGGAAACCAAAGAAAGAAATGAAGAAACCAGAAAAAAAAACCCGACTCAAATAGTGAAAGCCAAAAAAAATACAAGAGGAAAACACATACAAATACTCACGCAGATGCAACTACAGTACTAGGCAGGCCCAGTAGCCTAGCGCAAGATTTGAGGAATGTTCCCTGATTTCAAGAAAATGAATTATATTCTCGAAAAAACAATAACAAGTAAAAAATATTTATAATTTTAAATAATATTCAAAAAAATTAAAATTGGTAAAACTGAAAAATGAAGAAAAGAACCAAAACAAGACTGGTGGGGGTATAATATAAAATAGATGGGCCCACATACGCAGGACGTAAGTGGGCCAAACCAGTCTGGCAAGCTCACTTGAACTAGGGTTTTTTATTCCTTCGGTTTTCCATTTGTTTTTATTTTTTTATAGGTGACTGAAATCATTTATGGAGCTAACATATTAAACTAAAATAAATACCTTTATAATAACATGCACTGTGTGTTTAGAAAAGTTCTTTGTAAATCAAAAAAAACATATTCACCATATATTTAAAAATGTTTACCATACATCAAAATGTTTGCTTAAAAAACTTACTATTTATGAAGAAAAATGTTCACCATATATTTAAATAATATTTCGTGTGTATTCCTAAATTGCTCACCATATTTAAAGAAAATATGGTACGAAAACTATAAAAGGGAAGAAAACATCCCATAGAAGATATGGAATAAGGAACTTGATAGAAAATCGAAACAACAGACAACACAAGAGAATACAAAGGGTAAAACTGCAGGAGCAGCCAATGAATTAGCACAGTGCATAAACTCACCCACTGGGCCGGCCCAACATGGCTCAAATGCTAGAGTTGCTCCTCGCCTAGTTGTCATCTAGGGGAGTCGGGAGCCTCGCAACGATCAACGCCACTTTGCGCGCTCTCAGCCATTTGTCACGTGTCGCGCTCTGGGCGCTCCCTTTGGATTTTTATTATTTTTTTCGCACGCGTTTTCGGCTTTTTAAATGGATTTTTTGGGTTTTTTTAACGTTTTGGTTTTTCACTGGTCTTCCCTAGCTTTTCGAACAAAAAAATGAATTTTTTTAAAATGCATTTTTTCCGTGAGAGGCACGGTTGTGCTTTCGCGAGAGGCACTGCCGTGCCTCTTGGAAACGGAAAAAAAAGATGTGTTTTCTGTTTTTTTCCTTTCGCGAGAGGCACGATTTTGCTTCCTGAGAGGCATGGTTGTGCTTTCACGAGAGTCACGGTCGTGCCTCCTCGGAAACGAAAAAAAAACACGTTTTCTGTTTTTTCTCGCAAGAGGCACGATTTTGCTTCCGCGAGAGGCACGGTTGTGCTTTCGCGAGAGGCACGGTTGTGCCTCTTTCGGAAAGGAAAAAAACATGTTTTCTGTTTTTTTTCTTTCGCGAGAGGCACGGTTTTGCTTCCGCGAGAGGCACGGTTGTGCTTTCGCGAGATGCACGGGCGTGCCTCTTTCGGAAAGAAAAAAAACACGTTTTCTGTTTTTTTTTCTTTCCTGAGAGGCACGATTTTGCTTCCGCGAGAGGCACGGTTGTGATTTCGTCAGAGGCATGGGCGTGCCTCTTTCGGAAAGGGAGAAAACCCCATGTCCCCGGTTCGGTTTTTTCGTCCGGTTTTTTCGTGAACAAAAAGTTCGTCAAAACCTATCAATATGGGATCTAGTTTTGAAGATCTCGACGCGAGGAATCCAACGGCGAAAGCGGTTCGAAATTTGGATGCATGGTTTAAGAAATAAAACGTTTTGAATAAACAGATCTTTGAAAAAAAAAAGGAAAACTCCTAGGTTGCGACAAGTGGCACACATGCAGCGCGCCACTTGTCGCAATCTGGGAAAGGTGGAGTGATCTCCGAAAGGAGTACTTCTTAAGGCTGGTTGTAATGGGGAGTATCATATACTACTATCATGCATATGATAGTAGTGTATGATACTACCTCCCTAATGCATAGTATCATATATTAGTATCATATAGTACTCTATTTATTGTCATGCATGACACAAAGTAGCATAACTTTTAATATGATACGGTATCATGATATGATACTACACCCTCTCTTTCTTCATTTAATGCTATGACACCTCATCAAAATTGCTTAGTTGGCATGCATGATACTAGCTATGATACTACCATTACGACCAGCCTAACTAGTAATTTCGAGGGGAGTCAACTAGATTCTGGGAGAAATTAATTATGGGGTAACCCTCGTATATGTCACATTTTGGCCCTGGGAGTGTGCAAGTGGTGCGCTCTGGAGCCGTGCGATGGTGCACCCTCAGGATTTTCTTTTTTTGCAAGTGTTTTCTTACTTTATTTGGGTTTTTTGTGATTTTTTGGCTTTTCATTTTTTTACCCTTATTTTTCCTAGGTTTTGGCAGAAATTTTGGTTTTTTAAGCAGTGCTTTTCCATGAAAACATGATATGTGCTTCTAGGAGAAACACGGTTGTGGTTCCCTAAAAAGGAAGAAACACAACCTGTGCTTTCCTAAATGGAAAAGCACAGTTGTGCTTCCCTAAAAAAGGGAGAGCAGCACTGTGCTTTTTGAAAAGGGAAAAGCATAGTTATGCTTCAAAAAAAATTGAAAAAGCACAACTGTGTTTTTGACTTCCTTTTTTTCTTTGGTGTTTTTAGTTTCCATTTTTGTTTCCCTTTATATGAAAAATGTTGGTCAAAACTTATAATCACGGGATTGGTTTCGAAGATCTCAACACGAGAAATTCAAAGGTAAAAATAGTTCGTGATTTGGACATACGGTTCAAAAGATAAAATAATTTGAAAAAAATATACAAAAAAAGAAAAAACTTGTAGATTATAACAGGTGACACATATGCAGTGCTTCACTTAGTAGCACCAGAGAAGGTGGGAGTGATCTTTGCAAGGGGTATCCTTTGATAAGCGATTTCATTATATTTCACCACATGGGGAATAAGACTCACGGAAAATCCTATCAGACGTGTGTTGCGTCAAACTGTCGGCGCTTCGCACAAGCAAGCAGCCAAGTGAAAGGATGTGCTTGACCATTTGAGCAATTTTTTCTTTTCTTTTTATAGTTTCTGTTTCTATTTTTCTTTTATTTTTCCTTTTCAACTTTATTTTCAATTTTTTTCTAAAAATTCATGTTTGCCAAAAATGTTCCAAATTTTTAAAAATGATCAAAATTTCAAAAAAAGGTTCTTTAAAAAAATCATAATTAGTTTCTTCCATTATTTTAAAAAAAGACACGGGTTTGCTTTCGCGAATCGTGCCTCTCAAAAAGCGGGAAAAACGCGTGGTTTCTTCCACGAGAGGGACAGATTTGCTTCCGCGAGAAGGTGTGTGTGTGGAGGGGGGGGAGGAGGGGAGATTAGCGTACATGCAGTGCGTCACTTGTCGCAATTTAAGAAGATGAGAACGACCTTTACAAGCGGAGCTCCCAGGACTCACCCCCGAGAAAGGGTTCCTGTTGCGCCTGGATGGGTTTAGTATCAGAGTTTGGGCCTTCTCAACTAACGCACGAGGCCATTTCTGCTTTCTGTAAGTGTCCCTTGGTTTGCATGTTCGCCTGCAACAAAGTTACGCGCTAGACTGACTAGCACACACCAAGTCATTCGATTCGGTTCGATGGTGACCATACAAAAAAATGACATTCGATGGTGGGAAACGTCTGTGTGTGGCGCGCCGGTGGAATGCTTGCGTTGGTTGCTTCGCCACGCTGGCGCTTTGGACGAAAATAGCCGCCAGGAAGGTAGCACGTGTACCTTATCCTTTCCCCCAATGCCCGCATCCACTCCTTCCTCGCGATCGTCCCAGGCGGCAAACTCCATGGATCCATGCTGGCCTTCAGCTCCTGCCTCATGTGCCGTTCGCACGCCCCTCGGGGTAACGCTGTCGTGTCATTTCCATGGCCGCGTCGTCATCCCACGGCCGTGCGCGACAGAACCGAGCACCGGATGCTGCGACTAGCAACCAAGCGGTGCGACCAGCGATTGCCGGAGCTGCGACCTAGAGTAGCTCATGTGTTTGTGGCCGGCGGAGCTACCGCGGGGGGAGGACGATCGTCGGCGTTGTCATGTGAGGAAGCTGTGACCATGCAACACAAGCTGCAACCAGCATGCGATGGAACTGGAACCAACGACGGAAAATGTTACAACTGTCTTTTAGTTTTGCTGAAACGAACTAGGTGGGGGTTGCGGCCCGCGCGTGAGAGAAGCTGCAACCGGCAGCGCAAAATGCTACAACTGGTGGCCCAGATAGCTTCAGCCGGCAACATAAAAAGTTTCAAAAGAAAGACGAAGATGCTGGTCGTCGGTGTACTCCCGCAACAAAAGCTGCAATCGGTGGCCTAGAAAGCTACAGCCGGTGACGGGAAAGCTTCAACCGAAAATACGGAGAAGCTAGTCGCCGGAGCATCGAGCACAAAAAAGTTGCATCCATTAAATTGGGAAGCATCAACTGTTGAATTGAAAAGTTTCATCGCGCTTTATACAAAGCTTCAACCGGCTTCATAGAAAGCTTCAACCCGTGAGTACATAATAAAAAGGTTGCAATCATTGACATGAAAAGCTTCAACCCTATTTATGAAAAGCCTGGACCATGTTTATGTATCCGAGTACTACAGTGGCTTCATTGCGGAGCTGCAACGGTGACGAACTCCAGGGACCTACTACTAGACGGGTTTCGTCGGAGATGCGGTTGTCGAGAATGAACAGCGTTGCTACAAGCTGGACGGGGCGGCACTCCCTCCACCAGAATTGCGACCTTCGCCGCAGGAGCTGCTTGCGGTGGAGCCGGAGAGAGCCACGACGAACCGGGGGCGGATAGCTATGGAGCGTCGACGGTGACGGACGCACGTGAGCAGAGTCCTGCCTTTTCCCGGAGCGTTGACGGGAGGAAGAAGAAAGAGTTGGGGATTGAGATGCATATATGAGACGGACCAGATACATTGCATCGGACGGCTGGGACACGATGGGCCGAAACTCTGGCCGGTGCACCGGCGCCTGGCAGTCGCCTTGGTTTTCCTACCACAAGGAGGACAAGTGAGTTCAAGTTCCTTCCACGACACGCTGCATGCACGCGCTGCCCGCACGTACGTACGTGCACACATAACTCGCGACTGCCTGGTCTGGCCAGTTATGAGCTGCGCGCCCGCGTGCGTGCATGGCCGGACGGGCACGTACGTACATCGATCTGCCCCGCTCTGTCTGCATGCCGGCCGTCGACTGCAGCGCAGCGCACGCGCGCAGGGCGCAACGCGTTGTGCAGTGGCAAGCAACGGCCAGTGGGTGTAAAGACGAGCCATTGCTGCTACAGCAGCAGCTAGTACGCGCATGGGCATGGCACAGTTCCCGCACTCCAAGGTAGTAGAGTAGTACGTACCGAGCTTGCGAGAGCCCGGGCGCGCACGTCCGACTTGCTGGAAAAAAACAGAAACGACGAGCACCACTGGCGGCCAAATTCACTGTTTTGACCCTTTTTGTTAGTTTAGCACGATCTGACCCTATATGCAAAAGTTTTTCGGATTTGACCATTTTCCTATTGTCATTGTCTATGGCGGTAGGGTAACACAGCCTACCGCCAAAGCCTTTGGCGGTAGGATTTACCTGCACCGTCACTTTCATTTTTTGCAGAAAGGACCCTACCGCCGTAGTCGATGGCGGTAGGACGTGTAACCCCACCGCCATAGCCTATGGCGGTAGGGTCCTTTTTGCAAAAAATGAATCTTTTATTGCATGTGTGACCTTATTATAATTACATGCATGCCCCTACCGCCAAAGACCATGGCGGTAGGGTCCTTTTCATACCGAACGGGCGTGACGGTGTAAGTAAGTCCTACCGCCAAAGGCCTTGACGGTAGGATGTGCTATCCTACCGCCAAAGACAATGACGGTAGAAAAAGAGTCAGATCCGGAAAAAAATACACATAGGGTCAAATCGTGCTTAAGTTAAGAAAAAGGGTCAAAACAGTGAATTTGGCCACCACTGGCCTCGATCTCCGCCTCTGCCCGGCCTGCCGCGCGCCACATGACGTACGTCAGCCCAGCTCAGCTAGCTCACACACACGTCCTTTGTAAGACAATAAGTTTTGGGGAACCAGCACAACCCTCTAGGGGTGGCTTATCTCATTATATATAATGGTTGTGTTACAATACATACATAAGTACAGAAGCTATACATAGCCTAACACCCTCCCTCAATCTTAGCCACTTTCTAAAGAACTGAGAAGGGTAAGATTGCGCCTACAAGCCTCAAACTGTGGCAGCGGTAAAGGCTTAGTGAAGATGTCTGCAAGTTGATCCTTAGATGAGATAAACTTGATCTGGAGTTGCTTCTGCGATACACGTTCCCGTACAAAGTGATAGTCAACTTCAATGTGTTTCGTTCGGGCATGAAATACTGGATTTGCAGAAAGGTATGTAGCACCGATGTTATCACACCAAAGAATAGGAGGCTGTGGTTGAGACAAACCCAACTCCTGAAGCAAAGACTGCACCCAAATAATCTCTGCAGTAGCATTAGCCACAGCCTTGTACTCAGCTTCAGTACTGCTACGTGACACAGTAGCCTGTTTCCGAGCACTCCAGGCGATCAAATTAGAGCCAAAGAATACTGCATAACCCCCCGTGGATCGCCTGTCATCTGGGCTACCAGCCCAATCTGCATCAGAGAAGGCCGAAAGGACCCGAGAGGAAGTCGGCCAAATATGCATACCAAATGTCAGGGTGAACTGAACATAACGAAGAATGCGTTTAACAGCAGCCCAATGAGTATCTCTGGGAGCCTGAAGATACTGACAAACCCTGTTAACAGCATAAGAGATATCTGGTCTCGTGATCGTCAAGTACTGAAGTCCACCAACAATGCTCCTGTACTCTGTGGCATCCGCAGGAGACAAAAGCTCACCATCAACAGTTGTTATCTTGTCGGTAGACGACATGGGTGTGGTGGTCGGTTTGCACTTCAGCATGCCAGCTCTTTGTAACAACTCCAAGGAGTACTTCTTCTGCGTAAGGACAAGACCAGTAGCACGAGAAGTGACCTCAACTCCAAGAAAGTAGTGAAGCTTCCCAAGATCTTTGACCGCAAAATCAGCACCAAGAGAGCAGACAAGAGCATTAGCAGCATACTGAAAAGAGCTGACAAGGATAATATCATCAACATATACCAAAAGATACATAGTGACTTCTGGCTTCTGTAGAAGAAATAATGAAGTGTCAGCAGTGGACGGCACAAACCCATGAGCACGAAGGGCAGAGGCAAGGCGGGCATGCCAGGCACGAGGAGCTTGCTTCAAACCATATAGTGCTTTGGAAAGACGACAGATATAGTCAGGACGATCAGGATCAGAGAAACCAGGCGGCTGTTTCATATAAACCTCTTCCTCCAAAAATCCATGTAGAAAAGCATTCTGCACATCAAGTTGACGAAGTGACCAACCACGAGAAACAGCAATGGAGAGAAGAAGCCGAATAGTGGTAGGCTTGACGACAGGACTGAAGGTGTCCTCATAGTCAAGACCATGACGCTGCCGAAAACCGCGAGCAACAAGTCGCGCTTTGTAACGCTCAATAGATCCATCCGAATGCTTCTTCACTTTGAATACCCATTTTGAGTCAATAACATTTACCCGTGGTGGTGGAGGAACGAGAGTCCATGTCTTGTTACGAAGAAGAGCATGAAACTCCTGCTCCATAGCCTCTCGCCAATGTGGAATGCGCAGCGCAGCCTGATATGAGCGAGGCTCAGAAGATGGATCCGCAACAGCAGCAGCCAAACAAGCAGCCAACCAAGCAACCGTACCATCCTTACGTTCCTTAGGTTTGAAAATGCCACTGCGACTGCGTGTATGTGGTCGGGACACAGGAACCACCGAGGTCGACGGAGCAGCCTGCAACGGGCAGGAGGACGGCGACGTTGACGAGTCAGCCGGTGACGAGGAGCCAGTCACGGTAGCCTCGGACTCGGTCAACGAAGAAGGCCGGCCCACTGGCGAAACCGGCAGAGCAGACGAAGCAGCTGGCGACTCCGGCATCACAGACCGGGCCGTTGGCGAGCTCGGCATAGTGGGCCGTGGCGCGGCCGGTGTCGCGGGCCGATCCGCGGATGAAGGCGACGTGAGGACCCGAGCCGCGGGCGAAGACGGCGTGACAGGCCGAGCCGCAGGCGAAGACGGCGTGACGGGCCGAGCCGCGGGCGACTCGGCGGCCGCTGGCGAAAAAGGCCGAGCCGCTGGAAACTCGGCGATCGCTGGCGTAGTGGACCGAGCAGTGGAGATGCTCGGTGCGACGGGCTCGTCGGGTGACCATGCATGGGCACGCGAATCGACGCCATGCAACATAGGGCGATCGACGTGCCCACCAGAAGACGACGATGATGATGGTGAATCCTCCAACGGCTCCAAACGAGCTCCACGTCCGGTTCCTGCACCATGGTTAGGTAACAGCAAAGGAGAGTATGCAACATCATCAAATTGGTCAGAAGCAACAGAGGATGAATGCAGGGATGGTGGTTCGACAGTAGACACAGGAAGGTTGGCAAAGGAAAAAACATGCTCATCAAACACGACGTCTCGAGATATATAGACACGATTAGTGGGAACATGAAGACATTTGTAACCTTTATGAAGAGAGCTATAGCCAAGAAAAACACACTTCTTAGAACGAAACTCAAGCTTGCGCTTGTTATATGGACGAAGATGCGGCCAGCAAGCACACCCAAATACCTTGAGAAAGGTATAATCAGGTTGTTCATTAAGGAGAACCTCAATGGGAGTCTTCATGTTTAAAACACGAGTAGGAGTACGGTTGATGAGAAAGCATGCAGTGGTGAAAGCATCACTCCAAAACCGAAACGGAACAGATGCATGGGCCAAAAGAGTAAGACCAGCTTCAACAATATGACGATGCTTACGTTCGACTAAACCATTCTGCTGATGTGTATGTGGACATGCTAAACGATGAGCTATCCCAAGCGACTGAAAGAAAGAGTTGAGGTTGCGATACTCGCCCCCCCAATCCGACTGGACATGAACAATTTTGTGCTTGAGAAGACGTTCAACATGGTTTTGAAACTGAACAAAAATATCAAACACATCAGATTTGCGTTTAATAAGGTAAAGCCAGGTAAAGCGACTATAAGCATCAACAAAACTGATATAGTAATTATGACCACTGACAGAAGTCTGAGCAGGACCCCATACATCTGAAAACACAAGTTCTAAAGGATGTTTCACCTCACGACTGGACTCCGAAAAAGGAAGTTGATGACTCTTCCCCTGCTGACAAGCATCACACACTGCTACATCTTTATTACTAGACAAACTAGGAAGCTCATGACGACGCAAAATATGACGGACAATAGGTGTGGCCGGGTGACCAAGACGAGCATGCCACTGTGACGGAGAGACCCGAACTCCACTGAAAACGCGAGCGACGCCAGGATGCTCCAGACGGTAGAGGCCCTGGCACAACCGCCCACTAAGAAGAATGTCCCTCGTGCCCCGATCCTTAATAAAAAGATCAAAAGGGTGAAATTCACAAAGCACATTATTATCACATGTGAGTTTAGGAACTGAAAGAAGATTACGGGTCACAGATGGAACTCGAAGAACATTGCGAAGCTGAAGATTCCTATTGGCATGTCTAGTGAGAAGAGATGCTTGACCAATATGAGAGATGTGCATACCTGCTCCATTGGCGGCGTGGATCTTGTCGGAGCCATGATAGGGTTCACGAGTGTGAAGCTTCCCCATCTCGCTGGTCAGATGCTCTGTCGCCCCAGAGTCCATGTACCAGTGTGGATCGATGGAGTAGGACTGAGTGTGTCCCTGTTGCTTCTGCGGCGCGGGACGATCAGCCATGGCGACCTGACGGGCATTGTTGCGTGTATCTTTGCCGTCATTGCCAAGACCAAGGAAGCTTCGCTGGAAGCGCTTATGACACTTGGAGGCCCAGTGCCCATCGCGGCCACAAAGCTGACACACACGTGGACCGCCAGCCCCCGGTAAGGTCGCAGTAGGTGGGGGGGCCGAGGTGGGCGACGGTGGCAGCCCCAAGGGAGACCGGGGTGATGAAGAAGAGCGGCTACCCTTGGTGGCGGCGTTGGCCGAGAGGGAGCCAGTGCCCCTGGTGCGGCGAGTCTCGACCCGTTGCTCAGTGAGAAGGAGCCGAGAGAAAACCTCGTGTGCCAGCATGGGTGTCGAGTTGCCCCGCTCGTTGATGATCTCGACTAAGGCATCATACTCCTCATCAAGACCATTGACAATAAACGAGTTGAACTCGGAGTCGGTGAGGGGCTGTCCAATGGAGGCCAATGTGTCGGCGAGGCCCTTGACCTTATTGTAGAACTCAGTGGCAGTGGAGTCAAGCTTCTGACACTCTCCAAGCTGACGACGGAGTGCAGAGACACGAGCCTGGGACTGTGCTGCAAAGGTGCGCTCAAGGATGGTCCAGGCCTCATGAGACGTCTTCGCGAAGACAACAAGGCCGGCAACTGCCGGCGAGAGCGACCCCTGGATGGAGGAGAGGTTCGCCTGGTCCTGCCCTGTCCAGACGCGATGGGCCGGATTGTAGACCGGACCGTGCACGCTGTCTACCAGCGCGGGTGGGCAGGGAAGCGATCCGTCGACGTAGCCTAGCAGGTAGTGACTCCCCAAGAGCGGGAGAACCTGCGCACGCCAGAAGATGTAGTTGTCGGCGGAGAGCTTGATGGTGATGAGATGACCGAAGTGAAACGGCGGCGGCGAAGACGATCCCATCGAGGAGGCTGCCTGGGGTGCAAACACCATGGAGGCAGCCAGAGGCACCGAAGCCGATGCGGGAGGAGGCGGGACCGCAGCCAGGGCGGGCGCCGCAAAGCTCGCGGCCGGTTCGGACGCCGCAAGGCCCGCGGCCGGGGCGGACGCCGCCAACCCTGCCAGCGGGGCGGTGTGATCCGCTTGCGGCAGGAGCGACGGGACGACGCCTGCGGAGTCCGCAACGGACGGCGGCGCCGCGGTGTGGACTACGAGGTCACGCCCAAGTGAGGGCGCCGGCGGCGTGGAGAAGACGGATCTGATGCTCCTTGTCCCGATCGGAGCCGGAACGGAGACGGCATCGAGCGGGAGGTTGAGCAGAGCCGCAAGAGAGGCCGGGAGGAAGCCCGCAGCAGTGGAACCGGTGGTGGCGGCGCTCGACATGGCGGCGGCGCGATCGGTGGCGCGGCGGCTGCGGTGAAGGCGGCGGCGGCTGCGGCGGCGGTGCGGGTATTAGGGTTTAGAAGCGGAAGCGATCGTAACCTAGCGTGATACCATGTAAGACAATAAGTTTTGGGGAACCAGCACAACCCTCTAGGGGTGGCTTATCTCATTATATATAATGGTTGTGTTACAATACGTACATAAGTACAGAAGCTATACATAGTCTAACATCCTCGCAACCCGTGCAGAGGCCAGCTGACTGCTGGGTGCTGGCATGGGACGTGGCGTGGCCGAGGTACGTGAATGCAGTGCATGTGCACTGGAGTAGAGGCGTGCGTGCGTGCTGGGGCAAAATTGACAAATTTGACCTATGAACGAAATGAAATCAGAGAATGAACTGCTCGTGAAACTATTTCACACGGCTGACTTTTTTGTATGACGCCCGACACGAAGGCGCCACACTATACTGTGCAACGCCTCGCAGACAGGCGCTACACGCCTGGCCAGCGTCGCACCCGTGTGATCCAAAAATTACTAAGTCAGTGTGCAGCGCCTGAGAGCTAGGCGCCACACTATACAATGTAGCGCCTAGCTTCTAGGCGTTGCACTAGTGGTTGCTTCATTTTGTAGTGCAACCACTAGTGCAGCGCCTGAGAGCTAGGCGCCACACTATACAGTGCAGCGCCTAGCTCGTAGGCTCTGCACAATGACTTAGCAATTTTTAGACAGTCTGGGGTGCAACGCTGGCCAGGCGTGTAGCGCCTATCTATGAGGCGTTGCACAATGTAGTGTGACGCCTTCGTGTCGGGCGTCACATAAAAAGGTTAGCCGCGTGAAATAGTTTCACGGATAGTTTATTCTGTGATTTGATTTCGTCCACAGGTTAAATTTGTCAAATTTGCCGCGTGCTGGCGCTAGCTGCACCCCTCTTGGAATTACTAGCTAGCAGGGTGAACTCGACCTCCGGGAACGATCGCTGCATGGTACGTACACGCCGTCGGTCCGAGCCGCTGCACCCCCGATCGACATGTTAATGCAAAAGGTCTGACCTGCACTGCACGTTCATCCATCCATCAATCTGCGTCTGGCCACCACCTTTTCATTTTGTTTTCAATTCCGGCCGGCCGACCGAGAGGAAGCCCTTCTCCATCAACAAGGCAAAGGCACACCTGCAGGCAATGGCCGCCCTCGAGATATGTGCGGGCTGTGGTCGTCGCCATGCATGCTGCCTGCACTGCATTTCTTCCTTGATTTCTTCCCGGTTCTCTTCGTCTCGGCCATGCCTCTCGATGTAGCGCCATGTGGGTGCGTACCTATATGAGATGATCAGATGATGATGAGAGCTAGTGACGTCACCGTGCGCACTCTTTTGGATCTCCGGCGAGACCGAAATGCACAGTTTCCAGCTAGTCTGCAGTTGCACCCTGGCGTTTCTCTTCAGCCTCCTGATCAATTACGAGGCCCATTAGATACTAAAGGAGATGGGCCTCCAGTACCCGGATGAACTCAAACGATCCGATCCGATCTGCCTGCCCCTGGAGCGTGTTCTTCCTCTCAAAACGAAGACGGGAAGAGAAGAAAAGCACACGTCGACCACACGTACTCCTCGAGACAAATGAACAAGCGGAAGCTTCTGCTGTACTGACCCACTGCACCCAACGAACCCACGATCGACACGCTGCACGCGCGCCGGCGCCTGGCGCTGCATGCGCATGCAGCGGGTGCAGTACACACACTTAATCCGTGACAGACAGACTGACTGACTGATGGGTTGCGCGCGTGTGTGCATGGCCAGACGCACGGATGCATCACCCGCTCTGCATTGCCGTGGCATGCACGCGCCGGCCGGACGCATGGCATGCCTTACGATGGCTCGATGACCCGGTGTGCAGTGCAGTAGCAAAGCAACCGCCAGTGCTGCTGTAGAGACAAGCGAAGCTGTCCTCCTGCTGAAGCAGCACGACGTCGCCGCGCAGAGCACACCACACCGGCACAGCCCCCGGACTCCAAGGTACCGAAGCTGAAAGCCCACACACGCAGCAGAACGAACGTTGTGTATGGAGTATTTGTCGTGTAAAACCCGACGAGTTGGAGGAAGCAAGGAAGGAGAACAAACAGAGACGACGACGATGGCCACCGGCCGGCCTCTGCATGCATGCCCGGGCGCGACGTCGCGCCCAGCGCGTGCGTGCGTGCATGGGGGCGTACGTCAGCCCAGCTCAGCTAGCTCGCTGCAAACTGCACATCGCAATCCGTGCATGTAATGGGATGTGGCATGGCCGACGTAGAGTAGTACGTAGACGCCTACTACGTACTACTACGTAGGAGTAGTAGCTGAACTGTAGGAGTACGTATGTGCTGAAGGCAATAACTGCTACTCCTACGTACTAGCAGCGAGCCGTGCGTGTGAGCAACGCGTCCTGGCACGGCATGGTGAGAAACAAAACAATGGCGGCACGGCACGCACGGTCGATCGTACGGACGTGGCGATGATGGCTGTGTACGTGCCGCTCCTCGCCGGGCAGCTGCTTCTCGACCGAAACGATCAGGTGGGGACTCTCGTTCGTAGCGGCAAGCATTTCTTTAGTTCTTTTTTTCTTGCACGGAAGCGGCAAGCGGCTACTAGAGGCGATCGACGGTGACGTCGACGGGGACAGCAGTAGTAATAAATCTCTGTACATTTGTTTGGTGTGGTAGCTGTACCTGTACGTATCTACCACTCCAAGCCTGAGGTCTGTGCACTACATGCAGTACCACGTCATTTAATTTCAGCAGCACTTGGATCCGATCCGAGCTCAGTACGTACCTGCCCGCACAGATGAACAGCAATGTCGTCGCATGGACGAGCTAATCCGCCCGTAATTGCACACGTACCTTCGTCCAGAATTCTGGATTACTGAAGTCGTTAGGCCGTGGTGCAAATTAAGCAAAGGGCTGACCAGCAGCACATCCATCCATCCATCAATCTGCATCGGTCAGATCATCCATCCATCCATCCGTCCATCGCCTTCTCCTTTTGTTTTCGCTCCGGCCTGCACTGCATGCTGCAGCCCGAGAGGAGAGGAGGGGAGAGGAAGCCCACGCAGGCATCCATCCAAGGCCTGCTGCAGGACGCAACACCGGTGCACAAACTACGTAGCAGCGGCGAAGAGACATGTGCTTGGATCCACAAGGCAAGGCAACGCGAAGGTACACCGCCCACGGACACGACGCCTGCAGGCTGCAGGGCGCCATGCCGCGGCCGGCCTGCGCTCGGGAGCGCTTCCTCTTCGGTCCGTCCCTCCTTGATTTCATCCCGGTTTCCGTCGTCCCGGCCATGCCGCTGGCTCCAGGGACCAGACCAGTGGCCATGCCGCTGGTGTGAGATGAGATCGATGGTCAGTCAGATGACGATGACGACGAGAAAGAAAGAGGCAGCGGCAGGAAGGGCAGGGCAACGCCATATTGCCATGAGCCTCGACACGTCACCGAGCAGAGTCTTCTCTATCGGTCACCGGCAATGTCGATCCAAATCCAAACGCAAAACTTGGGCTTCCGCCCCATGTATCCTACTACTAGCCTGTTTGACCCTGGTACATGCGGCTGATGGCACGCATGGCATGCATGCATGGTTGTCCATAGTACCTTCATTCCAAGTGAATAATGCATTCTACTTATGAATGGACAGTGTAAATACTGGCAACATGTTGACGGTATAGAATAATACCAACGACGATAAACAGTCGACGCTCGAACGCCGTAACTGTCAAAAGAAGAATCAGGGATCGTTCAAAGCATCGCGTGCCTTTTATTTTTACCCGCTTTATCTTTTATTTACTGCTGCACACAGCCCCAGCTGCCCTTTATCTTTCAACCTTCCCGCTAGATCTCCAATGTAGTAGTACTGCAAATCTGTAACAAACAGCTTTCAGTTAACTCAGATCTACTACTAGTGTACGTATTGCGTTTTTTTCACCCAGGTAAAGCAGTCAATGGTCAAAGAACCGGCCATTAACTCCAAATTAACCGTGACGGTTAAGTGCGCCGTACGCCGGCAGGTGTGAGATCACATCACGTGACTCCCCTCCGCCTCCGGCCACGGACCAATTAAAGCAGGTCAAGTCAAACCATGTTCTTTCATTCATCAACTAGCCAAACATCGTAGACTGCAGAGCAAGTAACAGCAAAAAAGAACTCTGGAGATGCTCCACTTGATTCAGCTAACACTATCTTGATGCTCCACTTGATTTACCCTGACTAAGCACAGTAACTTCAGATGATTCTGTTCATTTTTTTCACCATAGTGATATGAAAGTTGAATGAATTTATAATTTCGGTCAGCCGATTTTGCGGAAGAAGGAATCGTTGGAGCAAGAAGAAAGAAGGACCGCCGTTGGATCTTTAATCTAATGACCTAGAAAATTGATTTCAGGCGACTTACGTTAGATGTATAATCGCCAGCTTATGTTTCAGATTAGCTTAAAAGAACTACCATGATGAGGCACTGCACCATGTATTCCAACGAGGAAACAGGCCTCTATCCAAGGAGAAAACACAATGCATGCACTGGGCTTCACTTTCCATTTCATGGCCACAGCAACAAGCCAAGCAATGAGTGAAGCAAATGGAGGCATCATGTAGCTTCTGAACCACATCACCAGAAAGGCAAGCATATGATGACAGCTTTGCAAGCCTCTCAAGTCACATCAACACATATCATTCCCCCCTCACACCAGAAAAGAATCATCATCCGGAAAAACTAACAACAACTAATATCGTTGGTCCAATCCATGTATCATTCCCTCCGCCGAACTGCAATGATTCTAGCACCTCATGCCGATCCTACATACATACACTGGCCGGCGCCAGCTTGATTAATTTACAGGGTTTTCAAAGGAGAAAAGGGGGAGAAGAAGGAAAAAGTTGATGATTGGAGCTTGCTGATGCCTCCAAACAAAGGGGGCGACATTGACTGGCTGGTTGAGTTGTATAGTCAGTGATGTGAGCTGGCCGATTCTTCCGATGAACAAAGCCGATCGCCACCGCGGGCAAATTGTTAGTTGCAAAATTGCCCAGCTATCCTGAAACAGCAAGGGAGAACAATGTTAGGCCAATGTGAGAGTTTTCGGGCTTCACTCGCCGGCCGAGAAATCGGTTTTTACCTCTATGTTAGCTTCTGCAGCTATATGTTCCCCACGCATCTCTCCTAGGCTTTACATCTCGGCAGTTACTAAAATGTTAAAAACAGATGGAAAAATATTGCACATTCACATCTGGTCATCCAACAGATCTTGCAACCAAGTTATTCATCGGTGAGGACCGATCAGCCTGCATTGCATAAACAGCAGAGATGTGTTAAACAAAAGAAATGCATGTAAAAGAAAAGGCAGTTCTTAATTGAGAAGCAACGTCAGCTTGTTCATACATAAGGGAAAGGATAATGCTTACTTGTAGCATGGAATCGCCTGAATTAGTAGAACTTTATGTTTCCATGGCTGTGAGCATACGGCAACAGTTCTTCCACCTCAACTCTAGAACTGAAATAGCCCATGTTTCTTCTCCTCTGGTGGAGAATTTCAACCTCCGCCATAAAAATACTGTACACTGGTCTGTGGTCGGAGAAGCGTGATTCTCCTCGGACATATGATAACTGAATGAGGCCGGTACCATGCCACAAAATACGATCACACCTTTGATAAGAAAAGAATAAACTTCCTCAGTAAGTTCCTTACAACTAGAGTTAAGTAGAAGGGTGTTCTGGTTGACTAAAGTACTAAAGACGTCACCAAGCTGGCGTTCGCCTCTTTTCCTTGGGACGCACACCATAACCAGAATACCGGTCTGAGTTGAAAGAGTATTTATATGTTGGAGGAAAATAAATCCTTCCTTCTTTCCATCCTAGGAAAACATGTCCGCATCTCCGCTCTATACGAAGCTGTTCAAAAAGAAGCAATTCAAGCATGGCCCTGAAATTAACCTTGCCAAGCATGGCCCTGAAATTAACCTTGCCATGTAATGGAGTAGTGTAAATACCTGATCTCTCTCCAACAGTTGCCTCCAGTTATGTGTTTCAACCAGAACTTTTGCTGACGAGTATGGAAGAGAAATCCGGTAATTCAAATCACCAAGCCATAAGATACGGCTGCAATTAGAATGAAAAATAAGTAAGCAATAAGTTTTCTCTGGCTTCCACATTAATATGTTGACAAAGGAAACACGAATCCGTACTCGTGCTCAAGAATTGTCTCCGGTGACTTAACATCGCCACATCCGCGGACACGAGGAAACCTTGTCTTCCTTAAGATCTCCATGACATCAGAATTTCTGCGCAATTCATCTCCCTCCTTTTCCCCAGAGGTCAAATGACAACAGACAAAACAGAAGGTTGTATGATGCAAAGACATGCTTATTGATATAGAACCCTGCAGCAAGTGAAAAGGAGTTTGAGAATTAATATACAGTATAATAAGCTAATAACAATGAATCATACAAGATAATCAAAATCAAATAAGTGCAACTTGTACAATGTACAGCATTTACCTTGTTTCCAAGATAACCCATTAGTCCTCTACCTACGCAGGAAACTTTCAGGTTTCTAATATCATTTCTTATTTCACTGCGTACCCAAACTGTGAGAAATATGCCAACCATCTGTTTGCTGGCAACCAAACAATACCTGTTGCAAACACAAGATTTGTGTTAGTGCATAAACTTAACTAAAGCATCATCATGAAGATAAGAGTACAACTGCTGAGCATAAATATTTGCAGACAATTTTAATTATATTCACACGGGGGAACTTAGAAGAACAAGCATATGTAAATTTTAATGGAACATGCCAAAAGATAATACCTAGAAGTATTTGGCTGCTCATCATCTTCTTCCATAGGTGTTGAAGTACCATAGCCATATGGGAATGGTGAAAAATATGCTCCATTACTTATATCCTCGTCCATATATTCATCGCCTGGTGATCCGATACACTGGAAATTTCCATCAAAATCACTTGGTCTGCCTCCAATGTTAACTGGGCCACACACACTAAACCTACGGTCCAATCTTGGTTGTGAGAACATATCGTTTCCTGAAACCCTTAAACTCCGACTAAGGTTCTGGAATGATCGACGGTGGAAAAACGATGAGCTATCCTGTCTTCTCAATGATCCCTCAAAATCAGCATCTAGTTCCACAACCGGATCAGGGACAGGGGATGGCGTGCGATAGCCACCATGACTGCTAGGCCCAGGGTTTTTGTTCAGTGTCCTCCTAATAAGTGATACCCACTTCTTTGCTGGAACATTGTCTTCGGTACCAAGAACATTACCAGCATTCAAAGGAACAATTTCTTGAAATCTGCAAAGGATTGAAATAGATAGTTAAAGGTCAAGCTCAAGAGCACAGTACTTATAATGTACAAAATTTACATTATGAAGGCCTCAGAGGCTTTGACAATACATACCCGAGCACATAGATATCAGCAGGGGGTGAAGAATGGAGCCAGTCATCTAAATCCAACCCCCTTGATGGGCATTTACCACCAACATTCCAAGTCGAGGCAAAGATTCTGCACAGATAAGGAAGCAACATAATGATACACCAGAATGCGCCAGCGAAGTAAAATTGCGAAAACAAGCTTTGGTTACTATAATCTGAATAATATGGACATTATTGCATCGGATCCCTATTACTACTAGGCAAAGAAGCACAGACAGTGAGCAAGTGATACCTGTAATCCTGAGCTTCAGTCAGGCGTGACACATCAAACTCATTCCTTGATCTACGAGCGCGATCGACATTCCGCTTCAACGACCGGTCTGTAGACCCATAAGGAACAACAGAAACAGAGAAATGAACAGTCAGATAAGTAGGGTTGCTCCAAGAAAAAAAACAATCAGATGAGTTGATTGCCTATACTTATATGAATTTGGCAAAAGAGGCATAGCAGGTAAAAGAGAGCTCTGACCAAGCAGCAACAAAGAAAGAAAAGAGGTAGCTGCGATTTTGATGTCCGAAGAGAGAGAGAGGGGGAGAGGGAAGCGTGGTCCAAATGCTTTAACTGTACCAGTTCTGCTTTTCTTGGCAGCGCCTGCGTCCCTCTGCGAGCAGCTGGTCCTCCGTTCATCACCACCATCCCGTCCTGCGTCACTAACACAGATTTAGCCATAGACCAAGCAGAGACAGCAAAAAATGCAAGAGAAAACAAGATTCTTCAGTGGTTCTTCATTCTCTAGGATCAAAAGTAGAAACTTGACCGCGGTAAAAAGTTGACATGAGAAGCATACAAAAAAATCCAGGCAGCTCCGGACAAACAAAACATCTGCTGCTTGGGGAAAGGCGTTGTGATTGAGACGTTCTAAGTACTTGTACACCATTGATTTCAGACCGGGGAGGAACTGAGGCGTGGAGGAGGCCGCGTCCTAGGTGAAGAAACGAGGCGCTGTTCGATGGGGACCTGACCGGTGCTAATGCGTCCCTGAATCAATGCTTGGAACATGGACCGGAAACGTCCGATGGAAGTGAGAAAATTACAGGCACAGGATGATGATGATGGAAACTGCATTCAACAAAGGGGAACCTCCTAAACCACACACCAGGGATGGGTAACCGGCTCGACGAAATGCAAGAAAAGCAGCGGGTGCCTAGAGTTGTACTGCACACTTGATTAATCTTTGCTAGAAGTACTACAGCTTGAAATCGAAAATGCTATGGTGAGAGAAAAGCAGGATCCTTCCTCCTCTGATGTTTGACCCAAATCCTTGAGAGAGAGAAGGCACTGTTGGTTTACCTTGGGTGGTGGCGTCGTAGTCCGCGTGGAAATCCTGCGCCTTGCCCTTGATGTTGAACCACTTCCTGACGAGGGATTTGGACCAGGAGACCTGCGCGTTCAGAGACGACGAATCAGACGCCGAAATCGACCAATGGCGGCTCGAACGGAACGAGAGATTGAAGAAGTACCTTGGTCTTCTTGTTGCTCTCTTCCCTCATTGTCTCATAGCAAGCCGGAGAGGGCCCTGAACGCGAAGCAGCAGGATCGAATTTATCCGCTCCTGAGCTCCGCTTCTCTTATGGGGCCTGGTATGGAAGGTGGCGTCGCCGCGCAAGGAAAGCTCCTCAAATCTGGAACCGATTTGCCGCTGGGTTCGACGGAATCCCGGACTCGGAACAGGGAAGCCCCCAAATCTGGGACCGAATCGAGCGCCAGGCGGGCGGCAAGAGGGGAACGCCGCCGCCAATCTCGCCTGCCGGGGATCACGCACGAATCCGGCTCGGCCTGGACCGAAAGCCGCTCCCCCAACGGATGAACGGAACCGAGGGAGCAATGCCGCTGCTCACTCACCACGGCGAGCTTGCTCGGGTCGGGTGTCCCCGGACCGAATCACCGGAGGCCTGTGGGGGTTACTGAAGTGAAGGCTACTGCTGGGAGTTGATGCTAGAGTGGTGTTGTGCGGCTTGTATGTATGCGGCGCGGGGGGGCGTACTGGTCGGTGTGCAATGAAACAACAAACAGCCAGTGGAAAAGGAGAGGAGAGCGGAGGAAAAGAAAGAAAATGGCGTGTCCGGTTGCGGCGAGAGCGAGAGACTGCGGTGTTCCTGATCCGCCTCGTCTGCTTTCGCTCGCTGCACTGGAGCCCCCTCCCTTTTATCCCCTCCCCCCTCTGCTTTGTTTAGTGGCTCTAATGGCGACTGGCCCGCGGCCTGGCCTGCTCGCGCGAACCCAGGGCGCTAAGCTTAATCTATGCTGCAAATCTCCTCGGGGTCGAGGGTTCGAGGGTTGGGGGAGGGAAAGGTGCGAGCTACTAGTAGCCAATAGGCATGCACGGCGGCAGAAATCACAGATTTGACGTGAGGTAGAAATCAAATCACAAACTGACCTGTTCAGGAAAAAATTTCACTCTGCTGACCCTTTGGTGTGGCGTCCGACAGCTGGGCGCCGCACCCTACTGTGCAGCGCCTTTCCCTTAGGTGTCGCAAATCCTGCCAGCGTGGCAGCCCTGGTCCAGTTGCGGCCCCACACGCACCTGTGCAGCGCCTAAGAGCTAGGCGCCACACTTTGACGTGCAGCGCCTAGCCCTTGGCCGCTGCACAGTGACTTAAGCGCGGCCGCCCCAGCCCGACCAGGCAGTTCTTCATCTCTCCGCTCTCTGGACAGAGAGCAGCGGCGGCGGCGGCGCCCCCATCTAATCCCCCCACATCCCTCTCAGATCTGAAGATTTGATCCGTGGATTCGATCCCCAATCCATCCTACTAGGTAAACTCTTCCCTTCTCTTTCTTTTGCTCCGTAAATTTGTTGTCATTCTAGAGATTTGTCCATGATTTGATGGAACCCTTGATTTGTTTGGTTTGCTCGATTTAGGATGTGTATTCATATTGGTAGTACCGTAGTGTTATTTATTAGTTCACAATATATGATTCTTGTTGTTGAAACCCTAGATTGTTTAGTTTTTTTAGATATATATGAGATGCCTATTTTTATAGATAACTATGAGATGTTGATTTTTGTAGACATATATGAGAAGTTTGTTTAGATATATATTAGATGTTCAGTTTATTTCAAATATTAGATGTTGAGTTTATTTGAAATATTAGATGTTTAGTTTATTTGAACACATATGACATATTCATTGTGTGAGAAGGAGATGTTGAGATTCTTGTAGTTGAACACATGTTATATGTTTAGTGTATACCGATATTTGAGATGAAGATGAACTTTTATATGTTTATTGTTTGAAATTGTAAGGATGGTTTGGCTTCTGGACGATGTCTACGACGTGCAACACCGGGCCTACATGATGCGCGAGAAGGATAAGCTAATAATGAGTAATCTAAATATTTTGCAAATTTGCCTTTAGTTGAAATTTACATGCCCTAAGATTTGTCATTACTTATTTTTTTGCAGAAGCTTGAACCTCTGAAGATTCGGTATCACGGGGTCTCTGGTCCTGCCATGCCTTACGATGAGCGGTACACACCGTACATCAAGCAGGCAGGACTACTCCCGTGGATTCTGTAGGTCATCCGGTCCACGTCGAATCTGAACGCTCCACTGGTGTCCGCTCTTGTTGATCGGTGGAGGCCAGAGACCCACAGTTTCCATCTTCGGACCGGGGAGATGACCGTGACGCTCGAGGATGTCTCATTGATCACCGGTCTTGCTATCGACGGGAGGCCTCTATGTATGAGCACTGATTCTGATGGGTGGCGCGAGCAGATGATTGCTCTTATCGGTATGGCTCCTACCGAGGCTGAGGATGATGTAGAGGAGGGAGAAGAGAAGAAGAAGAGGGAAAGGAAGGCAGCCGGAGCTGCTTTCACATGGATTCAAAATAACTTTGCGACGTGCCCTCCGGATGCAACTGATGATGTGATCCAGACACATGCTCGTGTGTATATGTGGTACATTGTGTCGAGGACTTTGTTTCCTGACTCCACTGGCAAGAACGCTCCATGGATGTGGCTGAAGGCGTTGACCGTCTTCGATAGCAAATGGAGCTGGGGTTCAGCGACTCTTTTCCAGCCTCACCCGCCGGATTGGGTGGACACGGATAAAGCACTTCATAGGTAAGAGAGCATATGTGCGTATTGTCTAATCATCGGGACTCCTTTTGATTGTGCTAATGTTTGGTTTTATACCACGCAGGTTGGACAGGAGAAGGCAACGGAAGATAAAGGACTGGGCCCTATAGAAGTTTGCACAAAAGTGCCTCATGCACCATCGATGATGCAACTTTGTATGTCCGGGAATGTCAACCACCACCGCATTTAGAATTCCAGGATGGCGATCTGATATGACACAAATTTCCCTTTCAGCAGGTAATACCCTTGTTCTCAGTTGACGCAAGGACCACTCCCAGTTATCATTGTTCTCCACCTCAACCAAAGCGAAAGCCAAAGGCAACACCCGGTTATTGGCATCACTTGCTATTGCAACCAATAAAGTGCCCTTGTATTGTCCGGTCAAGAACGTGCCATCAATGGCGATGACGGGCCGACAATGCTCAAAAGCCCTCACGCATTGCTCAAAGGCCCAAAATGCACGGCCAAATACTCGGACGGTCCTCCCGTTATGAATCAATGTTTGGTGCCCATGAGTCTCAACCACGTGAACCATGCCTGGGTTTGTGGCGGCCATAACTAACAACAACCTAGGGAGTCGATTGTATGCTTTCTCCCAATTGCCATACAACATCTTGAATGCGGCTTGCTTCGCCTTCCATGCCTTGCCGTACTTCACCTTGTAATGAAAGATGGCTTTCACAAGGTCAATGGCACTCTTGATGCTCATTGTTGGAAGTGTGGATATTTGGTTGGACAGCCTGTAAGCAATGAACTCGGACGTGAGTTGTCTGTGTTGTTGGTACACAAGCTTGCCATCCGCATTCTTGTGCCGGCACATGTGAGTTGGTAAACAACTCACTATGCGCCAAGTGGGACCTCCTTTCCATGGTCTTGCACGCACAATTCATGGACATGTTGGCACTTCACATTTGACCGTGTAACGCACATTCACGTCCGAGTTGGCCACTTTATGTGGACGATAATGTGTAACCGAGTAGTTGTCGAGCCACATCTTTAATTCCAAGAAGGATTGAAACTCACAACCGGGATATATCCCGTTCTTGCCGTCTTCCAAATCACGGTGAGAACTTGGCCTAGCTCCAAGAGATATGCATTTTCCACCATCCACAACGGCTTCATCCGCGAGACTAAGATCCTTGAACAATGGTGTCTTGTGATCCCGCCCGAATACCTTCTTGAATGCTTCGGCCTCCTTCGGTGTGAACCCCTCCTCATCAACTTCTTCATCAGGACCATCGTCATTCGAGTCCGATGCATATGCACGGGAAAAAGGGATGGATTGGTCCATTGTCTCTTGCACATGATATTGGTCGAGATCACCCACATTGTTGTCATGGAGGTCAACTTCGTTGTCATCCTCCTCGTACTCATCATTCTCCTCTTCAAAACCTTCATTTTGGTTGTTTGGAGTCGGGCTCAATGTTGGCCAATCTTCTTGCGCGAATTGAGGTTCACTCATTTGATCTTGGTTCATGGGTGGGGGAGTGCTAGCAACCAACGGGGAAGGGTTCCGGTTCAAGTCTAAATTCAAAGTAGACTCAACCTTCTTGGAGGCAAATAACTCAAGAGCCTTGTCTAGAGATTCGGCAACCGTCTCCTTGTATGCAACCCAACGTTGCTCGGAGTTCACACGCATTGTCTTCCAACGGATGTGCATTTCTAAACCAACATTATGCCTTCCCTCGAACTCAACAACGTCACTTGGGTCCATCCAATTCAAATATTTCCTCACTTGTTTCAAAAGCTCCGCATAGCTAGGACTACTCTCAAACACCATGTCAAGCTCATCCGGGTCCGTCTCAACATTGCCTTTCAAAAAGGCCTCTTTATCCACATGATGAACATAAACACATGTTCTCCCCATCCCTACAATAATCAAAAACACACATATATCAAGTAAATACTTAGGAAAAATATTTGCACACATATGCCCTAACATATATATGAATTAATAACCCTAACCCCCACTTAACAATAACCACAACCCTAACACCAACATCAAACACACATAACCCTAACCCTAGCATACTATGGAAGCCTAAACAACCCAAATTAGCAAAGAAATATAACATCATTCAACACAAATTTCCAAATCCTATCAAAATCTAGGGTTTCCCCAAACTAGCAAGATTTGAGCAAATGTTACAATTCCTATGGATGAAAACGAGGGGATCGGAGGAGATTACCTTAAGGGAGGGGTTGGCTTCGAAATCCACGGTCAAATACTCCGGATTTGCAAGATTTGAGAAGGATTTGAGAGGGGGGAGAGGGGAAGAGAGGAGGGCCGCAAGTCTAAGGGTTTGGGTCGGGTGGGGGTGTGTGGGGTGGGGGTGGGAGGGGAGAGAGGGTGGGGCCAGCCCAAGTGGAACACAGACTGTGCAGCGCCCAAGAGCTAGGCGCTGCACATTACAGGTGTGTGGCGCCTAGCTCTTAGGCGCTGCACAGGTGCGTGTGGGGCCGCAACTGGACCAGGGCTGCCACGCTGGCAGGATGTGCGACGCCTAAGGGAAGGGCGCTGCACAGTAGGGTGCGGCGCCCGGCTGTCGGGCGCCACACCAAAGGGTCAGCAGAGTGAAATTTTTTCGTGACCAGGTCAGTTTGTGATTTGATTTCTGCCTGAGGTCAGATATGTGATTTCTGCCGTGCACGGCCAGCACGGGAATGGAAGGAGGTAGAAAGGGAAGGAAATAACTCGGCGGGGCGGGGCGTCTGCGTCGCGACGTAGCCGTGCGTGCGCGAGCATTGGTGACATGCCATACACCGCGGGTGGGTCTTTCCGAAAACGAGATTTCGTGAGCGCCGTTTCGTGCACACTTGCCGGAGGGAAAGAGGGCCCGCCCGGGCCGGGCAGCGGGCCCCGCGGGGCGCTGTCGCGTGTCGAGGGCCGAGGAGGGGCCAGCGAGCGCCTGCCCCACCGTCAGTCAGGCGGCCAGCCGCGGCTCGTGGTCGCGTCTGTACGTGCCACTTTCCATCTGACTGTCTCCTCTCCGCTGGGCGCCCTAACCCTCGGCACTGACAGGTGGGACCCAGGTGGCGCACCCATCTCCAGCGTTTTTACTCCTCACCGAGGAAACCGTTCTTCTCGCACGCTTTTTCCTTCCTTCCTTGGATGCGCCTCGCCGCGCACGTGCGTGTGTTGGTGGATGTAAACTCTCGGTATGTTTTTTGGGGTTGGAAAAAACTCCCGGTTTACGTCGACCGATCGATCAACACTGGCACTACTATAGGTCCATCGGCTCATCCCGACCCTGAAACGTGTGTTGGTGGATTTTCCGTGGGTTTTTTTTCTATGAATTTTCCTCGCGACCCTGAAACGTGAAAGGTACTACTGCCGTTGATTTCTTCCTTCTTCTTCTAGTAACGGTAGCAAGAGACGTACAGTGACCTCCAAATTAAGCTGACCGGACGCTGGACGCATGCGCACAAAAGGTTGCCCTGAACAATAATATCTCGGCCGGAACTGGTCACGCAGAGGGGTATCGACAGAGTTACACACGAAAAAAGGTACTACTCCTACAGAATCAGCACGCACTTCGTCATGCATGTGCTGTTTGGACCTTGCTTTTACTGAAGCAAGTGAGCTTGCAATTAGACGTTGGGCATGGTGTCCATGGATGCGTTATGCGTAGCTCCTTTGCATGCATGCGACCCGGGCTTTATGGGTCTACGTGTACGATATACGATCGATGGCATGCATGTGTGGGCACTCCCATAGTAATAGTATCGAGCTTAATTAGTCTTTTCACGTTCTCGCACACACAAAAAAGGATTTTTGTTTGGTCACACTCAAAAAATGTTGACGTGACTATGAGTTTTCCTCCTCCCCAAAAAGCAACTTCTAGGGTTCCTCTCCTCCTGTCCACCCCGCCTTCGAGGACCCCGACCCCTCGCCGGAGAAGGGGCCCCGCTCTCCTTCCGCACGTTGCTGCTGGATCTTTTTGTTGGCATTGGAGGTAGCATAGAAACTAAATAGAACCTCAAATCAACACAAAAAATTGCAAGGTCATAAATGTAATAGCAAAGAGAATTGACTTACCGTTGGTAGCACTGGGCCATGCGGATTGATGGCCTGAGTACAAAGATCAACATTCAATCCTATTGTTCGACTAATGTTTGAGTATCAACATGATTTATATGAACTGAACTAAAATAGTGTCTCGAAGAGCATAAAAGCATGGAATAGTGCCTCGATACTAAGAAACGCTTATTCTACTTTTTTTCCTTTGAATTATGGGATTAAACTTTTTTTCTAAACCATGCAGGAGAGCTGCATGTAAACTTCATAGAATAACAGAAGGGCCAAATCGCCAAAGTACAATGACAAAGAAATGACTGGACAAAACCCAAAAACAAAAGGAAACAGCAAAAACAGTTGAACTACCACATACAACGACCTAAAAAAAAGCATCGGTAGGAAGCACACCAAGTGTTTGCCCATATAGGTCTTGTCCATTATGCTCAAACCTTCAGAAATCAGACATGTATACAGACCAACTGAAAAGATCTCCGGGTGAGTGGATTCTTCAGATCTTCAGCAATTCAAAAAAAGCTTTTAATTGCCATTGATTAAGACTTATCTTAGGTTCATATCACAGTATAAATCCAAGCAAACAGTATACTCGATCAGCAAAACATGGACCAATGAATGGCTACTTCATTAATAGAAGACTGAGATTAACATGCTCACAATCATATCCTTTATGGAGATCAAAAGAGTAATATGGTGAGTGATTGTACAATCTGAAGATATTTGAAAAAAGCAAAAAAGGGATCACATATATTTTGCGAGCCAACATCTACTACAGAATTGGTTGATGGACAACAATGGATGTAGGCTCGCAAAACATGTATTAAATATTGCACTTCCCATAGAACTGATAAGAAACCTCCGAACACGATCAAGCTTAGTTAGTCTTTTCTGTTGGATTAATTATGCATCTCTGGGATGTCATTAGCAGAAACAGAATGCATCTAGATCACCTAAAAGCATGAACAAAGAAGGGTTTAGGGGATCATTACATGTCACGGCAGTGGACATGATCGCCTGCTTGATGCAGGCGTGATGCAGGGGTGATGTAGTCGAGGTAGAAGTCCTCCTCAATGTCCTGATGCCCTCAGGACGCCACCGGCACTGCCCGGGGATGGCAGCGGCGGCTGGAGTAGGTCTTCCCGTCGCTGCAGCGCTCCCCCTGATCGGATGGGGTGAGAGAATATCGGGAGGGGTGTGAAACCGTATGAGAATTGTGATCGCGCAGGTTGCCAACCCTCTCCCGTACCCCCTTTTATCTAGCGCTGGCGACAGGGGACCTAAACCATCAGTTGGTTTGGGTGCCCCCGATCAGGGCGCCTTAGTTGGGATAAAACCCCACGTACGTTGGTGCGTGGGGCCTTTTCATTAACGTTATCTTCCCTTTTTTCTATTAAACTAATAGATCTAACTGGCATGTTTAAGCCGTCAGATCAAAACCAACATTCTCCCCCTTGATCGTTAGGCTTAACTTCATTCGCCCATTCTACATAGGAATGATGTACCAAAGTGAGGTGTTACAACAGCTCGAAACGCCATAGAAGCTCAACACTTATAGCACACCTGCCTATTTCAAAATGGAAAACATTTTGCTAATTGGGAGTGGTTTATTTTAATGGTCCTCTTATTCCAAAATCATCAGGCTTCCAGTAGTCCCATGCCGGCAACATGCTCACGAAAAATACTGGGTGGTAAGCCTTTTGTTAGCGGATCCGCAAGCATATGCTTCGTTCTTATATGTTTAACATCAACTGTTTGATCCTGGATTCTGTCTTTCACAACACGATACTTTATGTCAATGTGTCTGGCAGCATTACTTGACATGTTGTTACTCGTATAGAAAACTGCCGGTTCATTATCGCAGTACAATAAAATTGGTTTAGATATAATGTCAACCACTTTAAGTCCGGGAATAAAATTCTTTAGCCATACAGCCTGCCCGGTGGCCTCATAACATGCTACAAATTCTGCTTGCATCGTAGATCCAGCAGTTAACGTTTGTTTGGAGCTCTTCCATGATATAGCTCCTCCCGCGAGTGTGAATATATAACCTGACGTGGATATCATACTATCCACACACCCGGCAAAATCAGAGTCTGAATAACCAACAATTTCTAGGTTATCAGTTCTTTTATATGTAAGCATGAAATCCTTAGTTCCTTGCATATAACGCAAGACTTTCTTTGCGGCCTTCCAGTGGTCCGATCCTGGATTTGATTGGTATCTGCCAAGTATCCCGGTTACAAAACATAAGTCTGGGCGTGTACACACTTGAGCATACATGATGCTT
This sequence comes from Triticum aestivum, assembly GCF_018294505.1. Lineage (NCBI taxonomy): Eukaryota > Viridiplantae > Streptophyta > Magnoliopsida > Poales > Poaceae > Triticum > Triticum aestivum. Next base: position 612,936,361 of record NC_057807.1, on the reverse strand, counting down.
CCGACAGCTGAAGCATAAGGAACCGACTTCATCTGATCAGTTTCATATTGGTTCCTCGGACATTGAAATGTCCCAAACTTATCGCCCTTAACTATAGGAGCAGGTGAGGGTGAGCACTTATGCATATTGATTTTTTTTAGTACTCTCTCAAAGTATGCTTTTTGAGATAGTCCTAACGTTCCTATGGACCTATCTCGATGAATCTCGATGCCGAGGACATACAAGGCTTCACCAAGATCTTTCATATCAAAACTGGATGACAGAAAATTCTTGGTCTCATGCAGCATATCCTTATCACTACATGCCAACAATATGTCATCAATGTATAGGACTAAAAATGTGAACCTATTGCCTTTAAACTTATCGTATATGCAGTTGTCCACAACATTTTTGGTGAAACCGAAAGTTTTAATAATTTTATCAAACTTGAGGTACCACTCTCTTGAAGCTTGCTTCAAGCCATAAATTGATTTCTTTAGACGACATGCTAAATGTTCCTTCCCTTCCACAACAAAGCCTTGTGGCTGAGCCATGTAAACATTTCTTTTAAGTCACCATTTAGAAATGTCGTTTTAACATCCATTTGGTGTAGTTTTAGGTCGTAATGAGCTACTAATGCCATTATGATTCTCAAAGAATCCTTGGTTGACACAGAAGAGAAGGTTTGCTTATAATCAATGCCTTCTCTCTGTGTATACCCTTTTGCCACTAGCCTTACCTTGAACCGTTCGACATTCCCTTTGGAATTATACTTGGTTTTGTAGACCCACTTGTAGCCTACTTTCTTAGCTCCATCGGGAACTTCTACTAAGTCCCATACGTCGTTTGAGCCCATAGATTTCAACTCGTCTTCCATGGCAACCAACCATTTGGACGAATTTTCGCTTTTAATGGCTTCCTTATATGAGGTTGGATCCTCCACCTTCCCCACATCATTCATGTCCTCCATCAGAAAAGTGATATAATCATCTATATGGCTTTCTTCCTCTCACGCCGTGGTCTACCCATGGGCGGAGGTGGTGGTGGAACATCATCATTTTCATTATTTTCTTGGAGATCCTCATTTGTGTTTGGATTCTCATTATTAGTTTCTGGATCACCATTAGACTGAGAGACTGAACCATGAGATTCAGGATCATCAGATGTCACATTTCTTCGTATTGGAAAAACAATCTCTTGGATAGTCGGGGATGGCACACAAACCCACTTCTCCTCAAGATCGATCTCCCTTAAATTTGTGACCTCATTATCCTCAGAAAATACCACTTGCCTAGTCTCCACAAACTTGGTGGTGTGACTTGGACAATAAAAACGATATCCCTTCCCCCTATGAGGGTATCCAACGAAGAAACAGCTAACTATTTTTGGATCCAATTTCTTAAGTTGTGGATTGAAAACTTTAGCTTCAGCAGGGCAACCCCACACTCGTAAGTAATTCAGGCTCAGTTTCTTTCCCGCCCACATCTCGTAAGGTGTGTTCGGTGCTGACTTAGTTGGAGCAAGATTTAGTATGTGTGCAGTTGTCTTTAATGCCTCTATCCAAAGGCTTACTAGTAAACTAGAGTGACTAAGCATGCTTCACACCATATCCATAAGGTGCGGTTGCGGCGCTCGGCCACACCATTTTGTTGTGGTTCACCAGGCATTGAGTACTGAGCAACGATTCCATTTTCAGATAAGAACTTGGCAAAAGGTCCAGGAATCTGCCCATAAGGAGCATGCCTACCATACTACTCTCCCCCGCGATCAGACCGTACAACTTTGATTTTTGCGTTCAGTTGATTTTCAACCTCCGCTTTATATACTTTGAATTTCTCCAAAGCTTCCGATCGGTCACGTATGGGATAAATATACCCATAGCAGGAAAAGTCGTCTGTGAATGTAATGAATGAATCAAAACCATCTACAGACTTAGCATTAAGGGGTCCACATATGTCGGTGTGAATTAATTCTAAAACCCCTGTGGCTCTTACTCACTAGTAGAAAACGAATCTTTAATACCGGTTCATAAGGGCCTTTAGTGCCGGTTGCAGCTTCTGCAACCGGCACTAAAGAGTGGAGACTAAAGGCCCCCCTCCCTTTAGTACCGGTTCGGCACGAACCGCCACTAAAGGCCCACCACGTGGCGTGAGCTCGCGCCGTGGTATGGGGGACCTTTAGTACCGGTTGGTGTTACCAACCGGTACTAAAGGTTTTTTTTTTGAAATTATTTTTTGAAAATTTTGGGAAAAAATTTTGTTTTTTTTATTTTCAATTTTCTGAATTATTTGATGATTTAGTCTCTAATTGCCCCTCTTAACTACTCAAGTGTGGATCACTCATCCCAAATCGTCTAACTTCCTGACCGGTCATCTATCCTCTCACTCCCCCAGTTTGAGCACGCTTAACTTCCGAGTTCTATGCCCCCTACTTTCCAAGTCTGCACTTATTGTTTTCCTGACAAATGTAAGTTGTAAATCCTATTAACCCTCAGCAGTTTAGCTTGAGCATTAGGTCACACATTTCACCGTTTGAGTTTGAAACTATTATTCTAAAAAACAGTAATTATTTAGTAACACTAATATTTCTTGAATAAGTTTGACCATAGTTTGACCACAGTTTGATCATAGTTTGACCAGATTTGACCAAAATTCAAAAAAATGAAATAATTATTTAGTAACACTAATATTCTTGAATAAGTATGTAGTAACATTAATACTTCTTGAATAAGTAGTCTGACCATAGTTTGACCAGATTTAACCAAAATTAAAAAAACTTAAATTTGAGCATATCTTTTTCTCCTTTTGGAATTTGAGGATTCTAAAAAAATTGAACTGGTACTATAGTCTATCAAAATTGGATGCGGTTTTTCATCCTGAATTTTTTGATATATTATACGTTTTTTTCCGACATCGTATGCAAAAGTTATAGCCGTTTTACATTTTTCCTACACTTTTTGCAAAACATGTCCAAATTTAAGTTTTTTAATTTTCCTAACTAGTAGATGTAGTAATATAACTACATCTCGAAGAATTTTATTTTTTGAATTTTTATCATTTTCTTTTGTATTTTCCAAAACTGAAATGGCGATACACCGGGGGGGGGGGGGGGGGGGTAGAGTTTGAAAATTGCCCTTTAGTATCGGTTTGTGCCACGAACCGGTACTATAGGTCAAACCCCTTTAGTACCGGTTCGTGGCACGAACCGGTACTAAAGGTTAGCCCTTTAGTACCGGTTTGTGCCACGAACCGGTACTAAAGATGATCGTGGGGCCCCGGCCTGATGCCAGCCTGCCACCACCCCTTTAGCCGGTACTAAAGGTTCAAAACGAACCGGCATTAATGCATAGTCGTTCGAACCGGCACTAATGGTACCATTAATACCGGGCCAAAATCGAACTGGGGTCCTTTTTCTACTAGTGACTGCTCCTTTCTTAATTGTTTTTGTGAATTTTCCTTTAATGCAGTCGACACATTTGTCTGCATCTGAGAAGTCTAATGGGAGGAGTATTTCATTTTTAACTAAGCGTTACATTCTCCCCCTCGAAATGTGGCCCAAACGACAATGCCACAATTTTGAAGAATTGCTAACTTCTCTCCATTTCTTCTCAACATTAATTTCATCATTCACATGCATAACTGAATCACTATTAAGAGATAACATGTATAGTTGGCCTCGTCTAACACCGATTCCTACATTCTTATTACATTTGATCAAAGCAAATTGTTTCTTGCCAAAATGGCACTCATACATATCATCATCTAAACGAGAAACTGAAATCAAATTCCTACTTAAGATAGGCACATAATAACATTATTCAATCGACGAGTGTGGCCAGTGTGTAGCTCCAACGTGAGAGATCCCACAACTTCAACATCGGCATCAACTCAAGCTTAAGCTTTCTTGTTCCTCCTCATGGTTTGGATCGTATCAAATCCCTGCATAGAGTTAGCAACGTGAGTGGTTTCCCCTGAATCAATCCACCATGACTTTATAGAAAAATCAACATAAAGAGCTTCATCTACAAAAGTAATTTCATCAATACCTCTTCTGTTCATCCATTTTAGAAAGCCTGGGCAGTCCCTTTGATAGTGTCCCTCATCTTTGCAGAAGTTACAAGCATTTTCTCCAGCAGTGGAGCTGCTAGGAGCAGAAGAAGAACTGTAGGCTTCTTTACCCTTGAATTCCTTAGGGTTGAATGGCTTAGTGCCTTCTTTCTTGACTTGCCTTTTCTGAGGCTTGGGGAGACCTTGCCCGTCATGCTTTCTCTTGTTAGAGACAACATGAAAGATATGGTCTTTCTTCTGCCTCATGATCCTCTCTTCCTCCTGGACGATCCTTGCGGTCATCTCAGAGAGTTGCCATTTTTCCTTTAGAGAGTTATAGTCGACCTTAAATTGTTCAAACTCTTCTGGAAGAGACTCAAGAATAATTATGACAAGAAGGGCTTCACTTAAAGAACACTCCAAAGCCTTAAGTTTGGTGTAAGCATTTACCACCCTCAATATGTGTTGCCTAACGTTTCCGTCAATAGTGTATTTCTGAAAAAGCTTAGCAAAAATCTCATGAGCATACACTTTGTCGGAGCCTTTAAATTGCTCCTCCATTTCAGTGAGGAATTCTTTAGCGGTGTCTTTCTTAGGGATTGCTTCAGAAATGTCCGGCGATGTTGTCGCTTTCATGATGAGAAGCGCAATATGGTTGGACTTATTCCACTTTTCCATCTTAACATCATAGTCCTTCTTGAGTTCTGCATACCCTGTAGCCCCTGCCACAGGTGCCACATGTTTTTCTTCCCTCAAGGCATAGTCAAAACTCATTACAACCCAAACATAATTTGACTTGGGACTTCCAACGAGGGAAGTTACTCCCCGTAAGTGGTTCGATCGTGTCGGATCGGAATGGAGCGGAAGCTGAAATCATCATAAAAATTCATAAGTAAACTCACATGATTATAAATTTACATTGGTAAATAAACAAACATGCCAAGTATTTAATTTCAACTCCATGTCAAAGAACCGTTGGGCAGAAAAAAACAAGGAATTAAAATATCATAGGGGATGACTCATAATAATAAAACAACGTTGGTCCAAATTAAAATTAGAGTCATTTCATTCTCAATTTAAACATCAACATAAAAAAACATTATCATTATTTGATGTCTAAAAGAGTTCATCATCCAAAAACACATAATAAATCCTGAATAAAATATCTCGTTGCTTCAATTTTACCCAGAATAATAATGTGTTTATTATATTTTTATGCATTTTTGGTTTAAACAGTGCAAAACATAATATTTATTAACTTATTCGCACTGGAAAAGAACATAAAAACGCGACAGTGATTTTGGCCGAAATACCCCACAGTTATTCAACGGCCCAACCCAGCAGCGAAAAATGTAAAGAGAGAGAAAAAAAAACGCGCTGCGCTAAGGCAACCTGGGCTGAAGCCCATGGCCGAAAATGGCCCATTAATGCCCGCCGGCCCGGGTCGGCACTTCGCGTCGCTGTGAGTCTTGCGATCGAATCAGACGGCCGGCGCGGCATGCTGCCGGAACAAAACTGCCGACCGGCCTAACCCTAGGTCACTCCTTCCCCTTGTCCCCCGCATTTCTCGCTCCCGACAGCGGCGATGACGTTCAGCGGCGGCTCGAGGCGCACCGGCCATGGAGGCGCGGCGGCTGCGCTCGTCGGAGGAGCGTGCAACGGAGTCATTCCCGCGCACTTCTCCGTCGAGCATGGCTCTGGCGTCTGTGCGCATGGCACATAAAGGGGGCAAGAGGGGCTCCGGCCACCGCGTCATGAAGGGGTCGATGACGTCGTGCAGGGCGACGGCCCGTATAAGCGCGCGTCCGTAAGAGCGGTGGCAACGACAGCGCCACTTTGTTCTGCGTGTCGTCCCGAGGACGGCGGCGTCGCGGCGTCTTCGCCCTGGCGCAACGGTGGGCGCTGCGCGGGCCCCGAAGGGGAGAGGCGAGTACGCGGCGCATCAAAAGTGAGCATTTCTTGTCTCTTGATCCCAATTCGTGGGCTTTTGTGCTTGATTTGAGCAAAAACAATCCTAATTGCAAAAATTATCAGGGTTCTACCGAATTGGGAAAAAATCTAGGGTTCTTGAACATGGGGTTTGCCACTGTTTACGTTCTCTTAACCCCCTCTCTTATAATTATGATGCATACGGAAACAGGAATGTCACATGGTCAATTTTAATCAACTTAGCATAAAAGTAATCATTAGATCTGAACTTGGATTAATTAAAATTGATGAACATAGGTGGCAGTACTGATCCGTAGCAAATTGGGGTATCACATAATTATTTGCAGACGACAATTGGCATGAACATCAAACAGTAGCTTGAGCATGGGGCTAAAACTTTCAATCTTGATCATAAAACCCTAAACCTGACTTGATCTAAACTTGATGTTGATCTACAGATCAATAATATAGGGACCTATTGCAATCAAAATTGGCGACTGATACCATTGTTGGATTAATTATGCATCTCTGGGATGCCATTAGCAGGGCAGGTTGCATCTAGATCACCTAAAAACATGAACAGAGAAGGGTTTAGGGGATCATTACATGTCACGACAGTGGACATGATCGCCTGCTTGATGCAGGCGTGATGCAGGGATGATGTAGTCGAGGTAGAAGTCCTCCTCAACGTCCGGATGCCCTCGGGACGTCACCGGCACTGCCCGGGGACGGTAGCGGCGGCTGGAGTAGGTCTTCCCGTCGCTGCAGCGCTCCCCCTGATCGGATGGGGTGAGAGAATATCGGGAGGGGAGTGAAACCGTACGAGAACTGTGATCGCGCAGGTTGCCAACCCTCTCTCGTACCCCCTTTTATCTAGCGCTGGCGACAGGGGACCTAAACCATCAGTTGGTTTGGGTGCCCCCGATCAGGGCGCCTTAGTTGGGATAAAAACCCCACATAGGTTGGTGCGTGGGGCCTTTTCATTAACGTTATCTTCCCTTTTCCTGTTAAACTAATAGATCTAAGTCATCTAACTGGCCTATTTAAGCCGTCAAATCAAAACCAACATTTTCATGTTCTCGCACACACAAAAAGGATTTTTGTTTGGTCACACTCAGGAAATGTTGACGTGACTATGAGTTTTCCTCCTCTGCAAAAAGCAACTTCTAGGGTTTCCTCTCCTCCTGTCCACCCCGCCTTCGAGGACCCCGACCCGTCACCGGAGAAGGGACCCCGCTCTCCTTCTTATTTGGTTTATTGTATCGATTGAGGCTATGTGACCGTGGAAATGTCATCTACTCGGGATAAGAGCATCTACAACCAGGCGTCTCAAGCCCCGCTCATACGCCCGTATGGATGACCTAGTAACTGATTATTCAAAAAAACATGTCCTAGATGGGCATCTCAAACCGCCTCAAACGCCCAGACTGGTCGGCACCCCTCATATCTAGCCAAAATATGGGGCAGATATGGGGTGGCCCGGGCGTGATCGGGCACGTCTGCCACGTCGGACCCGGCCCACGCCGGCCCACTAGACCCACATATAATCGTCCCCATCCGCTCCCCGGACCAAACCCTAGCTGCTCTGCTCCGCCAACTAAGCTCCCGTTCGGCGATCTCCAGCCTTCTTCAGCATGGCGGGCAAAGGATCCGAGTCCTACTTCTCCAGATCCGTCAACCCTCGAGCTCATCCCATGCGGGCCCGAGGAGAAGATGATTGTCCGGCTTGCGCTCCGCCACTCCTGAGAGGAGGCCGCCCGGCGGCAGTGCTCAGACTCCTTCTGAAGGGAATCCATTGCGTGTGCCCAAATGGTGCATGGATCCGTGCGAGGTGTGTCGCCGCTGCCTTATCGGTGGCGGTGCGGTTCGTCTGGCGTCCAAACGCGGTGGTAGACGCGCAACCGATTCGTTGGTGTGCCAAGGTGGAGGTGAACGTATGGGCATCGTCGAACACAAATATGGCATGGCGTGCCCGCCGTACGAGGGGCACATGAGACAGCATCAACCCTCTCGACGGTGGACGTTGGCGAGGAGGAGTCTCATTCTTCGGCGCCCCGTATTGTGCGCGGCTAGCCCGGGGCGGCAAAACCGCGTCGCGGTTGACGGCGACAGCTCCTCCCGCGACGGATCCATCGTCAACTGGCACCGTGAGGGCTTCGGACTCCGACGAGAAAGAGTAGGACATGGGAGAAGGCGTCGCCTTGAGTCCCGTGAGCCGGTGCTTGCTCCATGTCCTACTCTGCCTCGCCGATGATCGAAGTAACACTTGAGGGGCACAGCCGGCCGCTGTACATGGCCACGACGGTGTCGGACGAGCTCCGCTTAGAGTAGATTCCACATTGCATGTAAATAATATGGATTTGAGATTTCTTAATTGAGGTATGCAGATGTGGAAGAGATTATTTGTGACGTGACCGATCACTATCCGTGGGCGCGCCCGTGTGCGTCCGTCGGCGTTTGATCGGATTTGCTGTATCCATTTGATGCCCTAATCTCCTCCACATCTGGTCGTTGTCTCGATGTGCGTCTATCGTTGTTAGAGGGCTTGTGGTGGTGTAACTTTGTCTCGAAACTCGTGGAACTCGGTTGCTGCTAATCTTCGGCGGATCTATTTGGATCCAGTCTTCGGTCGCGTGTCTATAGTTTTATCCTTCTGATTTATGTGTCTCTTCGTTAGTGACAGTTGTTGTTCCGGTGGGCTAGTCCTATGGTACTTTAGCATGACGACTTCTCATTTGTCTAGTACAACAAGTATTGCCCATCTCCGACAAGGAAGGGACGATGACAGCGGTACACGTCCGGCTCGTTTCTGTGCTTGTACGTAATCGTCATTATGTGTCCATGAACCCGGGTATAATTTTCATTATTTCTTCATGCAGATGCTTACACTATTGTTCTGAAGCTTTGGAAGCGGAGCTCTCGGCGATCAAGGAAGGTTTGGCTTTGGCCTTGCAATGAAGCCGGATGCCAATTCATATTGAGACAGACTCGCTTGAAGCAGTAAATTTGTTAAACAAGAATGGTATGGATAGATCTCGTTTTGGCTTCATAGTGAATGAGATTAGATTACTCATGTCTCATAGAAATACTTGTATTCGATGAAACCGGAATTTGGTGAGTCATGTATTAGCTAGCTATGGGAGGACCAGTGGTAGAACTGCAGTTTGGCTTACCTCCGGTCCTGTTAATATTGTGGAACTCTGTAATTCTCAAGTAGCTGATGCTACATGAGTGATGCAAGTTATTTCCCGCAAAAAAAGAGAGGAAAAAGTACATGTACACGAAAACGCGTACAGTGCATACGATTTCCTCTGCAGAAATTTTGGTTTACGTGGCGCACACTCGCCGGAAGAAAAGGAGCCCCTGCCCTGCTTTTCCTTGTCGCGTCGGTACGTGCGTACGTGTACCCGCCGCTTCCATTTTGGTTTGTTTTCACCAACATCGATCGACCGCTCTGCTCTGCAAGCCGCTGGTGGCACACCCCACAGCCCACACGTCCACGCAGAGCCATCGCACATCCCCTGACGCTGGCAAACTGACAAGGCTGTTTATTTTGCTGTGTTGCGTGGCCATGCGTGTGTGTTTTCACTTAACCAGACCATTCTTCTTCTGGCATGCATGCATTTTCCTGGACGCGTCGGGCACGCCTGCTGCAGTGTCTGGCGTGTTCCCCATCTACATCTCTACATCTCGTGTTCATTCTCGGGCCGTATTTGGCTCGGTCAGTCGATGATGAGCTCCTCGCGTGCAAGCTGATGGATCGGTGCGTACGTGCGCGCGTGTACGTACGTGTGCATTGCTTCAGCTCGTCATACGTCCATCAGCTCGTCGTAAGAGAATGGAGCGATGGATGGGTTCATTCAGGTCTGAACGGATTCGGTTTGGATCGATGAATGGAGTCCTATGCACGAGAGGGCTTGCTCCGAAATTTCCTTGCCAGCCTGAAACATGAAAAGTCCTCATGATTCCTTCAAGCAACGGGCTGAGAACAGTTCCGCCAGCCAACGCGTGCGTTTCAACTAAACATGCCGCCACCTTTCATTTAATCTGTGAACGATATGATAGCAAGAGGCGTACAGTGACTTTTCCAAATTAGGCAGATCAAATCTCTCGAACACTTGCACACGAAAAGCTATAGATATCGGCAGTGAGGCCGAGATCGGCATATAGTATCGACGACTCGATCCAAACAATATCTTTGGCGGACTGGTCAGAGTGGGGCTGATATGGACATGGGTACACACAAAAAGGGTGCGGGTCAGCATGCATTTTCGTGCGTACAGTACTCTTTTTTTGAGAGGACACTATTTAAAATTTGCTTCTGTTGAGGTATTGAGGCAAGCAAGTAGCGCCCTTGGACGATGGGCACGGTGTCGATGAATCGCTCCTTTGCATGCATGCAACCCGGCTGAATATATGGGTGTACGTGTCCGATAGAATCCATAGATAGAAGGAAATGCATGTGTGAGTGTGAGTACTCCCACGTCGAGCTTAGTCTTTTCACGTTTGTCTTCACGTACCTTACATGCGAACCAGTGCGTGCGTGCGTGCATGCATGCACGGCCACCCAAAAATCAAAGCCACGCCATGCATATGGCGCCACAAAGATGGATTGAAGATTGAACCATGCATGCTTGCTTGCTTGCAGTATCAAAGTGCACGTGAACATTCACGCGATTACTGTTCCAGGGCAAGCTACAGCGTACGTCCTCGGCAGTAGGCGTCTACGTTTCGAATGGGACAAGCATGCACAAACAGACGACACCACGAAGGCTACACGAGTTGCACCAAAATTAAGGTGCAGATACACCGCAAGCTAGGTCTGTTTTGCCCGGCCAGACGCCGCATGTAGTATGTGACTTGTATTTTAATCTTTATGATATAAATGAGACACGTATTATCATGAAAAAAAAGGCACCGCATGTAGTAAGTGAACGGAGAAGCGTACGTACTTTTGTTTCATTAATTATTGGTGCACGTAAAGTTTACCTTCCCCCGCTTTAATTCTGGTACGTGTTACAATACGTACGTGTGTATCCGCAACAGTGATCGGACGCTCGATCAGCTTTATTGCACGATCAGTCTCTGGGATAGGATCATGCTAGGACACAGCTAGGGAGCTAGCCATGCATGCAGGAGGAGCTGCTAGCTAGCCTGTGTACACTGTACACATCTCCCGTCTCCAGAGTCCAGACCTATACATCCAGTGCACGTCCGTCCTGCCATGTGTACATATCACGTGTCGCGCTAACATAACATTCACCCACATGAAAGCGGCAATACCTACAGTTTTTTTCCCAAAGAACACCCCCAGAAGTAATGTAATGTACACACTGTTAAGACGAAAATACCAACAAAAAGTTAAAAGCTATATCCTAGTTGGACATTTTATTTTGTGAACATGTGCGACACGCTCTCGCGCGACGCACGCCTCTCGCGCGACACGCTCCCGTGCGACCGACGACCCTCGCGCGATTCGTGCCTCCGATGCGACTACGTGCCTAATCTCGGCTCGGCGATGCTGATCTTCCGGCCGGGCTCGATTCGCTGGCGAGGGCGGCGCCTGGAGCTCGTCGACGTCGATGGGGTGGTGGTGGATGCGCGAAGCTGGCCAGATGACGAGGAGATCATGGCGGGTCGGATGGTGGATTTCCCCTGCCATTTGGCACGTACTGCGGCGGCTGACCGGTGGGGCGCGTCTGTGGCGGTTCCCGAGGTGAGTAATGGCGGCAGGGGAGGGGGGGGGGGAGGGGTTATTAGGCCGACGCATCGGCTCTCCGCCACTTCCTCCTCCACTCCCCCTCTCGCAGATCTCACCCAAAATCGCCGCCGCGACGCGCAGCCCGCAGAGCTAGGGTTTGATGACGATGCGTCAGTAGCAGATGTGGGCGCTCGCTGCCGGCGACGAGGTGCTGATGGGGAGGCTTCAGGAGATCGACCGCTGGTTCCCGACGGCGAAGGCCCTCAACGACGCCTCCGAGATGCTGAGGGACATGCTCAGGGGAGAAGAAGCCCTCTGCTGCTTCCCCAACTACACCGCCAGCCGAGGGACATGCTCAGGGGAGAAGAAGCCCTCTGGGCGATGCTGGAGGCGGAATCCCTGGATCCGGTGCAGCGAGAGAAGTGGAAGGTGTTCCACTCTCTCCGCTATCGCCTGATTCAGCCATGGGCGCCGCCGCTGATGCAGCCACAGGCGCCGCCGCAGGCGATGGTGGTGGGGATTCCGGCCCCGGGATCCAGATGGTTCCCAATCGAGATCGAGGAGAACGAGATGGTGGTGGCAGTGACGCCAAGGCGTAGGGCCAGGACGCCAGCGACCCTGACAACGCTTCCTCGCCGCTCCCCTCGCTTCCCGAGGCGTTTGCCTCGCCTCCTTGCCCTTTCCCGCCGCCAGTAGGGCGCTCGCCGGCCGGGAACCGTTTCTGGTTGCTGGCTGGAGAAGGCTCCGAATCGGAGGAGGAGGGGGGATCCTCTGTCTACTCTGCAGGTTTGTATCCTAACCCAAAATACTTGGTATCTACTGCTTCGATTGAGGTGGATGATGCTAGAATTGGGAAGAAAAAGGGAAACACTAGATTCTGTGATGATAGCAAAGAGAAAAAAGGGATCAAATCCCAGAATGCAGATGACTGCAAGGAAATGTCTGATAAGATTGACCATGGGGAATATGAGAAGGGGATTAAGAGAGATTACTGATAATAATTATAGAGGTAATAGGTTTGATGCACACGTAGTGTATAATCATATGAAAAAAGATAAAAATACATCCCATTCCGCCTTGGTTTGAATTAGATGGGGTTGATTTTGGTGGTTTTAATAATACATGAAACTCCAATTGGGGCCCCTGGTGCTTCAACAGATGAGGAGAAGGGGATGAATAAGGAGGATGATTTTGGGAGACCCCTGATTATTTTTGGGGGCTCCGTAGGAAAGGATTTAAAAGTGGACCTGGACCTGGGCCTGGCTTGGTGGGGGCCCAATGGGCTTGGCAACGATCCAGCCCAGGAAAAGGGAGGTGGGTTGGCAGGTATAAAAGTGGGTGGGAGGGGAGGGGCAGAACAATCCCATCGTGTAGGGTTTCCCCCCCTCCTCCCACACCGCCGCCAGTTGAAGAAATGGCTGGGAACCTAGGAAGAGGATATGGAGGTCCTAGATTCAATCGTGGAGGGGAAGGAGGGTTGGCCAGAGGAAGATTCAATTACAAAAAACAGGGGTGGGGGTGGATTCGAGGAAGACATGCTACGACTGACAGATTTGGAAGCTTAGGGAGAGGAAATGATAGATTTGGTTTTGGAAATGGGGGTGGCAGAGGAGATGGAGATGAAGAAGAATTCACTGCAGAAGATAGGGGAGAAAATCTGATGTGGCAAGCTAAGACAAGAAAGAAAGAGGCGGTGGAAGACAGGGGTGAGAGAGAAATTGGTGAGGGAGAGAGCTCTGGAATGGAGAAAGGGAAGGAGAAAGATACGATGACACAGAAAAAACAGAGTGCTCAGCAGCAGCTATTGACCTCTCTGTTGTCCCAGTTAGTGCAAGGGCTGAGAGGAGGAGAGAAAGAGATAATTGAAGGAGCAATTGGAAAATCTGTAGAGGTGCAGTCTGGCAGAGATGGCATGAGGAGAGAAGAGAAAAAAGGAGATCCCATACAGAAAGCTGACAGGAGAGGTGACCAAGACCCAGTAATGGAAGTGAAGAAACAGGGGGGAAGAGGCAATTGGCAGTTGAATTTGGATGAGGGTAGGAAAGGGATGGAGAAAATCAACAAGCAAGTCTGTGGTAAGTGCAAAGACCCGAGACACTCTACCAGGGAGTGTAGGGTGGGACACTGTTTGATTTGTGGAAGGGAAAACCATATCACTAGTGATTGCAATTTACTGAAGCAAGTGAAACCAGTTCCCAAATATGTTGGATATGCTGCCAAAGGGCTGGGAATCCTACTGATTCAAAGCTACAAAGATGTGCTTGTGGCTGAACACACAAATCCTTTAGGTGTGGTGATTATTAAGGAAGGGAAAATCAATGAAACTGAGCTCACAAAGGCTATGGGAGAGATGTTTGATTGGGGGTGGCAGTGGAGAGTTAAGGAATTTGGACAAAATGGGTTCATGATGAGATTTCCCAACAAGGCAAAACTGGTAGAACTGGCTAAATTCAATGACTTCAATCTTCTTGGGACAGGGGTGGTCATCAAGGTCCAGCCCTGGTCCCTGGATCACCAAGCTATGGGGAATTGCATACTGCATGGATTAAATTGAGGAGGGTGCCTGATTGTTTCAGACACTTCCTGGGCATATGTGAAGTTTCTGCTGCAGTGGGGCCTATGCTGGAAGTGGATATGGATACAGTTAATGAAGAAAAATTAAGGGTCAAATGTGGAATCAGAGATGTGGAAAAAACTCCACCTCAGGTGGAAATCACTGCCCCTGATTTGATCATGTTCAGGATTGGTGTGGAAGTGGAGAAGGTGATGGAAATTGGTTGGTATAAGGAGGATAAGAGGAAAAATGAAAACACACATAATTTAGAAGATGGAGATGGAGAAACAGAGAACATGAAAAGATTCAGGATGTAAGAAATTGAACACAAAGGCATTTCACTGGGATGTTTGTCTCTCAAACAAAATGAAGAGGTAGATGGAAAACTGACCAAAATGAAAACAACAATTAGAAGAAAGTATGATACAGTGGCAAGATGAAATGTATGCTGAGAGAAGGAAGTGGTAAAAAGCAAGTGACATCATGTTCAGCAAGATCAAGACCTTGGAAGAGGACAAAGCTGGAAGCTGTGCATTATGGGCTAAAGCTGAGCAGAAAATAAAAGAGCTTGAGGAAAATCAATATACAATGCAGACTAAGATCAACCTACAACAAGAGGAAATTCAAAATATTATTCAAGAGGCTATTAACACGGAACAATATGAAATGGAGTTGGCTAACATGGATCTGGAAGATTATGAGAAGGAAATCCAACACAAAAAGGGTGAATCTGAATCTGGGAAATACAATGAACCCACTGACTATAATGCCAGTCAAGAATAGATTGGGACCCTGGGAGAGAAAATGGCAGACTTACATGGTGCTGAGGTTGCAGAAAAAGAGGGGGAGGAGAAAGAAGTGGAGATAAAGAGAAGTCTTAGAAACAAAGGAAAAGAAGATCAAAAAATAGAAGAGATGGCCAAAATCAGAGTTGAAGGAAGAGATAATTATGGTAAGGATCCTGTTCCTGAATTTGTTAACTCCTCCTTATTACAAATTAGCTCAATCACTACTAGGGAAAACCTTATACACCGAATCTTACCAGTAGCGCGTGTTAAAATGAGGCGCTACTGCTAATTAGCAGTAGCGCGTCTGCCAAAACCGCGCTACTGTTACCCCCTTAGCAGTAGCGCGGCAGGAACTGAACGCGCTACTACTATAATTGCCACACCGTTCCCGACGTGCTAGGTATAGTAGTAGCGCCCTTCTAGAAACGGCGCTACTACTACCGATTTTAGCAGCAGCGCGTTTTCCCCTCCCACGCTACTGTTAAATCTATTCTCACCTAACCCCGCGCGCGGCCTGATTCCCTTTCTTCCTCCCCCAATTCACCACTCTCTCTTCTCCCCCTCGTCGCCTCCGCCTCGCCGCCGTCTCGCCGCCGTCTCCCCCGGCCCCGCCTCGTCGCCGTCTCCCTCGACCCGCCTCGCCGCCGTCTCCCCCGACCCCGCCTTGCCGCCGTCTCCCCCGACCCCATCTCTCTCCCCGCCCTCTGTAAGCACTCTCCCCTTCCGATCCCTCTTGTTAATTTGCTTAGTATGAACCCTAGCTATTTAGTGCTAGTTAGCATGAATCCTAGGCTATTTTTAGTGTTAGTTAGTTAATTTAGTGTTAGTTAGTTAGTTAGTATGAACCCTTAGCAGTAGTTCCTAGTTACTAATTAGTTAGTAAGAACTAGATACTAATTAGCTAGGTACTAGTTTATTTTTATTTATAGTAAGTTTATTTTCAGTAAGAACTAATTGAATTAATAGAACATGTTAGTAAGAACTTGTTGCTATTTTTTTAATTAAAGCAATTTTTCCCGCATCGACGTGGACGATGCCTATCCCGCATCCTTGTCGTCAAGTCGGTGGAGGACGACACCTGCTTGACCAGATGGGCCATGTCCGAGACTGGGCTCCGCCGGGGTGGTACTGGGAGGCGCTACCTACCGGGGGGCGCAGATTGGTGAGGAGCCAGCCTGTCGTTGATCCGAACCTTCTTTGGTGGCGGTCGCGTGGGCCAGTGATGGTCCAGAGGCTCGAGGACCCCGCGGAGGTGGTGCGTCACCATGTCAGTGAGGAGGACGCGCACGTCCGTCGCTACTTGTTTGCATTGGAGCACATGTTTTCCAATACCTGGCAGGTTCTCCAGGGATCTCACTGGAGCTATGATCCCGTGATAGTTCCTTCTCTGTGGGTGTCCACCGCCCGCGCCGATACCCGTCGTGTGCTAGCGTTTTAGTTGTATTAGTGATGTTATATGTATGACACTATTCGGGATGTATTAGTGATAATATTCGATGATGTACGAACACGCATGAGATGATTTACTTTTTCTTATTCAATGCATGCTAATTTGAGTCCTATAAGATATTTTGAAATGTATATCTTGTGTTGCTCAAATATGAGATGTGCTTGCCCAAGTGGCCGGTCATGTTTGCAGGTTACACCTCCGAGTGGCCTATGTTTTTCCGGAATGTTGATTCATTTCCGTTCCGGCAAATTTCAGGCGCTCGATATGTCTTATTTTAGCAAAGGTCATGCTGGATTTTTCCATGAATTTTGGCATGACTTGTGCCAGAATATGTAGGAAATATCGAGTGCCCCGGATTTGTATGTTGAGTATCCTGGTACTGGTCTTCGATCGATTTTCAATTAATGTTTTAACGATGAACATAGGAAATGTCTGACAACGAAAAGGATTTTGGTATTTGCAAATACTGCGAAGACGAGTGCGGCCTGTGCGACGGAATATTCCTAGATGATGATAGGCGCTTCAGCATCAAGCTGGACGAAAACTTCGAAGTGGATACAGTAAGTCACAACGACAAGTCTTTTCTCATAATTAAGCATGACATATGCTTCATTTGCTTCAACTTATAATTTGTTTTTACTATTCTACTAGCGTATCCCCTGCCATGCAAGAGTTTTTGTATTGGATAAGATAGGTTGCAGTTGTACTATGGAGGTAAAGAAATTTTACTTGAAGACCGAGCATTGTTATATTTTCCACACAAAATTATACAATTCAGACGACTACACCTATTTTAGATGCAAAACATGGCGAGCACTATGCAAGACTTATGCATTTGAGCCTGATATGGTTATCACCTTTGATATTCGTCTGGAAGATGATATTGAAGGTAATACCGACATCTGGGTCGATGTGCAGACGCCTTCAGTTATACCAAAATGTGAGTTTCTCAACCATATTTATGTCTTTGATATTGTTTATTCAAAAATAGTTGACAATTAATTTCTATTAATAGCTTATTTCGGTGCAAGCAAACATGTCCAGCGCTTGGTAGACAAGACCGTATACTGTGCCGGGGCTGAACCAACTGCGAGGAGCTCAGTCATTATGTTTCATGGCTTGCGGATCTTGATACTGTCAAGACAAATTTTCTTCCTGGATTTAGAAATGTTAGTACTGAAAATGTGCGACCAATAGTGTTCATACTGAACTACGATCACATCTATTTAGGAAGGATGGTAAGATTTTTAATATTTGTCCTCAATGCATCTTTTCCATACATTATTTTTGAAGCTAAACTTCATTGCTAAGTATGTTACCGTACGATGTTCTTCAACAGGGAGTCCCGATGAATGTTGTGCCTTATGGGATCGAGACTAAAGGTACCATGAGTATTATTAGCTTACGGCCAAGATATCCTACAGATTACTGTAGTGCATTCAAGATTAGCGACGGATGCTTAATAGTGCAAGACTGGACCAAATATGTGATGGGGGAGCGCAAAGAAGTACTAGGGGGCAGCAAACAGAAACGCATCCCACGATTAGAAGACAAGTTCATCTGCATGCTCCAACTTGATCAAGGAGGAGAGCTACACATGTTTTATGTTATTTTACCTAAGAGAGAGCAGCAGGAGTGATTAGCTAGCTAGAAATGAGTTTGAGGATGATGATGTGCTACACATTTACTATGATGATAAAATAGCTAGTGTTGGTGGTAATGACTATGATGATTATTATTAGCTAGTGTTAGTGGTGATTAAATAAATAATGTTGGTGGTAATTACTATGATGATGATTAAATAGCTTGTGCTGACGGATTAGATTCAAGTGGAGGCAACATGTGGTGCACATTGAAAGTACTACTAGCCAAACTAGATCAAGTTTGGATTAGTAGTATACTTTTGACATGCACCACATATTACCTCCACTTAAACCTAATCCACCTTCATTTGACACACTGGACATAATGATGTAAACCTCATAACTGGTATTGTACCAATATTTGTACGATAGAGAGAAAACCGCATAAATACAGTAAAAATAAAAAAATAAAAAATGAATACTAGTAGCGATGGACAGAAAACGCGCTGCCACTAGTTTCATTAGCAGTAGCGTGGGGGTGAACAAACGCTACAGCTATTTGTCCTAGCAGTAGCGCGCACCGGCACGCGTTACTGCTAAGCAATAGCTGTAGCGCCTTATTAGTAGCACACCTACCTGCGCTACTAGTGAGCACAAAACTAGCGCTACTGCTAGGGTTTTCCCTAGTAGTGCATGGTAGGAATTGATTTAGGTTGTTCCATTGATATGATTGAGAAGAATATAGATATTATTAATGAATTGGAGAAAGCTAGGAGATAGATATATTTCCAAAATGTCAAAAGAGAAAAAACAGATGAGGTAAAAGAAGTAAAAGGAGTGGTGGGAGAAGGGGGATGACACACCAGTATACATAAATACTGGAGATGTGGATTTTGATGGATTATGCTCTGATATGGAGCACTCTGATGCTGAGATTGAGGAGCAACAATATAAAAATCTTAAAGGAATGTTTTCTAGGAAAAAAGGAGGCAAAAAAGCTCACCAGCATTGAGCTGTGTGAAGCAATCAATTGGGATTGGGGTGTTGAGAAGGAAAAAAAGGGAAGAAGACTGATTAGTCTCTAACCTTGGATTATATAAACTGCTTGGGCAGAAGGGTAATCCTTGATTGGATAGGGTAAAATCTAGAACTTACTCAAATGAGAGGAGTTTTTTGGAATATGAGAGGCATTGGGCAGGATCATAAAAAAGGATATATTAGAGAAATGATCATGGATCATAAATTAGATTTTGTTGGGATTTCTGAAACAATCAAACAAGACTTTACAAAAAATGAACTGCATAATCTTTGTGGGAAAAAAAATTACCAATGGCACTGGAATCCCCCTAGAGGGATGTCTGGGGGAATCCTAGTTGGTATTAATAAATAAATGTTTGATGTTGAACATATTGAAAAAGGACAATTTTTTTAAGGGTGCTGCTGTTTGACAAGAATATCAAAATGCACTGGAATCTAGTCACAGTGTATGGGGATGCACAGAAGGAAGGAAAAGCTAATTTCCTTGCTGAGTTAGCTAGATTATATCATGATAATCCTTTGCCCTGTTTGGTTGGAGGGTATTTTAACATCATCAGAAACAATAAGGAGAAAAACAAACCTATGATAAATGAACAATGGTCCTTTATGTTTAATGCTATAATTGAACAAGCTGGATTGAGAGAACTGCCTTTGCTAGGGAAATTTCTGATCATACCCCCTTGTTCTTAGACACAGGGGGGAGACAAACAATTAGATATACTTTTAGATATGAAAATGCTTGGTTTTTGAGGGAAGGCTTTAAGGAGCTGATATATAAAACCTGGAGTAAAAGATACAGAGGAGATGTGTTGGATAGATGGCAATCAAGGATGAGAGACCTGAGGAGAAAAGCTAAAGGATGGAATAAAAATATGGATGCTTGGTACAAGAAAATTAAAATAGAAATTATAAAATAATTGGATGATATTGATAAGAGAGCTGAGAGGATGGGTCTGACTGCTGCAGACAGAACTGAGCGGAAAGAACTTAGAATGCAACTTAAAAAAATCATGACACAAGAAGAAATGAAGTGGATGCAAAGATGTAAAGACAAAGAGATTAAAGATGGGGATGGAAACACTAGATACTATCATGCAAAAGTGAATGGGAGGAGAAGAAAAAATAGAATAATCTCTTTAGAACAAGAAGAAGGGATCGTAGAAGGAGATAACCGTCTGATGGAATATATTACTAATTTTTATAAAAACCTTTTTGGACATCCTGAAGAGTCTAACATATCCTTGGGGGATTTAGAATTGGAAAAAATAAATGCTCAGGACGAAGAGGAGTTATTGTCCCCTTTCTCCTTAGATGAAATTCAGCAAGTAGTTTTTGGTATGAAGAGAAACAAAAGCCCAGGCCCTGATGGGTTCCCTGCTGACTTTTATCAAGATTTTTGGGATCTGGTTAAGTGGGATCTGAAAGGCCTAGTTGAGGGGTTTGCCAAGGGAGAAATCAATATTGCCAGGCTTAACTATGGCATTATTACTCTGGTCCCTAAAACCAATGATGCCAAACAAATACAGAAATTCAGGCCTATATGCCGGCTAAATGTGAGTTTCAAGATTATCACAAAAGTTCTGATGAACAGATTGTCTAAATGTGTTGCACCTGTTATCTCCAGAACACAAAATGCATTTATCAAAGGGAGATACATCATGGAAGGTGTGGTTATTCTACATGAAGCTCTAAACACTTTCCATAGAGACAAAGAAGATGCTCTAATTTTTAAAATTGATTTTGAAAAAGCTTATGATAAAATCAAATGGCTCTTTGTTATACATATGCTAAACCTAAAAGGTTTTCCAGATAAATGGTGTGATTTGGTAATGGAAACGATGAGAGGGGGGCATGTAGGAGTCAAGGTAAATGATGAAGTTGGTCCTTTTTTCAAAACTTATAAAGGTTTGAGACAGGGAGATGCTATGTCACCATTGCTTTTTGATGTGGCTGCGGACGCTCTAGCCATTTTGACGAATAATGCTTTAAAGCTGGATATTGTTAAGGGAGTCCTTAGTATAAATGATAATAAGGGGGTAAATATGTTGCAATATGCTGATGACACTATCTTTCTGATCAAAGATGAGGAAGGAAGTGTGAGAAACCTCAAATTTATACTAGGTGCTTTTGAACAAATGTCTGGTTTAAAAATAAACTTCCACAAGAGTGAGCTAATGTTGTTTGGTAAGGCTAAAGAAAAACAATTGCTTTACCAGGAAATACTGACTTGCAAAATGGGAGATTTACCCATCAAATATCTAGGTATGCCTATATCTGAAACTAGGATCAGAAACACACATTGGAGTTGTGTGACAGATAAAATTGAGAAGAGATGTGGGTGTTGGCAAGGGAAACTGTTGGGATCTATTGCTGGCAGGATCACCCTGGTGCAAACCTGTCTGACTAATATTCCTCTGTTTATGATGTCCTTTTATGCTGTCCCAAAAGGAATCATTAAAAAAGCTGATTTTTTCAGGGCAAGATTGGTGTGGCAAGAAGATGAGAATGTTAGAAAATATCACTTAGTTAATTGGAAGGAGTGTTGCCTACCCAAAGAGGTGGGGGGTTCAGGGATCCTCAATTTGGAGGTGATGAACATAGCCTTGCTGGCTAAATGGTTCTGGAAAATGGAAACAGAGGAGGGGATGTGGCAAGAGGTTCTAAAAGGAAAATATAGGAAAAATGAATGTTTAGCTCTAGTGGAAAAAAAACCCTGGAGACTCTCAGTTCTGGACTAGTCTGTTGAATATTAAGAATATCTTCTACAAATTTGTGAAAAAAGAACCTGGAGAGGGAAAAACATTAGATTTTGGGAGGATACTTGGGTGGATGACAAGCCCTTAAAAGATGCCTATCCTAGAATTTATGACATTTGTTTTGATCACAAAATTATTGTATATGAGGCCATCCAAAAAGGATGGAAGGGTTTCAAATTTAGAAGGACTCTGCATGGAGAAACTCTGGAGCTGTGGAATGCTTTAAAAAGTAGATGTGAAAAAATTAAAATGGATGGGGGGAAAGATAAGATCAAATGGACCCTCACTGCTGATAAAAAATTCTCTGTTAAATCTTTATACAAAGAATTGATTACGCCAGGCCTGAAATTTCCACAGAAATACCTTTGGAAAGTCAAAGTTCCTGCAAAAATTAAAGTCTTCTTGTGGTTAGTAAATAAGAAGAGTATTTTGACTAGGGATGTCTTACTCAAAAAAGGATGGAAAGGGGGGAAAGAATGTGTGTTCTGTGGACAAGATGAATCTATGGATCATCTGCTGTTCACATGCTCTGCGGCTTCTTTGCTTTGGAGCTTGGTCAGATGTGTTTGTGGTCTGAAAACCATTCCTTTAAATGTTAAAGAATGTTTTGGGGGATGAGTTAGCAAATTTTGCAAAGAAGACAAGAAAATGGTGATGATTGGGGTTTCTGCTTTATTCTGGGCAATTTGGAAAAGTAGAAATGCAATTGTTTTTGAGAGAAAAAGGATTAATGATCTTTTGCAGATAATCAAACTAATGGTTCGATGGTTGGTTGATTGGTTCATTTTGCAGACAAAGGAGCCACTAAGAAAAATGTTGGAACTGGGGGCAAGAGTACTAGAACGGGCAGCAAATAAGGTGTACACAGCTGGGCAGGGGTGGCAGATCAATGTGGCTAGACTCCCTGGATGAACGGCTTCGACATCTTCATCTACTGCGGCTGTTATTAGTCTTTTTGGTGTCTGTTAATTACCAGTTTCCAGTTATCTTGTCGTCGACTTTGTTAGGTGTTGGGGGACTTTGTTCGTGCTGGGCATAGCGGATGCTCAGGTGGTTTGTTGGCTGCGGCCTGTGTTGGCCCTTTTGGTCGGTTTTATTGCCTTGATGTTAGTTCAAACTTGATTCATGCTGTCTTTCCTTTGAATTTTGTAAGGTTGGTTTTCAGTAATGAAAATCGAAAGGGGCGAACCTTCTTTGATAAAAAAAAGAAGCTATATCCTAGTTATAATGAAGACTAATATTATTTGACATCGTCGTGCTGATAGTCATCCGATCAAAATCCTCAACACACTCTGTACCTGCATGAATTGCGATGTGATGAACCTACGTACCATTCTTAATTAGTGTTGAATTAACGACGGTTATTTCGCAGTCGCTTGAGAAAATAGCGAAACGGTTAGCTACAACGTCAACGCCATCGAGCTAGCCGATTTTTCACCATTTTTCTAACAGTCTCCAGCAGTCTCCCTCCGACTCACGATCACGAGCCCGGCCGGGCGGAGCCTCTCGTTGCCGCTGCCGCGGATGATGCGTGTGTGACGCAGCTGATCCCCTCGCTCCATATGCTGATATCATCACTAAGGAGGCAGCAGTAATTAAGCTGGCTAGCTATCCCAGCAACATGGTGGATCATCTCGATCAGGAATGCATAACACCAACACATGCATGATGCATGCACGAGTAACCATGCATTGCTTATGGGCAGGATTAGAGGTGGCTCCGTGGCTGCATGCATGATGGGCGCGCGCAGGCATGCGTGTGTCTGTGAAACAGCCATGGAGCCCCCGTCGTTTAGATCTAGACCCCTGCCCTGCCCCGGCCCCGCCCGGCCGTCCGCGGCAGCTTCGCCGCTGGGTCCGCGCTCGCCGTACTCGGAGGAGGGATCATTCTGTTTGCGTCCTTCCTAACCCTATCCTGCTTAGTTCCCAAAGCAAATAGTTTAGTTTAGTCACTCTCCGATCCATGGCTTTGCACACTGGCCAGGGCGGCATAGGATCTTGCTTTGAGGCGCAGTTCGTGGCTGGTCCCCGTACGTATCATGCATGCTCGCTTGACATAGCTCTCGTCTCCGTTCGGTTCTCCCATGCATGCGATGCCACTGGCTGGTCCCGGTGCGTACGTGCCACGCTTCGATCTGTAATCGTGCTGACTAATTTTACTACTACCACTATGCATCTTGAGGAAACCTAGGATCCACTTGTGCTTCCCTTGGACGCTGGGCCCCCCGTGTCAGCGATCGAGAAGGAATTAGCGAGTGGCTCCTGCCAAGTTGAGACGCGAATGAGTGTTCCTTGGCAGAGCCAGTTCTCGCTGGCTGGCTGGTCAGAAAGGATGGATGGATCACTTCGCCGATCGATCATGATGTTTATGCTGCTGTAGTCTGTACGTGCTGAGCAGTGGCGAGCGAGGAAGCAAGCAAGCATCAATGATGCACGTTCGGATGGGTTGATCATCACCCGCCACGGCTTTTAGGAAAGGCGTGCAGGCGGTGGTAGAATCCTGGATTCGCTAGCTTTGCTAGTACTAGCTTCGCCGGCTCCATGCAAAGGGAGTGGGGCGTGGTGGCCTGCCGTGCTGGCTTTTCTATTCGCGTCGCGGGGCGGGGGCGACTGGCCGGCCTCGCGGACCGTGCGCGGTGTACCCCTCCCCTCCCCGCGCCTGGCCCCGTGCTCGGCGAATGTTTTCTATCCTGCCACCGGCCGGCCGCCGCCCCACACCGCCGTGCACATGCCACATATTGAAAGGAGAAGAAAACTCAGGGCATCTCCAGCCGCGCCTCAGGAAGACCTCCTCATGCGATTTTTTCGCGCCGGCGCCGAAAAAACGATCCAGTCGCGCCCCCAGGAGCCCGATTTTCGCCGGCTTGGGCCGAAAACAGCGCCGGCGGACCCAGCCCGAACCCGGCGCGCTGGGGGGGCGCACGGGGGCGCCGTGGCGAACTGTTTCGGCGCGAAAAAGACGCGGGCCAGCCGCGTCAGCGACTCGGCGCCTCGTCTTCCCCCAACCGCCTCGGTTCCCGCGGGGAATCAATGGCAAGGCTACCGCCGGCCAGCCTTGCCATTGATTCCTCACGGGCAGCGCTTCACGGGACGACGCGCCGACGCCTCCCCTCCCTCGCACGCGTACACACGGGCGCGGGCCGGCTATAAAAGCCGGCGGCCTCCACTCGCCTGTGCCCACACCAGCCCCCCCTCGCCGACGTCCAGCCCCTCCCTCTCCCTGCCTCTCCCGAGCGCCGCCGCCCAGCCCCTCCCTCTACCTCTCCCGAGCCCGCCCAGCCCCGCCGTCGCCATAGCAGAACGCTTCCCCGGAGACGAGGCGGCGGCCAACGGCTTTGGCCGCCGTTCGCTCCGCGAACAGGAGTCCTGACTCCTGTTCCAGGCGAACATCCCGGTGCCGCCGGACATGCGCGCCGGGCCAACGGGGTGGAGGCTCAGCGCCGGGGGAGTGCCCATTCCCCCGTTGCCCGACGCCGTGGCGAAGCCGAGGTACTTCGCCGAGGAGGTCGACATCGTGCGTGCGTCCCTCACCGACGCCCACCGCTCCCTCCCCCAGTACGCCACCTCTGGTGGGGCGTCCCCGGCCGCACACTCGAGGGTGTGCTCACGTACCTCGAGGGCGGCAATGACCCGCCGTTGGCGTACCCCCCGGCGAGGGTGGCCGCCCCGGCGCAGCACCGACGCGTCGGGCCATGGGCGCCGAGGAGGTTCGGCGCTTCTTCTTCTTCCTCCTCATCGCGCTCTTCTTCCCATTCCTCCGGCTCTCCGGCGCTGCTCGGCGTCAAGGCCGAGCCCACGGCGGAGACGCCGCTCGGTCGGCGCACTCGCAGCGCCGGCATCGTCATCAACGGGGGCGGCCGGCGCGCCTCGTCCTCGTCGGCTCCTCCGCGCTTCGTCAAGCCAAAGACGGAGCCGGGGCTGGCGCCGATGAAGACGGAGCCGGGGCTGGCGCCCGTGAAGACGGAGCCGGGGCTGGCGCCGGTGAACGCGGAATTCGACGACGACGACGCGACCCTTGAATGGGCGCGCCAGGACTCCATCGCGTTGGAGAAGGCGCGCCAGGAGAAGGAGAAGGAGCGCCAGTGCGCCGCCCTACGCCGCTTCGAGGAGCGCCGACGCGGCCATGAGGAAGGCGGGGTCGTCGTCTTATGCGACAGCGACGACGACGACGATGCGCCGCCGCCTGTTCGCCAAGGCGACGCCGGACAGGGGTCCAGCAGGGGCACCCGCGTCAAGGAGGAGAAGTCCGACGACGACGATGGCGGCGACAACGATGGCGGCGACGACTTCAGCCACTTTCTTTTACTTTAGATTAGGTTAATGTAATGTTTGGACGAATTTCGCCGAAACTTGCCATGGTTGGCCGAAATATAACTAGTTTTTATCATAACTTCGCCGAACGTTTTTTTTTAAATACGCGCCTGGGGGCGGCCCTGGGGGCCGACGACTGGGGACCGACTCGCCCCCAGAACCATTTTTTGCGCCGGCTCACCCCCAGGCGGCGCTTTTAGACGCCCCCTAAGGGGCCAACGGCTGGAGATGCCCTCAGTCCGGCCCCCGGCTGCTTCCTCTCGCCGGCGGTTTTTTAGGCCAGCTAGTCGCGGACGAGTGCCCTGCGCCACGTGTAGCATTCATGAGGCAATCGGGGAGAACCCTTATAATTCCTCCATTCCAAATTACACGTCTTAGATTTCCTGCGTGTAAAATTATTTATCTTAGACCTTCCTTGGTTCATAGGAATAGGAAAATCATAGGAAGTGAGATGACATGCATCTCAATTCCTATAGAGCAAGACATGTCATTTGATGCATATGATAGAATTTTTTTCATTGAGTCTAAGCAAATATATTTTTCCTTTGAAATGTGAAGGACTGGTTCCTATCCTACCTAGGAATAGGAATAGAAATTCATTCCTACAAACCAAAGGGCTTCAAAGAAAATTTTCCTTCGAAAATCCTAAACTATGAAATTTCTACAAAGTTCCTACAAACCAAAGGAGGCCTTAAATTTGTCTAGATATATCCTTATTTATGAAGGGGTTGACCAGGGCATTCAGAGTGAGTATCGGGGTTGGCGAATGAGTCAGTGCACCCTTTTCGGGCCAACCCAGGTACTCCCAGTTTTTATCAAATCATTTTTTTTGTTTTTTGTTTTTTTTATAATTTCTGCATTTTTAAAAATACTCAAGAAATCTAAAATGTTCGTCGATTAAAAAAAAGTTCAGATATTCAATAACAATTCATGATTTTGAAAAAAAGGAAATAAAAAAAATGTCCATGATATTAGAAATTTTTTCCATTTCCAAATCTATTTATGAATTTGAACAAATGTTCATGAATTCAAAAATGTTTATGTATTAAAATGTTCACAAAAATCCGAAATATAACCATAAAATTACATAAAAAATTCCTCGATTTAAAAATGGTTACCTGATTCAAAAAACAATTCAGGAATTTCCAAGATGTTCGTCGAAGCTAAAAAAATGTTCATGAATTTCAACATTTGTTCCCCAACTTCAATAACTATTCATGGATTGAAAACAATTGTTCACGAGTTTCATTAAACATCTTCATAATTTGTCAAAAATCTTCATGAATTTTGTAAAAAGAATTCATGAATTGGAAAAAAGTTTAGAATTTCAGAAAAATATTCGCGAATTCAATAAATGTTCATTTCTGCAAAAATAATAAACAATAAAAGTAAAACTAAACACAAGAAAAGTACCAAGATAAAAAAAGGAAAAAACCAAAGAAAAAAAAAGAGGAAACCCGTCCCAAATGTAAGTAGCGGCGCCGGGGGGGGGGGGGGGGAGCTATTCGCCAAATTGACCAAAACTCACAGCTAGGCACGACCTGTGCGCTCCCTCCTCCGGGCTCCAAGCCCGCGGTTGTGGCCTGTGGTGGGCACATAAAGGGCCTAAGCAACCGTAAAACATATATCTCGCTTGTAGCGAGTGCCCCTTCATTTTTTCGAGGGGTAAAACAAGGAAGGGGCACCCGCTACAAGCGAGATATAGATTTTAAGAGTGCCCCTTCCGTCTCGCCGGAAGCTTTCCGCCGCGGTGTAGCTATTACGCCGGCTGAGTTTCGTCTTTTTTCCTTCAGTTTTCGTTCGAGTTCGTTAGGGTGCCTTTGACAGATTTTTCTTCTTCTGGTTTTCCACTTGTTTTTTGCGTTTTCTTTGTTTCCTAATTAGTTTTGTTTCTTTTTTAGGCCGCGCTTGGATGCGGTGTATTGCAATACGGAGGTGTCAAATTTACAGGTGTATTATACCGGTCTCGACTGATTTCTAGCCGGAATCAAAACCGACCGCGGAAGGCCTGTATTTTTTACAGGTGTATTCTAAAGAAACACGCTAATCCAAACATGGCCTTATGGGTTTTCTTTTGTTTTATATTTCGTCACCAGTTTTCTTTGGTTTTTTCCTTTCTTCTTCATTATGCCCTGATTTTTTGTCGTCAACATTTTTTTTCTTTTTTCCTTCTTTATATGTTGGTTTTCTTTCTTTCTTTCTTGGTCTTCATTTTCTTTGCTTTTCTTTTTGTTTCTTTTTCCGTTTTTAGTGTTTTCCCTTTCACTTTTTCTTTCTTTGTTTCTTTCTCGTTTTTTAGTGTCTTCTAATAGATCATGTATGTTTCTTTTACACACAAGTTTTGAATAATTTTTTTTACGAATACATGGTATCCATTTAAAAAATACACGGTGACATTCTTTAATGGGAAACAAATATTTTTCCACAAACAATATACATTTTTTGTATACATCATGAATATTTTTATATACATGTTTAATATCTTATAAATTCAAAATTATTTTCCCAAATAAAATTGTTGTCTTCTACTTTTATTCGATGTGTGTTGTATATTCTATGCAATATGAACATTTTTTTATACATGGTTAACATTTGTTAAAATAAATGGTCAATATTTTTGCCTACACACAGTATATTTTTTGTATACATGAGAAACATATTTCTACACAGATTTAAGATTTCCAAATGCTTGATTAGCAGACTAAAAAAATGCTTGATTAACAATTCTTCATACACATTGTATATGTTTTATATACATTTTTTGATATAGATTTTAAAATTTTTAAATGCTTGATTATAATTTTTAAATACTTGATTAATAATTTTTAAATGCTTAATGAAATTTTTTAAAAATACATGATCAACTTGTTTCATACACATTGTATACATTTTTGGTATGCGGGAGAAACATTTTGTCTATAAACATTTAACATTTTTCAAATGTTTGATTAAAATATTTGAATTTTTTTTGTAAAGTGTTTTTTGTAACATATACATTGAATATTTGGAAGTAGAAAAAAATATAAGCGAGGCTGTTGCCTGGTGCGCTGAGTCGGTCAGTTTCGCACTCGCCTTTAGGCAACCCCTGAGCGATCGCGGCAATCAAGCATAGCCATTTATAGGGTCGGTCAACTCGAGTGTTTCATTGTTTTTTGTATGTTTCTTAACTGTTTTTCATTCATTTCTAAATATATACTAAACAACTATTTTTTTCTCTTTCAGCTGTTTCTTTTTCGTCCCTCTACCACTACAACAACTTTGAACCAGTTTTTTCCCCTAAAAATACCAACTAAAAACCAGGTATTGCTAAATATTAAAATGTTTTCTAATTCAAAAAATGATCATGCTCATGCGTTTAAAAATGTTGTGAATGTCAAGAAATGTTTGCAGATTCAAGAATTGTTCACTAATTCAAAACAATATTGTTGAATTTCACAAATATTCAAGAATAAAAATAATGATGCATTGTTTTGAAAATGTTTACAAATTTTGGAAATGTTCAAATTTCATAAATTTTTCACAAATTCAGAAAATATTCATAAATTCAAAAACATTTCATGAATTCACAAAATGTTTAAGAATTTGAGAAACCTTCAAGAATTTCAAGAATTATGAAATAAAAAATCATGGATTCAATAAAATCTAATAAATTTAAAAATATTCTAAATTTTGAAAAATCACATTGTATTAAAATATTTGTGAATTTGAAAGACATGGCAAAAATAAAAAGCCAAAAAATAAAAAAAAACCAATAGAAAACACATGGACACAAAGAAGAATACAGTTTTAGCGAAGGTTCCCAAAACTGATGGAAAGCATACAAGAGAACCAACAAAATATGACGGCCCATGTAGCAGCGCGTGTTGCGTGGTATTCGCTATGTTACACGGGGAATATGATTGACGCTGCCTGACGAATGTCAGATGGTTGATTTCCTGGACCGTGGTATGTGGGCTTGGTGGGTGTTACTCCAAAGTCGACAACTAAACAAATACTAGGTGTAAAGATACTGAAACAAGAACCATGGTTGTTGATTATTTTTTAAAATAACGAGCACCACTCATCTATTTCTTCTATTAAAGAAACCAATGGGTTGACCAATACAAAGTAGAAAAACTGAAAATGTTGGAAAACCAAAAGGTAGTAGTGACATAAAGAAACAACACCACACAACCACACATGATTGTTTATTACATCACAAGTCTAAGATTTGATCAAACCCTCATTACATTGCACATTTGTAATTTGCATCAAGAGGTTTTGAAAAGAGATTGCACAATCACTATATTAGTATTTTGCAGACTTCATCCCGCAAACATTCGTTTTAAGCAACTATAGAGAAAGGACATCAAGGGAAGTATCAATGAAGAACATCAACTCACCCCATATGTGATTATGAGATCCTAGACTTCATTCACCACCTGCTTCATCTTAAGGAGCCCATCCTCAATGCTAATTCGTTCTTGGCTTTTTCCACAGGATGACCTAGTTTAACTAGTCCCCAAGAAACGTGGTTGTTGATGGGAATGCATGATCCTTCGATCATGGAAGCTATGGTATGACGCGATGCTTTGAATCTCGCCTTTGATTTTAACATCAGGAAAGCAAATATTGCTTCAGATTTCTAGAATGCAGTGAGTGACATAAACATGGGAAGCCAAGGTATTTACAAAACCATTCTCCTAGAGACTGACCATTATCGTCATCAACTTGAGGATATTTCCCTTTCACTCTGAAAGCAGGAAGTCAAATACTAGACAGATTTTATCGAAAAGTTTGCTCTATCTCTGTCCGCATGTATGGTTGTTAGATTATCCAGATTTAGTTTTTATACCTCAGAATATCAAAAACGGGAATGAATAATGGACAATAGCTATTGACCTCAGGGAGGAAGTTAAAACAGAGGCACATATTGTGTCCTTTTCTGTTGCATTAATTATGGGGAGGTTAATACATGTGATCATAATTATTCATGAAGTACTTTTGGCATGGTTGTTGAGGAGAGATCCAAATGACGAGAGACCTTCGACGAGGCACAATTTAAACATGGAGTTAAAGGGTCAAACTTTGAGGCACATGCTTTAGCTAAGGTGACAATCATCATTTGAGTTGTTGTTATTATTAGATTATGGAGCCCCCCGGGGCCCAAACATTGCTTGTTTTCATGTGTTCAGCGAATTAATCAATAAAACAAGCCGAGGTAAATAGAGGCACATTAGCTGAGGCATCCATGACACCTCCCATTATTGAATTGTCTGAACATCTAAACATGTCTACTCTCTTGACCCATCGTGATACTATTGTGCCTCATCGGATGCCCGACCCAGGAAATTATCAAAAATCAATATGCGAGGCTTTTTAGAAGAAAAAAAGTTCAGGGATTTTGCATTCGCAATGAGTAGGGCACGAGAACGGAGGGGTTCAACATCATTTAAGACGCTCTTCATGCGAAAACTGAATCTCGCCTCAAGGTGCTGCATTGCAATTTGTGGTTGATGTAGGTATGGGTGGTGTGATGCTTGAAATTCATGCGACTCTTAGGAATGCATTGATGAGCAATGACCTTGAATAATCTAGGGACATCGTCATTGTTGGACTGATTTTGGCAGATCCCTCAATGGGGTGTATTGGCTAGATAAATAGATTAGAGGGGACACATGAGATGGTTTACCCGGGTTAGGCCCTCAGGATCGAGTTAAAACCCTACTTCATGCTTAATTTGTATTAATTGATGTATATGTGTGTACAATGGTGATCGAGGGATTGAGAATACTCTCTAAGTTCTTTGTCTACCAACTAGCCCTCCCCCAGCTTATAAAGGATACTTGGGTCCAGGGTTTACAAGCTCCTAGTCAATTAAGATAACAGAGGAGTCCTCCTGGATGTCGGCCTCCTTGTCTTGTGTTCCAAGTCTTCCGAGTCCTTCTTTCTATAGAGCCCATTGGCTGGGACATCAGCCCAGGGCATAAACCGACCTAGGGAGCCACGGGCCAGCCTACTTGGGCAGGCTTCCAGTATGAGGAGGCACCCCTAGGCCGTAACATTGCTAGTCATCTTCTTGAACATGAATAATCTTTAGCCCGATAGTCCGCAATTCTATTTCTCACATGGGATGTGAATTATCTATTATTTTCCATTTTTGAAAATGATTTTTAGCCTTTCATTGATCCCTGATGTTTTACTAGCTTCATAGAGCCCAATGTTGTTTATTGTGATCGGATAGTTGATGTTGTTGCTGCTTTTTTAGAGAGCAGCTATCATGATTGTAGTGGAAATAATTTGAGCATAAGAGTTATATCCTTGGTAGTGAAGTAAACTTAGCGGGTATGTGTATGTGGGTCTTACGTGAAGGCCACCGCACAACAAGACAAATTCGAAACATCTAAGTTTTTTAATGGATTCTCTTGCCTCGTCAGTTTGCGATTTAATCCTATGTTGGATGAGGCCACGAATGGAGAATCTTGACTACTGACTCGAATCAAAGATAAGGTCGCCTCGAGACTCCGCTCGCTTTGACAGGAGTGTTCGAGTGGTGGCTTAGGTTGAAGATAAGACCACCTCAAGGCACCCCATCTCTCAACGTCATCATCCCTTTCCAGGTCCATCTTCGGTCTTCACTGCTGGACGCTCGAAGGAGCATGGCTGGAACTGATGCCTGTTGTTGACTAGAGGATGAAGAATGGATGGTGACATAGATATATTTTAACATTTTTGAATTGCACCTCCATGGATGCTATTACATCTATATACCTTTCCCGAGATCTGTGCAGGTGAGATAATGAAAGTGAAAACATTCATATCATGTACATGGTGTATATATTTATCATCTCAGCATACCATACACATATTTCTAGTAGGGACATACTTTTGCAACAATACTTGCATACAAAAAAATTGGCATCAAATAAGAGCCAATTCAGATACTACAATCTTGCATTCCTTTGATTCCTTCCCCCAGATTACAATTTTAAATTTTGTTGCAACAACATTAGGCACATTGACTATGCATGTTTACTATGTACATTGAAGATGTTGCATCATAGTGTTCCTTCTAGCAGCAAGTTGTCTCGGCATCGGGGGCATATCAATATCCCGCAGACCCTCGAGAATCTTGACCACTTCACCCATCGTTGGTCGATCAAACTCATTATCTTGGATGCACCAAAATGCAACTTTACAAATCCGTTCAGCCTCTTCCAAGTTGAAGTCACCATGTAATTTTGGGTCCACCAAACTTCCCACATCACCACCCTGAAGCTTGTTGATGGCTTGAATTGGAAAATATTTGACATAGTAGGTCTCACTAGTATTGTATGTTTCTTGTGAATTCCTACTTCCAGATAAGATTTCCAAAAGTACCACGCCAAAGCTATAAACATCAATTTTCGGTGTAATAGCAACTCCGCTAAGCCACTCTGGGGCAATATAACCTGCAGTTCCTCTTAATGTGGTCAGGATTCGACTAAAATCCCTTCCCACTAATGTTGCCAACCCAAAATCTGCAACTTTGGGAACAAATGATGCATCTACAAGTATATTCTCTGGCTTAATATCACAATGTATGATGCATTCATGACAATTATGATGCAAGTAGGACAATCCTCTCGCAACTCCAAGGGTTATTTGATATCTGCTTTTCCAACTTAGGACAACAACATTACCATTGTCCTTATTAAATAGATGGCCATCAAGAGATCCATTTAACATGTGTTCATACACAAGTAGCCTTTTATCACCTTCGCTGCAGAAACCAATCAATTTGACTATGTTGATATGTTGGATCAGCCCAACTGAGCTCACCTCTGCCCTGAATTGCTTCTCTCCTTGATAGGCACTATCAAGCCTTTTCACTGCTATACTAGTCATGTCACTTAGTACTCCCTTGTATACAGAACCAAAACCACCTCCTCCTAGCTTTTCTGAGAAGTTTCTAGTAGCATGGACTAAATCAGTGTATCTAAAGACCATAATCCCTCCACAACTGCCTTGGTTGTTATATAAAGGCAAACCAAACCGCTTGAATCTGTTCCTCCAAATCAGTAGCAACACTATGAGCATTAGTAATCCAAAACCAATAATGCTTGCAGCAGCAATAACTACAACATTTGGTTTTCTTTTGTTTTTTCTCAAACTTAGTAGAAAATACTCTGTGGCAAGGCGAACATAAAGAACATCTTCAGTTCTATTATCAGTACCATAATTCAGATTTACACTAAGCAATTCTCCTTCCCAGATAGAGCATAGTTGATTGGCAAAGGAATAAGCAGTGCAAGAGCAGGAATTGAGGCAAGCTTCTTCACAGTTTCTTTGACCGCTAACAACGACTATTATTTGGGGCTTGTAAGGCAATTTAACTTGAGCAATGCGGTGAAACACGTCTGTTGAACTTGTCATGTTTTTGTCACTAGTGCTGCAATGTAGTGGTGTATTTCGGATGCATCCTCCTGTTCGATCATTAGACTCCCAGTCCACCGGTGACTTCTTAGAGAATCCCTCCATACAATCACATAATCGATATGCATTGTTGTTGCAGACTGTGAAAGGTCCGCATGTAGCAGGAGTAGTGCATGGATCGTAAGGTTGGGCATGTATGGTTTCCCAAGACTGTTTGGCTTGCGACCAAAAGTTTAGCTTTATCCGACCAGATATATCTAGTGACGCAAATATGGAAGATGAATCATCCAAACAAGTGTACATGTAGTATTCCTCTTGGTTGTTATTAACATATGTTGGGTTAATCAATCGTTTGGCCAGAGGATCCAAATATACCATTGACTTGAGTATCAATGATGATTGTTTAGATGATGCATATTGCCAATACACTATGGAAGGGTCGTTGCGGCGCTTGAGGACGATCCTGCTGGTGCCTTCTAGTTCAACACTATATGAGCCAAGACATGGATCAGTGAGGCTCTTCTTTGAAATAATTGAACGACTCAAGCCGGTGACCTTGTTCCGACCAAACTTGGCGCCGGGAAGCAAAACATCTGTTGGGTAGTCGAAGCTCTGCCACAATATCTCTTGGCTATTTGTGAGTAGGGCAAGGTTTCCACTGTTGAAGAGAACAACGACACTACTGTTTTTGTTGTTGGTTTGTGTCCTATTGACAATGCGAGTGGACCAAACAACGGATTCCTTGCCGGCATCAGCATGGTTTACGGCAATGACAAGATTTCCATCACTTGAGATCTTGAGCTGTGTTGAGTTGAGTTTGGGATGTGTGATGGGCTCCTCCCTATTAGCTACCCATACAGTAGTAAAAACTGCGATTTTATTGAACCATATGCCAAGGTACCAACTGGAGCTGGTGTTGTGGTGGAACTTACTACCGTTGATGGTGCATGCAGTGTTAGCTGGCTGGAAGAAGCCCAGCGCGAACTTGCCGTTTCCTGAGACGAGCTTGCTGCCACCGACGGCAGCAAGCACTTGGCCTGCCATGAGAGTGTCCCTTGCGGAAGAGCACCGAGGAGCTGTGTGCGAGAGTAAGAGAAGCCCGAGTAATATGTAGAGGAAAGGAGGCATGGAGAAGTGTAGTGTGAGGTGAGTTGTTGGAGAAGAGAGGACGTCTGGATGGATGGATGAATGTTGTGCTCTGCTATTCGGAGAAGGAAGAAGACGATGTGTGTGTGTGTGTATATATAGCGAAGGAAAATGCATCATCCTCCTACTAACGGGTGTACGTACGTTGTTACAAGGCTGAGATCAGTGAGCAGGCAGGAAGGTCACCACTGGGTTTCGGTTAACATATATTCAATCAGTTAGTTGCTAACTTGCCATACCAAGTCCTTCTGTTTTACGCAGTCAACTCTTGCTTCTTGACGTTCAACGTACGGACGGACCGCCGCCATGGACGACAGTTCACGCACCATGCATGCACCCAGCTGTTAACCATTGTCCTAATCCGGGAGCCTTATTTAATTAGCGTATTCATACAGTTTTGTAGGATTCGACAAGACCTAATTTAACCCTTTTTCTTTTGACAGATCAATGTTTCTGTTGTATGGTTATAGAAAATCGTTTCCTTCAAATAACAAACGGACAAGTTGAGTTCATGAAATATTAGTCAAAAATCATGTACGTACTGTACTAGCTAACCATGTAAGTTGAAGTTTCCTATGAGGAATTGCGAAGGGTGATTGATTTGCGCTCTATCAGGTGTTAATTAATCACTAAACAAATATTTCATCTAGTAAACTTCATCAATCAAATCAATGTAAGAATTTTTATCAAGATCTAACGAATTCTAGTTGCTAAATTATACTATTATTGATCGTGGGAGTTATAACTCCATAGGTCCACGGTGAGTGAGTAACGAAAAAGATTTATTTGACTAAGTAGTGACAAATAAAATTAATCTCTCCGCCGGCACCATTTTCATATAGGGTTTGTACAACTGTATACACAACCATTATTATATATCATAGCAAATAGACCACACTTTTGTGATAATTTTATAGACCACACTGACCGTATGATGCAGATGTTGAGAGCAATTTATGTACATGTACAAAACTGTTGTACATGTGTCAGGTGGTTAGCGCGTTGTTCGCTAGCCCTGTTGATAACTTCTGTTTAATTTTAAACAAGAGTCTAATTTAATGGATGGCGGCTAGCTAGTCCTATGTTATTATTATATACGGTTAGGAGAATTCGACCTTTGACTAGTGTTTTCTTTAATAGCTTCACAGCTTATTGACCTCTTTGCTTTTCATTGTTCACTAGAACAATGCCCGTGCGTTACAACGGGATATAAATATTTTAGTATGTTAACTTGTGATTTATCTGTTAATAATAATATGATTGTGCAAATAAATGTTCATCAAATTCTGTCCATAAATTACCTTATATTTTGATTAGAAGTTTGATAAGTAAATTAAAGTGGAATTGGTTTAGAAGGTAAGTAAATTAAGATGATTGATTTCATATACATGGAAAGTTGGATGAAGGAATGATGGGAAGAAAGGTGAAATGGAAATCTTATGTTCTTTTTAAGTAGTAGAGAAGATTACCTTATATTTTGATTAGAAGTTTGGTAAATAAATTAAAGTGAAATAAAGTGGAGTTGATTGAGAAGGTAAGTAAATTAAGGTAATTGATTATCATATACATGAAAAGTTGGACGAAGGGGTGGTGGGAAGAAATGTGAAATGGGAACCTTACATTCTTTTTAAGTATTGTTCATATATATTACTGAATGATTTAAGGGCCTCTTTGATTCGCATCTCAAAACGTAGGTAGATTTTTTTTGCAAGACCATATATCATGATGGGAGAGTGTTTGATACCATAGAAAAAACAAAGACATTACATCAATAGGTTTGAGTGGACAGAAGTTTTCCTCTAAAATATAGCACAAATGAATCCTCTAGAGAAAAATATTAAGGATTCCAATCATTCTAATCAAACAACCATTATACGAACTATTCCTAAAGATCCAAGTCCTCCAAAATTCCTCATTTTTCTTTGAATCAAAAGAGCCCTAAGTGTGTTTGCTAGCTAGTAAGGTTCATTTGGTTGAGTACGAAACACCATGGCCCACATGGCCACATGGCTAAAATGACTCATTGCACATGGAACTTGGGCCCATTGCTACCACCATGTCGCTAAAATCCGCTTCATTCATGTGTATGCTGCTTACTATCTACTACTACTGCTGCTACTACTACTGCTGCTGCTGCTACTACTTACAAAAGCATGAGTTTGGTGAATCCAAACGATCTCAACCATTCAATCACCTATGTCCAACATCCCACGTCGCCCCATTGATGTGTCCATCACGGGTTGAGATCCTCTGCAGTACTGTATGATTTTGTAGTGTGGATGACATGTGGGGCCGGGTCCATACACGACAGTGACCGTACAACATGATGCGCTACTGCAGAGGATCCTAACCCATCCATCACATCACCCCAATTTGGAAACAACATTGGTTGCATTAATTGTAGTTATCTATTACTACTTATAAAAGCGCGAATTTGGTGAATCCAAACAATCTCAACCATTCATCACCTATATCCAACGTCCCACACCGCTCCAATGTTGTGTCCATCACATCACCACAATTTGGACACAACATTGACTACATTAATTGTAGTTAACCTTGAAAACATCATTAATTTCATTGGTTGGAATTAATCTTAAGAATAAAATTAATCTACCACTACTTATAGAAGTGTGAGTTTGGTGAATCCAAACGATCTCAACCATTCAATCACGTATATCCAACGTCTCACGTTGCTCCAATGATGTATCCATCACATCACCACAATTTGGAAACAACATTGATTATATTAATAGTAATTAACTTGGAAAACATCATTAATTTAATTGGTTGCAATTAATCTTGAATTACAACAACAACAACAAAGCCTTTAGTCCCAAATAAGTTGGGGTAGGCTAGAGGTGAAACCCATAAGATCTCGCGACCCACTCATGGCTCTGGCACATGGATAGCAAGCTTCCACACACCCCTGTCCATAGCTAGTTCTTTGGTGATACTCCAATCCTTCAGGTCTGTCTTAACGGACTCCTCCCATGTCAAATTCGGTCTACCCCAACCTCTCTTGACATTCTCCGCATGCTTTAGCTGTCCGCTATGCACTGGAGCTTCTGGAGGCCTGCGCTGAATATGGCCAAACCATCTCAAACGATGTTGGACAAGCTTCTCTTCAATTGGTGCTACCCCAACTCTATCTCGTATATCATCATTCCGGACTCTATCCTTCCTCGTGTGGCCACACATCCATCTCAACATACGCATCTCCGCTACACCTAACTGTTGAACATGTCGCCTTTTAGTCGGCAACACTCAGCGCCATACAACATTGCGAGTCGAACAACCGTCCTGTAGAACTTGCCTTTTAGCATTTGTGGCACTCTCTTGTCATAGAGAATGCTAGAAGCTTGGTGCCACTTCATCCATCCGGCTTTAATTCGATGGTTCACATCTTCATCAATACCCCCGTCCTCCTGCAACATTGACCCCGGATATCGACAGGTGTCCTTCTGAGGTACCACCTGCCCATCAAGGCTAACCTCCTCCTCCTCACACCTACTAGTACTGAAACCGCACATCATGTACTCGATTTTAGTCCTACTAAGCTTAAACCCTTTTGATTCCAAGGTTTGATCCATAACTCTAACTTCCTATTTACCCCCGTCCGACTATCGTCAACTAGCACCACATCATTCGCAAAGAGCATACACCATGGGATATCTCCTTGTATATCCCTTGTGACCTCATCCATCACCAAGGAAAAAAGATAAGGGCTCTTGAATTATTTTGCATAAGTTATCTTTGCTTAAACATTTACTCATTGCTCTTTCTCCCTTCAATTGTATTAGGCCACGACGAATTCTAAGAATAAGATGGGCGGGACAAAGTGTGTTCCTACACTGTTGAGTAAGCAGTCTCTATTGTAGGCTACATGGCTGCCCAATCCCCCACAATTTAATGGTAGCGCATTGTCAAGCCATCCTACTGATGGTCCAAGCTGATTCAACACCTAAAACTCGACCACATCAACCAGGAAGCAGCATATCCCTAGATGGCGAACCTTATACCATAAACAAGGACCTTGTCATGCTGAGAAGCTGAGACAGAATGGCGTGATAGATCATTTAAAAGAGGACACCGCTACAGGTCTACAACTAATGCACAGTGAGCATGACCATGTCGGCACATGACATAGCTCAGATTCCCGAGTGGCCAAACAATAGGCAACATTTGTTCATCACATGGGAGAGTTACGAGAGTGGGAGACCACAATGCAAAAATCCTTAAGATCATGTCAAACTGGAGGTGCATTGCACGTACATGAAAACTAGTAGTACTAGGTAGGACACCCGTGTAAGATTATAGCAATTCCCACAACATGTTCCATTTTATGACGATTATGGGAGCCATCAACGAGAAATTAGGCAAGTAGGTAGTGTTGAAAGTCGGTGCTTCGACTTGGAGGGTTGATGCGGAACTAAGTTGACATAGGTGAGTGTCTTCGTGGCTCAAAGGGTCCGACTGGCTTTGAGTGGGTGAAGGCCAGTGAAATTGTGGTATCAAGGCTGTGTGCGACATCAAGGTGATGGATAAGACCGACATCGTAGCTTCAAGGGTCCAGATAGCTTTAGATTGGTGAAGGCAAGCTACGTTGCAATGCCATAGCTTCTTGCGGGCATCAAGACTGATGTGGATGAGCGACATCATTGCTCTAAGGGTACGCACCTTCTACTTGGTGAAGGTGAGCGACTTTATGGCATTGAGGCTCCATGCCATACCAAGGCAAAAGAGACAACTGGCAATGTAATACCTCTTGGAAATATGCCCTAGAGGCAATAATAAAGTGGTTATTATTATATTTCCTTATTCATGATAAAGGTTTATTATTTGTGCTAGAATCATTTTGACCAGAAACTTAAATATATGTGTGGATACATAAACAAATACCGTGTCCCTAGTGAGCCTCTACTAGACTAGCTCGTTGATCAAATGATGCTTAAGGTTTCCTAACCATAGACATATGTTATCACTTGATAACTGGATCACATCATTAGGAGAATGATGTGATGGACAAGACCTATCCGTTAGCATAGCATATGATTGTTCAATTGATTGCTATTGCTTTCTTAATGTCAAATACACATTCCTTGGACCATGAGATCATGCAACCCCCGAATACCGTAAGAATATCTTATGTGCTATCGAACATCACAACGTAACTGGATGATAAGAAAGATGCTCCACATGTATCTCCGAAGGTGTCTGTTGAGTTGGCATGGATCGAGATTGGGATTTGTCACTCCGTGTGACAGAGAGGTATCTCTGGGCCCTCTCGATAATACATCACAAGAAGCTTGCAATCAAAGTGACGAAGGAGTTAGTTACGAGATGATGTATTACGGAACGAGTAAAGAGACTTGCCAGTAACGAGATTGAACTAGGTATGGAGATACAGACTGTCGTGGAATTGTCACGTCAGATGTCCTAGCGTAACGACTTAGTCGTGGAGCCATCGCAACTAGGAAGCTTAAAGGGGTTAAACAGGACAAAGGACACGAGGTTTATACTGGTTCGGCCCCTTGCGGTGAAGGTAAAAGCCTACGATCCAGTTTTGAGTGGGATTGCTTATGAATCGATAACCAGGGAGCGAATCCGCTTGACCTAGTTCTCGATCTGATGTTCCTTTCCCTGAACCGCCGCCGGGTCGTCCCTTTATATACAGAGGTCGATGCCGAGCGGCTCACTGAGTCTCGGCCGGTTCATAAACAACGTCCGCCTTGGTCTCTGTCTATTCCTTTCTTACAATACAAGTTATTCATACATGGCGGTTTATCTCTACAGGCCTTAAGTCGCCTCTGGGCCTTGGGACCTTAAGTGAGCCGTCATCTTCAAGTATCTTGTGGGCTTCATCGTAGGCGTGATCCGGCCCCTCCTGGGCGGGTCATGCCTAATAGTTATATCCCCAACATTAGGCCCCAGATTGATTTGAACTCGTTCATGTCAATCTTCAATACTTAAGAAAAAACCCTGCGCTCTCTTCTTTGTGTGATGATTTTAACCCACCGTGACATCATCCTCCAGATTTTTGATAACCCGCCGTGATGTCATCAATTTATACTTTATCCGATATATCTCAACGGATCCTTATCTTTAAGACCGCCCCGTAAATCGAGGCGTCCTTGTAGTTGGATAACTTATGTCCTTGACCTCCTCATTTTTCGCGCCCAGTCATCAGTTTTTCCTTATAAATAGACCCGACCGGGTCCTTTCTCATTCTTCCCCTTTCCGCATCTTCTTCTTCCTCTTGCACCCCAACTTTCGCTCGAGCTCCGCCGCCGCTGCAGCACATCCTGTCTCCGTCGACCTTGGCCGCTGCATCGACCTGAATCCGTCCAGAGAACGGCGGCGAACTTCCTCAACACTCCTGCAGCCGTAAGCTTTTCTTCTTCCCCGCTTCAGATCCGCATTAGGGTTCATAGGTTTTGTAAGTGCATCTAGTGCCCCTTAATGATTTTGGTGTATTGAAGACTTATAGGTTAAGGGACTGATGCGTTTGTGAGTGTACACATGTCTATAAGTCTATGAGGAGTTTGATATTTACAGAGAATGTCGACCCCTAAAAATGAAGTTCTTCGACTGAAGACTTTGGATTTCTGAAGACTTTGAAAGTGAAGAAATTGGTGTGACCTTGAGGACTTGGTAATCATTCGAGGAACATGAAGCAGGAAGACTCTTGTTTTTACTGTTTCATTTTCTCTTTCTTGAGTCATAGGAAACACCGTACTGTTAAAGGGGGTCGAGGAAATACTAAGGAAAAAAAATTCCATGTGATGCTCAACTCAAAATCCTACACCTACCAATCCTTTCGAGTGAAGCCATTGGAAATCTCGTACAGTTCAGTCATATTCTTCAGTGACAGAGACGAAGTTCTTCTGGTC
Source organism: Triticum aestivum (assembly GCF_018294505.1). Lineage (NCBI taxonomy): Eukaryota > Viridiplantae > Streptophyta > Magnoliopsida > Poales > Poaceae > Triticum > Triticum aestivum. The sequence continues at coordinate 612,893,794 of NC_057807.1, read as the reverse complement.
TCTGAGGAATTTGTTCTGACTGAAGAGTTAGGAATTCGCCAGTGCGGATTGCCTACAAAGTGAGGAACATGATAGCCCTGAGGAATTCGAACCTCAAATATTCCGACCGTTGCTGTGCTACGCACCAGCTGTCCCAAAATATCTACCCACCTAACGGTCATATCAGACAAGGGCATTTATGTCTTATCATGTCGGGCTGCTCCCCGGCTATAAATAGCCACCCCCTACAACCACTAGTTCGTTGGCTGCTCCGAGAGAAACTGACACTTGTCATTTGAGAGCAACCCATCCTCCGAGGACTTTGAGTGAAAATCATCAAGTGAGGAAATCCCAAACCCAAACCTACAAAACCCCAAAGTGATTGAGCATCACTGAAGAGATTGATCCCGTGTGGATCCGACGCTTGTTTCCTTTGAAGACTGTGCTTCTTCCAGACGGTTAGGCGTCAAGGTCTAGAGCATCCAAGAGGAATTGTGGATCGCCGAGTGATCGAGTTTGTGAAGGTTCGGAAGTCACCTGAAGACTTACCACGAGTGATTGGGCGAGGTCTGTGTGACCTTAGCTCAAGGAGAATACGGTGAGGACTGTGTGTCCAGGACTGTGTGTCCTTGAGTTTAAATACTCAGCCGCTCCAACCAGATGTACAACCGAGACAGCAGTTGGAACTGGTCTACCAAATCATTGTCTTCACTAAGCTAACTAGTTCTATCTCCTCAACTCTTTCATTTCCTCATGTATGTTGTTGTGTGCCTGTTCATATCTGTGTGAAGACATTGACTGAAGACTTTCTCAATTTCCTCAGTTCTATTTCTTCAGTCTGTCCGTCTTCTTCCTTGTGTTATCATGTGTTTACGTTTTCTGTACTCTGTGCTTGTCTTCATTTTATCATGATGACTATGCTTGTGTTTTGTTATGTTCCTTTCCGAGTACTTATTCCGCTGCAAGTAGTTCTTCATTTAGGAATTTCCTCACCAACAAATTCCTCAGTGAAGAATTCATAAAAATTGCCTATTCACCCCCTCTAGTCGATATAACACACTTTCAATTGGTATCAGAGCAAGGTACTACCTTGTTATGTGTGATTTTGGTTTAACCACCTGGAGTTCTAGTTATGTCGACTGTAGGATCGAGGAACATTTCCTGCCCCATCTTTGACGGTCATGAGTATCCTCGGTGTAAGGCCATGATGAAGAAGCGACTCATGGCTATGGACAACGAACTGTGGACCGTCACTGAGATCGGTCTTACCGATCTATGCAAGATGGCGGAGGCTGATGACATTCACAAGTACACACTACTTAACCTCACAACGAAGGATGTCATCTGCTCCAGTCTGTCCTGAAATCAGTTCAGGAACGTCATGCATCTCAATCACGCGAAGCTAATATGGGACCGTCTCTCTGAGGTCTATGAAGGTCATCGGACTCGTCATGATCCTTGGTTTGAGGATTACAAGGAATCTCTCAATGCGATGACATTCGAACCAGAACCATCATCTTCTACTCCCTGCCTTATGGCAAACAGTGCTAAGGTAACCGAATGCTATCTATCCGAGTCCAGTGATGATGAATTTGACGATGAATTTGGACCTAGCTATGTCAAACTTGCTTCCCTTGCCACTAAACAACAAAGAGCTTTGGAAAAAGTTCAATACATGCTAAATAAGAGCGATGATATGTTGGGTGAAGAAATGGATCAGTCAAAAGCCTTGGCTGAAAGTCTTCAGGGACTTCATTCCAAGTTTGACAACCTTCAAGGTCATCATAACACTCTCTTATCTGATCACGAGAAGCTTTCTCTTGAACTTATTCAAAGAAAGCAAGATCTTGAGAAGCTAAGAGTGAGTTATGAAGATCTTTAGAAGGAGAGCGATTCATTACTCGCTCAACAAATCAATGCTACTCAAGAAGAATTTGTTCCTCCATGTCTGAAGTGCATAGAACTTGAATCTGCTAATTCTTCACCTGAATGTTCAAATGCTTCAAATGTTACAAATTCTTCACCTGTCTCTGCTATCACTAATTCTCATCTGAGGACACTGCTAGTACTACTAATGATGCAGAGCTGAAGGAATTGTACACGACAGGCATGTACAAAAGCCTCAAAGGGCATCAGATTCTTTGTGATGTGCTTAAAAAGCAGATCCTCAACAGGAACCCTAGGAAAGAGGGTATTGCCTTTGAGAGGAAACTCAATGCTGGTGGAACATAGTGGAAACCTGAGCAGTACCCCAAAACCTCATGGGTTGCAGCAAAGGGACCTCCAGTTGATCCATCCAACTTATCTGGCTTTACATGTGAATCTCCTCATTCTTCTGATGAGTCATTTGACTCTAACTATAAACTGTTCAAAAATCAGAATGGTGAAGTATTTGCTAGATATGTTGGGACTAACTGTAGGAATGGTTCCCCTATGAAGAAAATTTGGGTTCCCAAAAGTGTCCTTGAAAGTCTTCAGGTGAATGTCCTCATGACACCACCTGTGAAGAATAGGAACCCCAGATCAACTTCTTCATATGAATCAAATTCTTCATATGGATCCAAGTCCTCAAGTGGATCAAATTCCTCAAATGGATCAGAGTCCTCATATGATCATCGTCGTGCTAACCCTTCTGTTTCGCAGGGTAGAGCTAAGGGCTATGAATATGTGCGTTATTCTTCAAATCATTATGTTCATAAGTCCTCGAAGAATTTCTCTGCTTATTCATATGCTTACCCTAACCCCTCTTATGTGAAACGAAGTGGACTGATTTCTATGCCACCTTTCTCATATAGTGCTCACAGAGTGATGAATTCTTTGCCACCCCTCCAGATGTGGGTGGTGAAGAAAAAGAACTAATCTCTTTTGCAGTGTCAGGTCTACAGACGTGATCAAAACGTCTGAAGAATTTGCTGGAGACCTGAATATGCCTGAAAGGACGTAGGATAATCATGAAGAAATGAATTTTCATTTCTCACGTCCTCATACTGATTTATCTATGCTATTGCTTGATGAAATTGATCTGATGATATTGATGTCATATTCTTCACTGATGAAGTATATGAGTTCGTAAGTTGCACTAATTCATCTGCAGGATGATGAACCCAAAGCCAACGAGTGGGTCCTTGATAGTGGATGTACGAATCACATGACGGGTGACAAGAATCTATTGATGGATGCTCCTTTATCACCGTCACATTTGAAGCATATCATCTTCGCTGACAAAGGCAAAATTCAGGTATTGGGTCTAGGTAAGGTTGCGATCTCAAAGGATCGTCACATGGACAAAGTCATGCTTGTTGAGTCCTTAGGATACAACCTTATGTCTGTCTCAATGCTTTTTGATCTTGATATGGTTGTTGTCTTTGGAAGATATCGTTGTGTTGTGATCATGGAAGCCGACCATTCCAAAGTCTTCGAAGGCTTTAGGAGAGGAGATCTGTATATTGTTGATTTCTCTATAGGACCACAACCAGCCGTGTGCTTACTTGCAAAAGCTTCAGAAAGCTGGCTATGGCATCGACGACTTGGTCATGCTGGCATGAGGAATCTGCACACGCTTGTGAAGAAGAAGCATGTCATTGGCATTGAGAATGTCAAAGTCCTCAAGGATCACTTATGCGGAGCTTGTGAAGCTGGAAAGATAACAAAGGCGAAGCATCTAGCAAAGACTGTCGTGACTACCACTCGACCATTTGAATTGCTTCACATGGATCTCTTTGGTCCTAATCACTATTCTGCAATTCTGAATGATGCATCTCAATATGGATTTGTTATTGTTGATGATTATTCTCGTTACACATGGGTGCACATTGTCACTTACAAACATGAAGTGCAGGAAGTCTTCAAACGATTTTCCTCGAGGGCTTCAACCAACTTTGGTGTGAAGATCAAGCACATTAGAACTGACAATGGGACCGAGTTCAAGAATTCCGGTCTAGATGGCTATCTTGATGAACTTGGCATTACTCATGAGTTATCTGCTCCTTATACTCCCCAGCATAATGGCGTCATGGAGCGCAAGAATAGAACCCTCGCTGAAATGGCTCGCACTATGCTTGATGAATACAAGACGCCTCATTGCTTCTGGATTGAGGCAATTGATACTGCGTGCCATGTCATCAATAGGGTATATCTTCACAAATTCTTCAAGAAAACTGCTTATGAACTCCTCACTGACAAAAAGCCCAATGTGAGTTATTTCAAAGTCTTCGGTGCTAAATGTTGGATTAGAGATCCTCATCACACTTCCAAATTCTCACCGAAAGCACATGAAGGTTTTATGCTTGGTTATGGAAAGGACTCGCACACCTACAGAGTCTTCAACAGCGTTCTTCACAAAGTTGTTGAAACTGTAGATGTGCGGTTCGATGAAACTAATGGCTCGCAAAGAGAGCACCTACCTTCTGTGATAGATGAACCAGCACCTGAGGATTCTATCAAGTTCAAGGCTACTGAGGATGTCATTCCTACCGAAGAATCTGCTGAAGAATTCATTCCAGATCGTGATGATCACCGGGCTGGCGCACCTGAAGAAAATGGTGCTGATGAAAATTCTCCTGAAGGGAATGCTGATCAAATTCATCGAATACAACTCACTCATCCTCGCATTGCTAACGAAGTGCAAATTGAGAAGATCATTGATGACATTGAAGCACCAGGTCCTCTCACTCGCTCAAAATCTTCACATTTATCTAACTTTTGTGGGCACTTTTCTTTTGTCTCTATCTCAGAGCCCACTAAGGTAGATGAAGCATTTCTGGAGCCTGAGTGGATTCAGGCTATGCAAGAAGAATTACATCAATTCGAGCTCAACAACGTCTGGGAACTGGTCAAACGTTCAAATCCTCGCAAGCACAACGTCATTGGCATAAAGTGGATCTACCGCAACAAGCAAGATGAAAATGGCCTTGTGGTGAGGAATAAGGCACGGCTTGTAGCTCAAGGCTACACACAGGTTGAAGGAATTGATTTCGATGAAACTTTTGCACCTGTTGCTAGACTTGAGGCTATTCGCATATTACTTGCTTACGCTAACCATCATAATATCACATTATATCAAATGGATGTGAAAAGTGCATTCCTCAATGGTAAGATTGAGGAAGAAGTATATGTTGCTCAACCACCAGGTTTTGAAGATCCAAATAATCCCGACAAAGTTTTCAAACTCAACAAGGCCCTGTATGGCCTTAAGCAAGCCCCTCGGGCGTGGTATGATACTTTGAAGGAATTCTTCATGAAGAAAGGCTTCAAACCCAGTTCACTCGACCCAACTCTTTTCACTAAATCTTATGATGATGAATTGTTTGTGTGCCAAATATATGTTGATGATATCATTTTTGGCTGTACTGACCAACGTTATAGTGATGAATTTTCCTATATGATGAGTGAAGAATATCAAATGTCTATGATGGGAGAATTGAAATTCTTTTTAGGTCTTCAAATTCGTCAACAGCGCAATGGCATATTCATATCTCAGGAGAAATACCTCAAAGATGTATTGAGGAAATTCGGCATGCAAGATTGCAAAGGGGTCAAAATTCCAATGCCCACAAATGGCCATCTATGCACTGATGAAAATGGTCAAGACTTCGATCAAAAGGTATACCGCTCCATGATTGGCTCTTTATTGTACCTATGTGCATCTAGGCCAGATATTATGTTTAGTGTTTGCATGTGTGCCCGATTTCAAGCTACACCGAAGGAATCACACCATAAGGCTGTGAAGCATATTCTTCGATATCTAGCTCACACACCAACACTTGGATTATGGTATCCCAAGGGCTCTTCATTTGATCTCATTGGATATTCAGACTCTGACTATGCTGGCGATCGCGTGGACCGCAAGTCAACATCAGGCACATGCCATTTCCTCGGACGATCTTTGGTCTGTTGGTCCTCGAAGAAACAGAGCCGCGTATCTCTCTCCACTGCAGAAGCTGAGTACATTGCTGCTGGATCGTGCTGTGCTCAATTACTATGGATGAAGCAAACACTCAAGGACTATGGCATCAACGTGAAAAATGTGCCTCTCTACTGTGGCAATGAGAGCGCTATCAAGATTTCTCGCAACCCAGTTCAGCACTCGAAGACAAAGCACATCCGGATTCGTCATCATTTTCTTCGTGATCATGTGTTGAAGGGCGATATCTCCATCTGCCATGCAAGCACTGAAGATCAGCTATCCGATATCTTCACTAAGCCCTTGGATGAGAAGAGATTTAGCAAGTTGCGGTGTGAGCTAAATATCCTATAATCTTCGAATGTTCTCTGAAATGGACACTCATCCTAACACTTATGCTGACTTGATGACTTAGATGCGCAACACACGAAGTAACGTTTTTCTTCAATCAATGAAGACTAACCCTCTAAGTTGAAGAAATTAACAAAGAAATTGACTCTCAGAGCCCTACGACAATTGTACGCGGTGTCTGAAGCCAACTTTCTTATATGGTGGGTTACGCCACCACAAAAGTTGAAAATCTTCAATTTGAGTTTTTTTGTCTTGAAATTCATAAGTTTTTCAAATTCTTCAACTTGCTATGTCTTCACTCTTTCTGGTGTTGTTCTTCATTTGAATATATATATATATATATATATATATATATATATATATATATATATATATATATGAGTTTATGCCCTCTACAACATTCACTTATTGCTAATTCTTCAAGTTGACTTTTCTCCGCTAAGTGAATGCGATTGGACCCTTCCCCCTCTATGCTAAACTCAATCTAATATTTTCACAAATTCTTCATATGCGTACTGATTTGAAACTCGTTCAAAATCATCACTGTGTCCTTGACAGCTGAAGAAATTGCGAACGAAAACTTAAAAATAAATCTTATCTGAATTTTCGGCTTTGCCGCTCAGACCGTTCTGCATTCCACGATAAAGTACTTATCTATTCACCCACGATCCTACAAGATCGCCACCTCACAGTAAGTGGGTGACACATGTCATGTGAATGAGAAGGGCCAGGGGCACATTCGTCCGAAATCTTCGGGCGCACTGTTTTTCACTGCTGCTATAAATACCCCTGCCTCTTCCTCACTTCACTTTTACTCCGCTCGACCTCTCTCCCACTCGAGCTTCCCAAACCCTAGTGCCGCCGCTACTTCATCGTCGCCGGTGAGGAAGAGATTCACTACCTTGACCTCGTCGCCGTCGTACTCGCGCCGATTGCAGATTTCTTCATTCCGTCGCCGCCGTAGCTGTCTTCCTCTGCCGAGTTAGGGCGTGAAAGATTTGAATGGATGAACTTCACTTCAACACTTCCCAGTTCGCCGTGTTCTTCATCAAGGGGTAATTAAAAGTTACTTTTATTGCCCGCTTTGATTCATGTGTTTTATTAAAAATCTTCAAAGGTGTTTATTCTTCAAATCTTCACACACTAAACACCTCACATGTTATCTGTTCTTGATTCGTTTCTCTAAGCAATGATTTTCTTCAAGATTCCTCAATTGTCTGGATTTTCAAATCTATACAACTCTGGAACCTAAGATAAAGAACGCTTAGTGAAATTCTTCAAGACTCATTGGTCAAATTCCTCAAACCTATTCTTTTTTTAAAAAATCTTCTGAGAACGCATATGACCTCTCCAAATTCCTCGCAACTATACTCTGTTCACAGGTACAAATGTCCGTTGCTAAATCACTAGGTTCTCATCAACTTAACTCATTTGCAGCGTTCCTCGAAGAAAAGTTGCATACCTCTTCAGAAACTTCAGTTGTTCATCCTCAGCTGAAGAAAATGGCTGACAGCAAGAAGCCATAAAAGGGAGGAAAAAGGCCTGAGGTCAATACAGCGTTTGAAATCCCTGAGGACATTTATGCTGGATACTGCACTCCTGATGAGGCCAAGTTTGGCAAGGAGGACAAGAATCAGCACAAGGTGCGCATACAACGGATTGAGAGGAGATGGGCATGAGAATGGAGGGAGTACAGGTATGTTACTCCCAAGTACATGAAGAAATTCGCGCTCAACCCTCCATGCTCAAGACCTCCATTGAGACCTGGCCAACTGGCGGATCCCACCAGCCTCAAGTGCGGTGAGGACTATGCTGCTGAATGGGCTAGGCGCCAGGCCAAACTGGCCAAGCAAGCAAAGGAAGCAGTGAGGAAATTCAATGAAGATTCTGCTGCTGCTAACGCTGCTGAGGCCTCTGGTAGTAAGCCCAGGAAGGCTATGCCAAAGAAGCCTGCCCACAAGTCCAGTGCTTCTCCTTCAATGCCCTCACGACCAAGCTCCTCAGAAATGCCCTCAAGGCCAGTATCTTCAAAGCCCTCACGGCAAATTCCTCAGTCTGCTCCTCCTCCTCCAAAGTCCTCAGTTTCTCCGACAAAGTCTTCAGCTGCTCCGACCAAATCTTCGGCACCTGTGCATCTTGCCACGTGCCAAAGGACAACTGGCATCTCTATTGCCTCAGGAGCATCTGCTAGCTCCACTGCTGCACCAAGTTCCTTAGCCGGTCCATCCCTGCTGAAGAAAAAGGCCACTGCTGGACGAGGCCTTCGCCCAAGTCCTCACAAGAAGCAGGTTGCCTTCCAAATCCCCTCTGATGACGATGAGGTTGATAATGAAGAACTTGTTGAAATCATTAGGGACAGGCAAGCCAAGGCTGCTAGAGCCAAAGGCAGCAATGTGCCACTAATTCTGGATCCCAAGCTGATCCTTGATTTCATTGACTTATGGCACAAGGACCCCACTACACCTTTGCCAGAGATGAACCTCACTCCTGGTCAAAGTCATGTTTTGATTCACTTCATTGAGGAAGAGAAGTGGAAATATGAAGAAGGACGAAGGCTGGAGAAAGCGCAGTACAAGAAACAACGCTACCTCAAGGACAATGTCCTCACGCTTACTCTTGAACAACTCATTGATGTACAAGCTAAAATCAAGCAACTGAGTGATGATTTCAATCGATACTATGCTGATTGGAAAGGAGCAAAGGTTCGGTTCGTCAAGTTGACGAAGACTTTCTCTTCAACTACCACTGCTCCAGTGCATGTGGAAATTCCTCAGGCTGAAGTATCTGCCCAGCCTACTGAAGAACATGCCAGCACCGCTGATGTCAGTCAGGCTGCTGAAGAAACTGAGAGTACCAGGGTTGATGACTCCATTCCAGCCGCTGAAGATATTGCTAGGGCATCCACTAGTGATGCGCCTGAGGAAAGTGAACAAATCAGGACAACTGCATCAGTTGTGCCTGAGGTAAATGAACCAAAGTCCTTTGCACCTCCTGCGCCCACCGCAACTCCAAGCCTTCCATCTACATCAGATGCGAAGAAGACCAAGGCCGCCAAACATGCTGCTGTGAAGAAAAGGAAGGCATCAACTTCTTCAAATTCTTCAGCTCCGAAGAAGATGAAGACTCTGATCAGTTCAATTGACAATCCAATTGATGCCGTTCCAGCCTCATCAATGCCATCAAAGAACCTTGTTCCTTTTGGCGAAGATTACGTGATTCCTGATGAATCTGATGAAGAAACTCCTTCTACTACTTCGACAAAGCAGTTGGACAAAGAAATTGAAGTGGATAGAATCCCTTCAACCCCAGTCATTTCCTCACTTATGCCTCAGTTTACTACTGAAGAGGCAGGTGTTGAAGAAATTGAAGATGAGGATGTGGACATTGGGTGTACCACTCCAGTACTGAATGATGACTTTTGGGAAAGTCAGCACCCCAACTCTCCGTTGTTCACTCCTCTCCAAGCTGTTCCTCAGTCCCCAGTTGCTACTGAAGTACAAGTGGGATCTGATGAACCTCATGCAACCCCGTCTGTCCATGAAGAAATTCCGGCCACTAGTGCTGAAGAAAATGTGAATGAAGAAGTGATGACCCAGGCTGCAACTGCAGAAGAAACTAAAATTCCTCAGCATGAGGAACCTGAGATTGCGATTCCTGAGGTGGTACTGCAGATCACTGACACCCGTCAACCTAAGCCCAAGAATCCCTTCTCCAGGAAGCCAAAATTCAAGGCTGATGATTTCTTGGGCGAGCATGTATTCTTCACTGAATTCAACCCATATGACAATGCTCGTCTTAGAAGGAAGCGCTTCTGGACTGCCAGCCAGGCCAACTTCTATTCCTCAGTTCTCTTTGACAAGGACAAAGTCTTAGACCACGAGCACATTCCTCATGTGGACATGGAATCTATGCCTTGCTTCACGCCGGTCCTCAGTATGCTTCATGATGCAGGTCTCCTTAACTTTTGCACTGACATCGTTGACTGGAATGAAGAGCTAATTCTTAAATTCTATGCAACACTGCATATCACTGGTGAAGCACATGACATCAACTCCTGGGTGTTGGACTGGATGACCGAAAACACTCATTACAAGGCACCAACCTCTGAATTGCTTCGTGTCTTGCCAATGAGTCCTCCACCAGAAGGCGCTCGCTGTCTGTATGATGAACCTGAACTCACTGACCACTATATGCAAGTGCTCATGAAGCCGCTGAAGCCTGGACAAGCCCAAAGGACCAACTTCCTCGTGAAGGAATTGCTCTATGTGCCCAAAACCATCTACCGCATTCTGATGAAGACTATCAGTCCAATCAAAGGTCATGATTCATCAGATGAGGAAATTGTGGGGATGATGAAGAATATGCTCTTCAACATCATGCATGGTATCCCTATCAATTACCATGATTTCTTCATGAGGACTCTAGAGAATGTTGCACTTTCACCATTTGAGCTGAAGCCTTACGCGTCGTGGATCATGAAATTCCTCAGAACAAGGTCTTCACTCAACTACAAGGCTGATTTTCAGAATCACCTCAGCTACTTGCCCCCTATTGAAGTCCTCAAGCGGACAATTTCCTCATCCGATGAGAAGGTCAAGTCACCAGCCGTGATCGATGAAGGCATTCGTCCATTGGATGGTTAGGTCCGCAAAGCTGCATCTTACTCCACCAATGACATCTCTGCCACACATGATTCTGCTGCCAATGCTCCAAAGTCAAGTCCTCAAGCTACTGCTCCTCGTGTGATGACTGACTGTGAACTGCTTATAAGTCTCCACCAGAAGGTTGATCGAAACCACAAGTGGGTTAAGCGTCAGTTTGGCTCTATTCTTCACAACATGACTTCTACACATAATGTAGTGAAGAAAAACCACTACTACCTCCATGAAGTGTTTGATCGCACCTGGGCTATTCTGTCCCATCTATATGGTGAATAAGATCTTAAGCAAATGGGCTTCAAGGAAGACTTTCACTGGTCTGCACCTCCACCGAAGAGATTCAAGAAAGTCAAGGTTCCTTCCTTGGTGGCCAGCTCATATTCTTCATCACGCGCCACGGACGAGCATGAAGACTTGGACGACACTGCAGCAGGCCCTACAACGACTCAAGACCCTGACAACGCTGGTGCTCCTCCATCAACATGATATTCTTCAGGGGCGTTAGTCCTCAGTTTCAACCCTTTTGGTCATTCGATGACAAAGGGGGAGAAATTTGAGTTAGTCTTCAAGCGGGTCTATCTTATATGGGCGTTTTTTTGCTAAGTTACAACTCTCGTTCTTCTGATGACTTTGCTGGATCGAGTTGTAATCTTAAACTCTATGGTGACTTGATACTTTTGTGTGTTCTTCTGCATGCTTATTCCTCTTTAATGTTAATGCATGCATGCTGAATTACATCAGTCACCATATTTCATCATGCATTTCAAATTCTTCATATTATATATCAAATGCGTGGATGAATTACAAGATATAGGGGGAGATCTCCATGATTATACTCTTCAAGTGTGCATTGCTTCAAAAGCAAATTCCTCACTATGCACATCTTCAGGGGGAGTTCTTCTATATCTTGCAATCAAATTCCTCAATATCAGTATTTACACTTCACATGTTTATCCCCGTTGAAAACTTAACCTATATTGTCATCAATCACCAAAAAGGGGGAGATTGTAAGTGCATCTAGTGCCCCTTAGTGATTTTGGTGTATTGAAGACTTATAGGTTAAGGGACTGATGCGTTTGTGAGTGTACACAGGTCTATAAGTCTATGAGGAGTTTGATATTTACAGAGAAAGTCGACCCCTAAAAATGAAGTTCTTCGACTGAAGACTTTGGATTTCTGAAGACTTTGAAAGTGAAGAAATTGGTGTGACCTTGAAGACTTGGTAATCATTCGAGGAACATGAAGCATGAAGACTTTTGTTTTAGTAGTTTCATTTTCTCTTTCTTGAGTCATAGGAAACACCGTACTGTTAAAGGGGGTCGAGGAAATACTAAGGAAAAATTTCCATGTGATGCTCAACTCAAAATCCTACACCTACCAATCCTTTCGAGTGAAGCCATTGGAAATCTCGCACAGTTCAGTCATATTCTTCAGTGACAGAGACGAAGTTCTTCTGGTCTCTGAGGAATTTGTTCTGACTGAAGAGTTAGGAATTAGCCAGTGCGGATTGCCTACAAAGTGAGGAACATGATAGCCCTGAGGAATTCGAACCTCAAATATTCCGACCGTTGCTGTGCTACGCGCCAGCTGTCCCAAAATATCTACCCACCTAACGGTCATATCAGACAAGGGCATTTATGTCTTATCATGTCGGGCTGCTCCCCGGCTATAAATAGCCGCCCCCTACAACCACTAGTTGGTTGGCTGCTCCGAGAGAAACTGACACTTGTCATTTGAGAGCAACCCATCCTCCGAGGACTTTGAGTGAAAATCATCAAGTGAGGAAATCCCAAACCCAAACCTACAAAGCCCCAAAGTGATTGAGCATCACTGAAGAGATTGATCCTGCGTGGATCCGATGCTTGTTTCCTTTGAAGAATGTGCTTCTTCCAGACGGTTAGGCGTCAAGGTCTAGAGCATCCAAGAGGAATTGTGGATCGCCGAGTGACCGAGTTTGTGAAGGTTCAGAAGTCACCTGAAGACTTACCACGAGTGATTGGGCGAGGTCTGTGTGACCTTAGCTCAAGGAGAATACGATGAGGACTGTGTGTCCGGGACTGTGTGTCCTCGAGTTTAAATACTCAGCCGCTCCAACCAGATGTACAACTGAGACAACAGTTGGAACTGGTCTACCAAATCATTGTCTTCACCGAGCTAACTGGTTCTATCTCCTCAACTCTTTCATTTCCTCATGTATGTTGTTGTGTGCCTGTTCATATCTGTGTGAAGACATTGACTGAAGACTTTCTCAATTCCTCAGTTCTATTTCTTCAGTCTGTCCGTCTTCTTCCTTGTGTAATCCTGTGTTTACGCTTTCTGTACTCTGTGCTTGTCTTCGTTTCATCATGATGACTATGCTTGTGTTCTGTTATGTTCCTTTCTGAGTACTTATTCCGCTGCAAGTAGTTCTTCATTTAGGAATTTTCCCACCAGCAAATTCCTTAGTGAAGAATTCATAAAAATCGCCTATTCACCCCCCTCTAGTCGATATAATGCACTTTTAGGTTTTTCTTGTGTTCTTTGCCATTCTTCTTGGTTCTTCATAATTCCAATGTTGCAGCCTCTTCTGATCCAAAAATAGTATAGAACTTATGCGCTATCTGTTCTGCACTCATTTTTAATACTAGTAGATCCCTTTATATTGCAAAGAGGCCTTTTTAGAACTGACGAACTCATCTGTGCTCTGTCTTTAGGTCTAGAATTTTTTCTTTTCTGAACAGCTGTTTGATCCAAAATAGCAACTGCACTTTGTGAAACTTGTTTACGCCGTACTTAGGCAAAAATCTGTATCTGTTAGATCCCCTTAGCCATGGGGACTCTTATCACCGGTTTAGAAGATAATGCTTTAGCTGATAATCTTGACCGCCCATGGCGGCTTAAATAACTGAATTGTCAATGATGCTTATGGCGTCTTAAATAATTCATGATAATTATCCTCATACCATTAGGCCCCGAGATAAGCCGCCATCTTAAATATTGACATTTCCTCTAGCTTAAATTTGAACCGGAAATTGTATCTTTTCTTAGTGAGGGAGTCCCGGACTAGGGGGTGTCCGGATAGCCGAACTATCATCATCGGCCGGACTCCAAGACTATGAAGATACAAGATTGAAGACTTTGTCCCGTGTCCGGATGGGACTTTCCTTGGCGTGGAAGGCAAGCTTGGCGATACGGATATGTAGATCTCCCACCATTGTAACCGACTCTGTGTAACCCTAGCCCTCTCCGGTGTCTATATAAACCGGATGGCTTTAGTCAATAGGATGAACAACAATCATACCATAGGCTAGCTCCTAGGGTTTAGCCTCCTTGATCTCGTGGTAGATCTACTCTTGTAACCCACATCATCAATATTAATCAAGCAGGGCGTAGGGTATTACCTTCATCAAGAGGGCCCGAACTTGGGTAAAAACATCGTGTCCCTCGTCTCCTGTTACCATCCGCCTAGACGCACAGTTCGGGACCCCCTACCCGAGATCCGCCGGTTTTGACACCGACATTGGTGCTTTCATTGAGAGTTCCTCTGTGCCGTCGCGATCAGGAAGGATGCCTCTTCCCGTCTTTAAAGACAGCGCCGTCGTCAAGGGAGCTTTGGCCACCGGCCAAACTATCCGGCTAGGTGGTTTTCTTATGACCGCCTGTTCGGCCACCGCTCCGACGATGACCTCTCAGGTCATCAAAAGCGATCTTCGCGTCAGCTCGGAATTCGCTGAGCAGTTAGATCCGATTGAGCTCTCTTCTGTGAACGAGCTCTTGGATCGCATTGCCGCCCTGGGAGTCGCTACAGACTATAATCAGATTGGGCTTAAAACCGATCTGAGAGAAATCAACTCTCCCCAGGCTACCCACCACGTTGTTGTGGTAGAGGAACAATGCGGCAACTCTTCTTCCACGCTAAAAACTAACTATGTCCGGATTCCCGACCTCTTCACGCCGGATTCCTGCGGAGGGACGGACACTAGTCAAATACTGAACTTAGAGTCAGGCATCGAACTAGATTCGTTGGAAAGCATCCAGCAAATCAAGCTTCCAAATCCGGAAACTTCATGGCCTTTGAGCCTCAGATCGGGCGGGGTTCCAAACTTGATTCCACCCACCCACCCAAACATAAGCGATCTATCTCGAATACGGCAAGAGCCCGATGAAACAGTACATCATTACTGGGCCAGATTCCTCCTGGTTATGAACAGGATAAAGGACTGCTGCGAAGAAAGCGCGATTTCAATTTTCTGCAGCAATTGCGCGGACAAGGGAATCATGAACGCCATAAGTCGTCGCGACGTTATATGCTTCATCGATCTAGTGACCATCGTACAAAAATACTGTGCGGTGGAGAGCGCCAGGAACACCGAAACTAGGTTTTGGGACAGTCCGGCCTTGACTACAACCCTAGTCCGAAATAAAAGGATGCGCCATACCCAAACACCTGGTTCAAAAACCAAAAAGAAAAAACCCCCTAAAGGGCATGTAACCGTACTGGAGGGCTGGCTCAACGGACCCTGCAAAATCCACAGTACAGAGGGCGCCACTCCAACACACAACCTTCGAGCATGTTGGATATTATGGCAGGTGGCCAAAAGTGGCGAAGGCTTTTTAGCCCCGGGCAAACAGCCCAGCAGTACCGGTACGGTATTAACAGTCTTCGAGACTTTCGCATCAAATAACACGCGGAAACGAACAATCCGCAGGCTCGCCGAAGTCTACCAAGTAGCAACAGCAAATCCATGGAGTGACACGGCTATCACCTTCAATGCCAACGACGAACCTAAATTCCGGACGGCTAGAGCGCCAGCCGCATTGGTGCTCAGTCCGATAGTGGACGACTTTCGCCTCACCAAGGTACTCATGAATGGCGGCAGCGGATTAAACCCCATCTATGAGGAAACCCTTCAAAAAATGGATATTGACTGGAGCCGCATTGAGGAAAGCAGCACAACCTTCAGAGGGATAATCCCTAGTCGAGAAGTACACTGCACAGGAAAAATCACACTCGACGTAGTGTTCGGCTCGCCGGACAATTACAGGTCCGAAGAAGTCACGTTTCAAGTGGCCCCATTCGGCAGCGGATATCATGCCTTGTTGGGGCGAGAGGCATTCACAATCTTCCAAGCTATACCCCATTACGGGTACATGAAGCTTAAAATGCCCGACCCTAATGGAATCATCACTCTGGCCAGCGATCCAGATATTGCACTCCGTGCCGAGAATAAGACAGCCGCATTAGCCCTAGAGGCACTATCCGAAGCCCTAGCGGCAGAGGAACTAACTGTGCTACGCTCCACGGTGGATAGGGACGACGTGATACTCGACAAGAGGTCCAAGTCCACCTCTTTTAAACCAGCAGACAAAATAGTCAAATTCCAGGTCCATCCAACAGACCCCACAAAGACGGCCTCCATTGGGGCACAATTAAATCCCGATGTCGAAGCCGCACTACGAGAATTCCTTCGGGAAAATTGGGACTTTTTTGCCTGGCACCCCTCAGACATGCCAGGAATCCCACGTAGACTGGCAGAGCACAGCCTAAATATCCTAAAAGGATTCAAGCCCGTTAAACAGGCTCTTCGGCGATTCTCCGAACCAAAAAGACATGCAATGGGAGAGGAGCTAGCCAAACTCTTAGAAGCCGGATTCATCAGAGACATCAAACATCCGGACTAGCTAGCAAATCTGGTTATGGTACCCAAAAAGGACAAATCCTGGCGCCTTTGTGTCCACTTCAAAGACCTTAACAAGGCTTGCCCAAAGGACCCCTTCCCTCTCCCCCGCATCGACCAAATCATTGACGCTACCGCAGGGCACGATTCATTGTGCTTCCTCGATGCATACTCCGGATATCATCAAATCAAGATGGCGGAAAAAGACCAGGCTGCAACAGCATTTATTACTCCATATGGACCATTCTGCTTTAACACAATGCCTTTCGGACTCAAAAACGCCGGCGCAACATATCAGCGCATGATTCAGACATGTCTGGCCACCCAGATAGGCAAAACAGTCGAGGCATATGTAGACGATGTGGTCGTCAAGACCAAACACGTCGAAACTTTGGTAGACAACTTGAGGGTGACATTTGACAAACTCCGAGCATATGACATTAAGCTCAACCCGGAAAAATGTGTTTTCGGCGTACCAGCCGGAAAGCTCTTGGGCTTCATTGTATCTGATAGAGGAATTGAAGCAAACCCAGCCAAGATCCGAGCTCTGTCACAACTGGATGTCCCAAAAGACCTCAAACAAATACAAAAATTAACCGGATGCGTGGCGGCTCTAAGCCGCTTCATCTCCCGTTTAGGAGAAAAGGCACTGCCTCTCTATCGCCTCCTCCGGTGCACCGAACATTTCGAATGGACAGATGCTGCCACGGCTGGACTCGAAGAAATTAAAGCCGTATTGGCAAGTAATCCGGTCCTGGCCGCGCCCAACCTAGGCAAACCAATGCTATTATATATCGCAGCAACACATCAAGTTGTCAGCACGGTACTCGTCGTCGAATGAGAAACAAAAGGGCACAAATTCCCTCTTCAAAAACCAGTGTACTACGTATCCACTGTCTTGACTCCATGCAAGTCCCGGTACCCACATTATCAAAAGATAGCGTATGCGGTGTTCATGGCATCCCGGAAGCTGCGACACTACTTTCAAGAGTGTTCCATAACAGTGGCCTCCGAATTACCTCTCAACGATATTATAAACAACAGCGACGCAACGGGCAGGATTGCAAAATGAGCCATTGAGCTCTTACCATTTGACATAACCTACAAACCACGGCGGGCTATAAAATCGCAAGTCTTGGCTGACTTCATCGCCGAATGGACTGAAGCTGAACTCCCTAAAGAGTACGGCGCATACTCCAACTGGATCATGCATTTCGACGGCTCCAAAATGTTGGCGGGCTTGGGGGCCGGCGTCGTCTTGACGTCCCCAACCGGAGACACAGTCCAATACGCACTCCAAATAATGTACATGGACTCCAACAACGTAGCCGAATACGAGGTCTTGCTACAGGGCCTCCGGATGGCAATCTCCATGGGTATCCAACGCCTAGAGGTGCGCGGGGATTCAAACCTCGCAATATCCCAAATAAATGGAGACTTTGATGCCAAGGATCCAAAAATGGCAGCCTACCGTAACGCTGTGCTAAAAATGTCAGCTCGGTTCGAGGGACTCGAATTCCACCATGTGGCCCGGGATAACAACCAGGCAGCAGATGTGTTGGCACGCATCGGCGCAAAACGCGACGCCGTCCCTCCGAACATCTTCTTAGAACGGCTTTTCAAGCCATCCGTATCATGGGAAGAGGAGTCCGGACATAACAATTCGGAACCAGCTGCATCACCTAACTCAGACGATTCTGACATTGTCGGTGGCTCAGCAAATGAAATAACACCTTCGGCCCACAAAATAATGGCAGTAATTGCCCCGTGGACGGAACCATTCCTGGCCTACTTACTCAGGCAGGAACTTCCCGAAGACCAAAATGAGGCCCGCTGCATAGTTCGGCGATCTAAAGCCTACAAGGTCCATGAGGGAGACCTTTATAAGAAAAGCACAACCGGAGTCCTTCAAAGGTGTATCTCCGAGGAGGAAGGGAGAAATCTTCTGGCTGAAATTCACGCCGGACTCGGCGGGCACCACGCTGCAGCCCGAGCCCTTGTGGGCAAGGCCTTCCGCACAGGATTTTACTGGCCGACCGCCCGGGCAGATGCTCAGGACTTAGTTCAACGATGCGTTGGTTGCCAGCTCTTTGCTAATCAGAGCCACATGCCACCCACCGCCCTCAAAACTATACCCATCACCTGGCCGTTCGCGGTCTGGGGGCTTGACATGGTCGGACCCCTTAAAGGGGGAACCCACAAGGACAAATACTTATTGGTCATGGATAGAGGCCAAGCCGGTTAAAACGGCAGAATCCGGACCGGTGATAGACTTTATATCCGGGGTAGTACACCGTTTCGGCGTCCCCCACAGCATCATAACTGATAACGGCACGAATTTCACAGCCGACGAGGTTAAACTATGGTGCAACAACATGTGCATCAAGCTCGACTACGCTTCAGTCTACCACCCTCAAACCAATGGTCAAGTGGAACGAGCAAATGGTCTAATCATGAGCGGCATTAAACCCAGATTAGTGCGGTCCCTAACGGAATCTAACACGCACTGGGTAGAGGAGCTCGACTCCGTACTCTGAGGGCTGCGGACCACGCCAAACCGCATAACCGGATTCACACCATTCTTTATGGTATACGGTGCTGAGGCAGTTTTGCCCTGCGACATAATTCATGACTCACCTCGCGTGCGCATGTACGAGGAAAGAGAAGCCGAGTTAGATCGGCAGGACAATTTGGACGCGTTGGAGGAGGAGCGCGATGTGGCAAAATCCCGTTCCACATTCTATCAGCAGCAGGCTCGAAGATATCAAAGCAGAGAAGTACGGGCCAAAACTTACACTGTTGGCGAGCTAGTTCTACGTCTGCCGAACAAGAAAAAGGACAAACTTACGCCCAAATGGGAAGGTCCCTTCATCATCGACCAAGTCCTTACCGGCGGTGCATACCGTCTACGCAAAGCATCTGACAACCAACTCGAGCCAAACCCATGGAACACGGCCCGTCTCTGAAGATTTTACGCCTAGCGCCGGACTCAGGGTTTGTCTCCCTCCTCCGTCCACCTTTTCATACTTTTTTGCTGTCTGAGTTTTCCCTCCTTTCTCCTCCCTTTTTCATTACAACCCCCCTTGAGGGCTAACCTGCATTTTGTTCACACTTACTCGATGTGCTACTCGCACTCGTCATACCTGGGGGCTTCTTCACCAGAAGCTTGCTTATATGGGTTTCATGCCCAGAACATGTGTCACACTTCCGCATGTACCTTTTGATCACCATTGTATGCATCGATATGACTTATGTTTTGGCCAAGCTGGGTTGCCTGGCTCCTGTGCTTACCCCTACATTCCTGATTGTTCGGCTAGGAGGTAAAGGGAGCACCTCTGCGATTGTTACTGCCGGGTCAGCCAGATGTGTACCTCAGACTGGGTGAAGCCGAAAGCTAGCGTTCTTAAGGG